>NC_091988.1:90932245-91298619 GCF_044704955.1 Pristiophorus japonicus | reverse complement strand
GTTGGTGGGGGAGGGGAAAGAGAGCTTGGGGGGGGGAAAGAGAGCTGGGGGGGGGGAAGAGGGCGGGAGAGGGAGAGAGCTTGGGGGGGAGGAAGAGGGCGTGAGCTTGGGGGGGGGGGGAGGGGGAAAGAGAGCTTCGTCGGGGAGAGGGAGAGAGCTTGAAGGGGGAGGGGAGAGGGAGAGAGCTTGGGAAGGTGGGGGGGCGAAGAGTGTGAAAGAACTTGGGAAGGGGAGAGAGAACGAGCTTGGGGGTGGCGGGGGGGAACAGAGAGCGCTTGGGGTGGGGTGGGGGAGGGGGGAGAGCGAGCATGGAGGAAGGGGGAGGGGGGACCGAACCCGGAGGATTGGAGGGAAGAGAGAGCTTGGGGGAGGGTGGGGAAGAGCGATAGCTTGGTGGGGAGAAGAGAGAGCTGGGGAGAGGGGTAGGGGGGGAAAGAGAGAGCTGGCGGGGGGGGGAAGAGAGAGAGTTTGGGGGGGGGAAAGAGAGAGCTGGGGGGGGGAAAGAGAGCTGGGGGGGGGAAAGAGAGCTGGGGGGGGGAAAGAGAGCTGGGGTGGGGAAAGAGAGCTGGGGGGGGAAAGAGAGCTGGGGGGGGAAAGAGAGCTGGGGGGGGAAAGAGAGCTGGGGGGGGGAAAGAGAGCTGGGGGGGGAAAGAGAGCTGGGGGGGAAAGAGAGCTGGGGGGGAAAGAGAGCCTGGGGGGGAAAGAGAGCTGGGGGGGGAAAGAGAGCTGGGGGGGGAAAGAGAGCTTGGGGGGGGGGAAAGAGAGCTGGGGGGGGGAAAGAGAGCTGGGGGGGGGAAAGAGAGCTGGGGGGGGGGAAAGAGAGCTGGGGGGGGGAAAGAGAGCTGGGGGGGGGGAAAGAGAGCTGGGGGGGGGAAAGAGAGCTGGGGGGGGAAAGAGAGCTGGGGGGGGAAAGAGAGCTGGGGGGGGGGAAAGAGAGCTGGGGGGGGGAAAGAGAGCTGGGGGGGGGGGAAAGAGAGCTGGGGGGGGGGGAAAAGAGAGCTGGGGGGGGGGAAAGAGAGCTGGGGGGGGAGAAAGAGAGCTGGGGGGGGGAAAGAGAGCTGGGGGGGGGGAAAGAGAGCTGGGGGGGGGGAAAGAGAGCTGGGGGGGGGGAAAGAGAGCTGGGGGGGGAAAGAGAGCTGGGGGGGGGGAAAGAGAGCTGGGGGGGGGGAAGAGAGCTGGGGGGGGGGGAAGAGAGCTGGGGGGGGGGAAGAGAGCTGGGGGGGGGGGAAGAGAGCTGGGGGGGGGGAAAGAGAGCTGGGGGGGGGAAAGAGAGCTGGGGGGGGGAAAGAGAGCTGGGGGGGGGAAAGAGAGCTGGGGGGGGGGAAGAGAGATGGGGGGGGGGGGAAGAGAGCTGGGGGGGGGAAAGAGAGCTGGGGGGGGAAAGAGAGCTGGGGGGGGAAAGAGAGCTGGGGGGGGAAAGAGAGCTGGGGGTGGAAGAGAGCTGGGGGGGGAAAGAGAGCTGGGGGGGGAAAGAGAGCTGGGGGGGGGAAAGAGAGCTGGGAGGGGGGAAAGAGAGCTTGCTGGGAGAGAGAGCTTGTGTGGGGAGAAAGTGCTTGTTGGGAGAGAGAGCTTGTGTGGGGAGAAAGAGCTTGTTGGGGAGAGAGAGCTTGGGGAGAGAGAGCGCTGGAGAAGGGGGGAGAGAGAGAGCTGGAGGGGGGAGAGAGAGAGCGAGCGCTGGAGGGGGGAGAGAGAGAGAGAGAGAGCTGGAAGTGGGTGAGAGAGAGAGAGCTGGAGGGGGGTGAGAGAGAGAGAGCTGGGGGGGGGAGAGAGAGAGAGCTGGGGGGGGGAGAGAGAGAGAGCTGGAGGGGGGAGAGAGAGAGAGCTGGAGGGGGGAGAGAGAGAGAGCTGGAGGGGGGGGGGAAGAGAGAGAGAGAGAGAGAGAGAGAGAGCTGGAGGGGAGAGAGAGAGAGAGCTGGTGAGAAGAGAGCTAGAGGAGGGAGAGAGAGCTGGAGGAGGGCGAGAGAGCGAGCTTGGGGGAGGGGGAGAGAGCGAGCTTGGAGGAGGGGGAGGGAGCGAGCTTGCGGGGGGGGAGCGAGCTTGTGGGGGGGGTGTGTTGGGCGGTGAGCTTGGGGGGGGAAGGGTAGAGAGATAACTTGGGGTCGGGGGGACAGAGAGAGAGAGCTTGGGCGGTGGGGAAGAGAGAGAGAGCTTAGGCGGGGTGGGGGGAAGAGAAAGAGCTGGGGGAGGTGGGGGGGGAAGAGCGAGAGCTGGGGGCGGTGGAGGGGAAGAGAGAGCTGGGGGCTGGTGGGATAGGGAGAGAGCTTGGTGCGGGGGGGGGGGGAAAGAGGGAGAGAGCTTGAGTGGCGGGGGAAGAGGGAGAGAGCTGGGGGAGGGAGGGGGGAGAGAGCTTGGTTGGAGGGGAGGGGAGAGGGGGAGAGAGCTTGGCGGGGGGGGGGAGCGGGAGAGGGAGAGAGCTTGGTTGGTGGGGGAGGGGAAAGAGAGCTTGGGGGGGGGGTTGGGGGGGGGGGAAGAGGGCGGGAGAGGGAGAGAGCTTGAAGGGGGAGGGGAGAGGGAGAGAGCTTGGGAAGGTGGGGGGGGGGCGAAGAGTGTGAAAGAACTTGAGAAGGGGAGAGAGAACGAGCTTGGGGGTGGCGGGGGGGAACAGAGAGCGCTTGGGGTGGGGTGGGGGAGGGGGGAGAGCGAGCATGGAGGAAGGGGGAGGGGGGACCGAACCCGGAGGGTTGGAGGGAAGAGAGAGCTTGGGGAGGGTGGGGAAGAGCGATAGCTTGGTGGGGAGAAGAGAGAGCTGGGGGGGGGGGGGGAAAGAGAGCTGGGGGGGTGGGGGAAAGAGAGCTGGGGGGGGGAAAGAGAGCTGGGGGGGGGAAGAGAGCTGGGGGGGGGGGAAAGAGAGCTGGGGGGGGAAAGAGAGCTGGGGGGGAAAGAGAGCTGGGGGGGAAAGAGAGCTGGGGGGGGGAAAGAGAGCTGAGGGGGGAAAGAGAGCTGGAGGGGGGGAAAGAGAGCTGGGGGGGGGAAAGAGAGCTGGGGGGGGAAAGAGAGCTGGGGGGGGAAAGAGAGCTGGGGGGGGGAAAGAGAGCTGGGGGGGGGAAAGAGAGCTGGGGGGGGGAAAGAGAGCTGGGGGGGGGAAAGAGAGCTGGGGGGGGGAAAGAGAGCTGGGGGGGGGAAAGAGAGCTGGGGGGGGGAAAGAGAGCTGGGGGGGGGAAAGAGAGCTGGGGGGGGGAAAGGGAGCTGGGGGGGGGAAAGGGAGCTGGGGGGGGGGGAAAGAGAGCTGGGGGGGGAAAGGGAGCTGGGTGGGGGAAAGGGAGCTGGGGGGGAAAGGGAGCTGGGGGGGGAAAGGGAGCTGGGGGGGGAAAGGGAGCTGGGGGGGGGGGAAAGAGAGAGCTGAGCGGGGGGAAGAGAGAGCTGGGGGGGGAAGAGAGAGCTGGGGGGGGGGAAGAGAGAGCTGGGGGGGGGAAGAGAGAGCTGGGGGGGGGGAAGAGAGAGCTGGGGGGGGGAAGAGAGAGCTGGGGGGGGGGAAGAGAGAGCTGGGGGGGGGAAGAGAGAGCTGGGGGGGGGGGAGAGAGAGCTGGGGGGGGAAGAGAGAGCTGGGGGGGGAAGAGAGAGCTGGGGGGGGCGGGAAGAGTTGGGGGAGAAAGAGAGAGCTGGTGGGGGGAGGGGAAGAGAGAGCTGGGGGGGGGGGGGGGGAAGAGAGAGCTGGGGGGGGGGAGACAGAGCTGGGGGGGGGGGAGAGAGAGCTGGGGGGGGGAAAAGAGAGAGCTGGGGGGGGGGGGAAGAGAGAGCTGGATGGGGGGGGAAAGAGAGAGCTGGATGGGGGGGGGAAGAGAGAGCTGGATGGGGGGGGGAAGAGAGTGCTGGGTGGGGGGGGGGGAAGAGGGAGCTCGGGGGGAGGGTGGGGAAGAGATAGAGCTCGGGGGGGAAGAGAACGCTGGGGGGGTGAGGGGAAGAGAGAGCTGGGGAGGGGGGTAGGGGGGAAGAGAGCTGGGGGGGGGAAAGAGAGCTGGGGGGGGGGAATAATAGAACTGGGAGGGGGAAGAGAGCTTGCTGGGAGAGAGAGCTTGTGTGGGGAGAAAGAGCTTGCGGGGAGAGAGAGCTTGGGGAGAGAAAGCGCTGGAGAAGGGGGAGAGAGAGAGAGCTGGAGGGGGGAGAGAGAGAACGAGCGCTGGAGGGGGGAGAGAGAGAGAGCGCGCTGGAGGGGGGAGAGAGAGAGAGAGCGCTGGAGGGGGGAGAGAGAGAGAGAGAGAGAGAGAGCTGAAGGCGGGTGAGAGAGAGAGCTGGAGGGGGGAGAGAGAGAGAGCTGGAGGGGGTGGAGAGAGAGAGAGAGAGAGAGCTGGAGGGGAGAGAGAGAGAGCTGGAGGGAAGAGAGAGAGAGAGCTGGAGAACTGGAGGAGGGAGAGAGAGCTGGAGGAGGGGGAGAGAGCGAGCTTGGGAGGGGGGGAGCGAGCTTGTGGGGGGGGGGGTGTTGGGGGGTGAGCTTGGGGGGAAGGGTAGAGAGATAACTTGGGCGGGTGGGAAGAGAGAGAGAGCTTGGGCGGGGTGGGGGGGGAAGAGAAAGAGCTGGCGGAGGTGGGGGGGGAAGAGAGAGAGCTGGGGGCCGGGAATAGGGAGAGAGCTTGGTTGGAGGGGAGGGGAGAGGGGGAGAGAGCTTGGCGGGGGGGGGCGGGGAGCGGGAGAGGGAGAGAGCTTGGTTGGTGGGGGAGGGGAAAGAGAGCTTGGGGGGGTTGGGGGGGAAAGAGAGCTTGGGGGGGAGGGCGGGAGAGGGAGAGAGCTTGGGGGTGGCTGGGGGGGGAGGCGGAGGAGAGCGAGCATGGAGGAAGGGGGAGGGGGGACCGAACTCGGAGGGTTGGAGGGAAGAGAGAGCTTGGGGGAGGGTGGGGAAGAGCAAGAGCTTGGTGGGGAGAAGAGAGAGCTGGGGAGGCAGGGGGGGAGCGAGGGAGAAAGAGCTGGGGGGGGAAGAGAGAGCTGGGGGGGGGGAAAGAGAGAGCTGGGAGGGGAAGAGAGAGCGCTGGCGGGGGAAAAGAGAGAGCTGGGGGGGGAAAGAGAGAGCTGAGGGGGGGAAAAGAGAGAGCTGGGGGGGGAAAGAGAGAGCTGGGGGGGGAAAGAGAGAGCTGGGGGGGGAAAGAGAGAGCTGGGGGGGGAAAGAGAGAGCTGGGGGGGGAAAGAGAGAGCTGGGGGGGAAAGAGAGAGCTGGGGGGGGAAAGAGAGAGCTGGGGGGGGAAAGAGAGAGCTGGGGGGGAAAGAGAGAGCTGGGGGGGGAAAGAGAGAGCTGGGGGGGGAAAGAGAGAGCTGGGGGGGGAAAGAGAGAGCTGGGGGGGGAAAGAGAGAGCTGGGGGGGGGAAAGAGAGAGCTGGGGGGGGGGGAAAGAGAGCTGGGGGGGGCAGCGAAAGAGAGACTGGGGGGGGGAAAGAGAGTTGGAGGGGGGGGAAGAGAGTTGGAAGGGGGGGAAGAGAGAGCTGGGGCAGGGGGGAAGAGAGAGCTGGGGCAGGGGGGAAGAGAGAGCTGGGGCAGGGGGGAAGAGAGAGCTGGGGCAGGGGTAAGAGAGAGCTGGGGCAGGGGGGAAGAGAGAGCTGGGGGGGGGGGGGGAAGAGAGAGCTGGGGGGGGGGAAGAGAGAGCTGGGGGGGGGGGGGGAAGAGAGAGCTGGGGTGGGGGGGGGGAAGAGAGAGCTGGGGGGGGGGAGAGAGAGCTGGGGGGGGGGGAGAGATGAGCTGGGGGGGGAAGAGAGAGCTGGGGGGGGGGAAGAGAGAGCTGGGGGGGGGGAAGAGAGAGCTGGGGGGGGGGGGAAGAGAGAGCTGGGGGGGGGGAAGAGAGAGCTGGGGGGGGGGAAAGAGAGAGCTGGGGGGGGGGAAAGAGAGAGCTGGGGGGGGAAAGAGAGAGCTGGGGGGGGAAAGAGAGAGCTGGGGGGGGAAAGAGAGAGCTGGGGGGGGAAAGAGAGAGCTGGGGGGGGAAAGAGAGAGCTGGGGGGGGGAAAGAGAGAGCTGGGGGGGGGAAAGAGAGACTGGGGGGGGGAAAGAGAGTTGGAGGGGGGGGAAGAGAGTTGGAAGGGGGGGAAGAGAGAGCTGGGGCAGGGGGGAAGAGAGAGCTGGGGCAGGGGGGAAGAGAGAGCTGGGGCAGGGGGGAAGAGAGAGCTGGGGCAGGGGGGCAGAGAGAGCTGGGGCAGGGGGGAAGAGAGAGCTGGGGGGGGGGGGGGGAAGAGAGAGCTGGGGGGGGGAAGAGAGAGCTGGGGGGGGAAGAGAGAGCTGGGGGGGGAAGAGAGAGCTGGGGGGGGAAGAGAGAGCTGGGGGGGGAAGAGAGAGCTGGGGGGGGAAAGAGAGCTGGGGGGGGAAGAGAGAGCTGGGGGGGGAAGAGAGAGCTGGGGGGGGAAGAGAGAGCTGGGGGGGAAGAGAGAGCTGGGGGGGGAAGAGAGAGCTGGGGGGGGAAGAGAGAGCTGGGGGGGGAAGAGAGAGCTGGGGGGGGAAGAGAGAGCTGGGGGGGGAAGAGAGAGCTGGGGGGGGGAAGAAAGAGCTGGGGGGGGAAGAGAGAGCTGGGGGGTGAAGAGAGAGCTGGGGGGGGGAAGAGAGAGCTGGGGGGGGGAAGAGAGAGCTGGGGGGGGGGAAGAGAGAGCTGGGGGGGGGAAGAGAGAGCTGGGGGGGGGAAGAGAGAGCTGGGGGGGGGAAGAGAGAGCTGGGGGGGGAAGAGAGAGCTGGGGGGGGGGAAAGAGAGAGCTGGGGGGGGAAGAGAGAGCTGGGGGGGGGAAGAGAGAGCTGGGGGGGGGAAGAGAGAGCTGGGGGGGGGAAGAGAGAGCTGGGGGGGGTAAGAGAGAGCTGGGGGGGGGAAGAGAGAGCTGGGGGGGGGGAAGAGAGAGCTGGGGGGGGGGAAGAGAGAGCTGGGGGGGGGAAGAGAGAGCTGGGGGGGGAAGAGAGAGCTGGGGGGGGAAGAGAGAGCTGGGGGGGGAAGAGAGAGCTGGGGGGGGGAAGAGAGAGCTGGGGGGGGAAGAGAGAGCTGGGGGGGGGAAGAGAGAGCTGGGGGGGGGGAAGAGAGAGCTGGGGGGGGGGGAAGAGAGAGCTGGGGGGGGGGGGAAGAGAGAGCTGGGGGGGGGAAGAGAGAGCTGGGGGGGGGGAAGAGAGAGCTGGGGGGGGGAAGAGAGAGCTGGGGGGGGGAAGAGAGAGCTGGGGGGGGAAGAGAGAGCTGGGGGGGGGGAAGAGAGAGCTGGGGGGGGGGAAGAGAGAGCTGGGGGGGGGAAGAGAGAGCTGGGGGGGGGAAAGAGAGAGCTGGGGGGGGGGAAAGAGAGAGCTGGGGGGGGGAAAGAGAGAGCTGGGGGGGGGAAGAGAGAGCTGGGGGGGGGAAAGAGAGAGCGGGGGGGGGAAAGAGAGAGCGGGGGGGGGAAAGAGAGAGCTGGGGGGGGGAAGAGAGAGCTGGGGGGGGGAAAGAGAGAGCTGGGGGGGGAAGAGAGAGCTGGGGGGGGGAAGAGAGAGCTGGGGGGGGGAAGAGAGAGCTGGGGGGGGGGAAGAGAGAGCTGGGGGGGGGAAGAGAGAGCTGGGGGGGGGAAAGAGAGAGCTGGGGGGGGAAGAGAGAGCTGGGGGGGGAAGAGAGAGCTGGGGGGGGGAAGAGAGAGCTGGGGGGGGGAAGAGAGAGCTGGGGGGGGAAAGAGAGAGCTGGGGGGGGAAGAGAGAGCTAGGGGGGGGAAGAGAGAGCTAGGGGGGGAAGAGAGAGCTAGGGGGGGAAGAGAGAGCTGGGGGGGGAAGAGAGAGCTGGGGGGGGAAGAGAGAGCTGGGGGGGGAAGAGAGAGCTGGGGGGGGAAGAGAGAGCTGGGGGGGGAAGAGAGAGCTGGGGGGGGAAGAGAGAGCTGGGGGGGGAAGAGAGAGCTGGGGGGGGAAGAGAGAGCTGGGGGGGGAAGAGAAGAGAGAGCTGGGGGGGGAACGGAGAGAGCTGGGGGGGGAAGAGAGAGCTGGGGGGGAGAGAGAGCTGGGGGGGGAAGAGAGAGCTGGGGTGAAGAGAGAGCTGGGGGGGGGAAGAGAGAGCTGGGGGGGAAGAGAGAGCTGGGGGGGGGAAGAGAGAGCTGGGGGGGGGAAGAGAGAGCTGGGGGGGGGAAGAGAGAGCTGGGGGGGGAAGAGAGAGCTGGGGGGGGGAAGAGAGAGCTGGGGGGGGAAGAGAGAGCTGGGGGGGGGAAGAGAGAGCTGGGGGGGGGAAGAGAGAGCTGGGGGGGGGAAGAGAGAGCTGGGGGGGGGAAGAGAGAGCTGGGGGGGGGGAAGAGAGAGCTGGGGGGGGAAGAGAGAGCTGGGGGGGGGGAAGAGAGAGCTGGGGGGGGAAGAGAGAGCTGGGGGGGGGGAAGAGAGAGCTGGGGGGGGGAAGAGAGAGCTGGGGGGGGAAGAGAGAGCTGGGGGGGGAAGAGAGAGCTGGGGGGGGGAAGAGAGAGCTGGGGGGGGAAGAGAGAGCTGGGGGGGGGGAAGAGAGAGCTGGGGGGGGAAGAGAGAGCTGGGGGGGGGAAGAGAGAGCTGGGGGGGGAAGAGAGAGCTGGGGGAGAAGAGCTGGGGGGAAGAGAGAGCTGGGGGGGGAAGAGAGAGCTGGGGGGGGGAAGAGAGAGCTGGGGGGGGGAAGAGAGAGCTGGGGGGGGGAAGAGAGAGCTGGGGGGGGGAAGAGAGAGCTGGGGAAGCGGGGGGGAAGAGAGAGCTGGGGGGGGGAAGAGAGAGCTGGGGGGGGGAAGAGAGAGCTGGGGGGGGGAAGAGAGAGCTGGGGGGGGGAAGAGAGAGCTGGGGGGGGAAGAGAGAGCTGGGGGGGGAAGAGAGAGCTGGGGGGGGGAAGAGAGAGCTGGGGGGGGGAAGAGAGAGCTGGGGGGGGGAAGAGAGAGCTGGGGGGGGGAAGAGAGAGCTGGGGGGGGAAGAGAGAGCTGGGGGGGGAAGAGAGAGCTGGGGGGGGAAAGAGAGAGCTGGGGGGGGAAGAGAGAGCTGGGGGGGGAAGAGAGAGCTGGGGGGGGGAAGAGAGAGCTGGGGGGGGAAGAGAGAGCTGGGGGGGGAAGAGAGAGCTGGGGGGGGAAGAGAGAGCTGGGGGGGGGAAGAGAGAGCTGGGGGGGGGAAGAGAGAGCTGGGGGGGGGAAGAGAGAGCTGGGGGGGGAAGAGAGAGCTGGGGGGGGAAGAGAGAGCTGGGGGGGGAAGAGAGAGCTGGGGGGGGAAGAGAGAGCTGGGGGGGGAAGAGAGAGCTGGGGGGGGAAGAGAGAGCTGGGGGGGGAAGAGAGAGCTGGGGGGGGGAAGAGAGAGCTGGGGGGGGAAGAGAGAGCTGGGGGGGGAAGAGAGAGCTGGGGGGGGAAGAGAGAGCTGGGGGGGGAAGAGAGAGCTGGGGGGGGAAGAGAGAGCTGGGGGGGGAAGAGAGAGCTGGGGGGGAAGAGAGAGCTGGGGGGGGAAGAGAGAGCTGGGGGGGGAAGAGAGAGCTGGGGGGGGAAGAGAGAGCTGGGGGGGGAAGAGAGAGCTGGGGGGGAAGAGAGAGCTGGGGGGGAAGAGAGAGCTGGGGGGGGAAGAGAGAGCTGGGGGGGGAAGAGAGAGCTGGGGGGGAAGAGAGAGCTGGGGGGGGAAGAGAGAGCTGGGGGGGGAAGAGAGAGCTGGGGGGGGAAGAGAGAGCTGGGGGGGGGAAGAGAGAGCTGGGGGGGGGAAGAGAGAGCTGGGGGGGGGAAGAGAGAGCTGGGGGGGGAAGAGAGAGCTGGGGGGGGAAGAGAGAGCTGGGGGGGAAGAGAGAGCTGGGGGGGGAAGAGAGAGCTGGAGGGGGAAGAGAGAGCTGGGGGGGGAAGAGAGAGCTGGGGGGGGAAGAGAGAGCTGGGGGGGGAAGAGAGAGCTGGGGGGGGAAGAGAGAGCTGGGGGGGGAAGAGAGAGCTGGGGGGGGAAGAGAGAGCTGGGGGGGGAAGAGAGAGCTGGGGGGGGAAGAGAGAGCTGGGGGGGGAAGAGAGAGCTGGGGGGGAAGAGAGAGCTGGGAGAGAGAGCTGGGGGGAAGAGAGAGCTGGGGGGGGAAGAGAGAGCTGGGGGGGGAAGAGAGAGCTGGGGGGGGAAGAGAGAGCTGGGGGGGGAAGAGAGAGCTGGGGGGGGAAGAGAGAGCTGGGGGGGAAGAGAGAGCTGGGGGGGGAAGAGAGAGCTGGGGGGGGAAGAGAGAGCTGGGGGGGGAAGAGAGAGCTGGGGGGGGAAGAGAGAGCTGGGGGGGAAGAGAGAGCTGGGGGGGGAAGAGAGAGCTGGGGGGGGAAGAGAGAGCTGGGGGGGGAAGAGAGAGCTGGGGGGGGAAGAGAGAGCTGGGGGGGGAAGAGAGAGCTCGGGGGGGAAGAGAGAGCTCGGGGGGGAAGAGAGAGCTGGGGGGGGAAGCGAGAACTGGAGCGGGGGTGAAGAGAGAGGGGGGGGGGAAGAGAGATTTGGGGAGGGGCGGGAAGAGAGAGCTGGAGAGGGGAGGGGAAAGAGAGAGCTGGGGGGAAGAGAGAGCTGGGGGGGGGAGCGAAAGAGAGACTGGGGGGGGGGGAAAAGAGAGTTGGAGGGGGGGGAAGAGAGTTGGAGGGGGGGGGGAAGAGAGAGCTGGGGCAGGGGGGAAGAGAGAGCTGCAGGGGGGGGAAAAGAGAGAGCTGGGGGGGGGGAAAGAGAGAGCTGGGGGGGAAGAGAGAGCTGGGGGGGGAAGAGAGAGCTGGGGGGGAAGAGAGAGCTGGGGGGGGAAGAGAGAGCTGGGGGGGGAAGAGAGAGCTGGGGGGGAAGAGAGAGCTGGGGGGGGAAGAGAGAGCTGGGGGGGGAAGAGAGAGCTGGTGGGGGGAAGAGAGAGCTGGGGGGGGAAGAGAGAGCTGGGGGGGAGAGAGAGCTGGGGGGGGGAAGAGAGAGCTGGGGGGGGGAAGAGAGAGCTGGGGGGGGAAGAGAGAGCTGGGGGGGGAAGAGAGAGCTGGGGGGGGAAGAGAGAGCTGGGGGGGGAAGAGAGAGCTGGGGGGGGAAGAGAGAGCTAGGGGGGGAAGAGAGAGCTAGGGGGGGAAGAGAGAGCTGGGGGGGGAAGAGAGAGCTGGGGGGGGAAGAGAGAGCTGGGGGGGGAAGAGAGAGCTGGGGGGGGAAGAGAGAGCTGGGGGGGGAAGAGAGAGCTGGGGGGGGAAGAGAGAGCTGGGGGGGAAGAGAGAGCTGGGGGGGGAAGAGAGAGCTGGGGGGGAAGAGAGAGCTGGGGGGGGAAGAGAGAGCTGGGGGGGGAAGAGAGAGCTGGGGGGGGAAGAGAGAGCTGGGGGGGGGGGAAGAAAGAGCTGGGGGGGGAAGAGAGAGCTGGGGGGTGAAGAGAGAGCTGGGGGGGGGAAGAGAGAGCTGGGGGGGGGAAGAGAGAGCTGGGGGGGGGAAGAGAGAGCTGGGGGGGGGAAGAGAGAGCTGGGGGGGGGAAGAGAGAGCTGGGGGGGGGAAGAGAGAGCTGGGGGGGGGAAGAGAGAGCTGGGGGGGGGAAGAGAGAGCTGGGGGGGGGGAAGAGAGAGCTGGGGGGGGGAAGAGAGAGCTGGGGGGGGAAGCGAGAACTGGAGCGGGGGTGAAGAGAGAGGGGGGGGGGGAAGAGAGATTTGGGGAGGGGCGGGAAGAGAGAGCTGGAGAGGGGAGGGGAAAGAGAGAGCTGGGGGGAAGAGAGAGCTGGGGGGGGGAGCGAAAGAGAGACTGGGGGGGGGGGAAAAGAGAGTTGGAGGGGGGGGAAGAGAGTTGGAGGGGGGGGGAAGAGAGAGCTGGGGCAGGGGGGAAGAGAGAGCTGCAGGGGGGGGAAAAGAGAGAGCTGGGGGGGGGGAAAGAGAGAGCTGGGGGGGAAGAGAGAGCTGGGGGGGGAAGAGAGAGCTGGGGGGGGAAGAGAGAGCTGGGGGGGGAAGAGAGAGCTGGGGGGGGAAGAGAGAGCTGGGGGGGAAGAGAGAGCTGGGGGGGGAAGAGAGAGCTGGGGGGGGAAGAGAGAGCTGGGGGGGGAAGAGAGAGCTGGGGGGGGAAGAGAGAGCTGGGGGGGGGGGGAGAGAGAGCTGGGGGGGGGGGGGAAGAGAGAGCTGGGGGGGAAAGAGAGAGCTGGGGGGGGAAAGAGAGAGCTGGGGGGGGGAAAGAGAGAGCTGGGGGGGGAGGAAGAGAGAGCTGGGGGGGAGGAAGAGAGAGCTGGGGGGGGGGGGGAAAGAGAGAGCTGGGGGGGGGGAAGAGAGAGCTGGGGGGGGGGGGAGAGAGAGCTGGGGGGGGGGGGGGAGAGAGAGCTGGGGGGGGGAAGAGAGAGCTGGGGGGGGGGAAGAGAGAACTGGGGGGGGGGGAAGAGAGAACTGGGGGGGGGGGAAGAGAGAGCTGGGGGGGGGGGAAGAGAGAGCTGCAGGGGGGGGAAAAGAGAGAGCTGGGGGGGGGGAAAGAGAGAGCTGGGGGGGAAGAGAGAGCTGGGGGGGGAAGAGAGAGCTGGGGGGGGAAGAGAGAGCTGGGGGGGGAAGAGAGAGCTGGGGGGGGAAGAGAGAGCTGGGGGGGGAAGAGAGAGCTGGGGGGGGAAGAGAGAGCTGGGGGGGGAAGAGAGAGCTGGTGGGGGGAAGAGAGAGCTGGGGGGGGAAGAGAGAGCTGGGGGGGAGAGAGAGCTGGGGGGGGGAAGAGAGAGCTGGGGGGGGGAAGAGAGAGCTGGGGGGGGAAGAGAGAGCTGGGGGGGGAAGAGAGAGCTGGGGGGGGAAGAGAGAGCTGGGGGGGGAAGAGAGAGCTGGGGGGGAAGAGAGAGCTAGGGGGGGAAGAGAGAGCTAGGGGGGGAAGAGAGAGCTGGGGGGGGAAGAGAGAGCTGGGGGGGGAAGAGAGAGCTGGGGGGGGAAGAGAGAGCTGGGGGGGGAAGAGAGAGCTGGGGGGGGAAGAGAGAGCTGGGGGGGGGAAGAGAGAGCTGGGGGGGGAAGAGAGAGCTGGGGGGGAAGAGAGAGCTGGGGGGGGAAGAGAGAGCTGGGGGGGGAAGAGAGAGCTGGGGGGGGAAGAGAGAGCTGGGGGGGGAAGAGAGAGCTGGGGGGGGAAGAGAGAGCTGGGGGGGGGGAAGAAAGAGCTGGGGGGGAAGAGAGAGCTGGGGGGTGAAGAGAGAGCTGGGGGGGGGGGAAGAGAGAGCTGGGGGGGGGAAGAGAGAGCTGGGGGGGGAAGAGAGAGCTGGGGGGGGGAAGAGAGAGCTGGGGGGGGGAAGAGAGAGCTGGGGGGGGGAAGAGAGAGCTGGGGGGGGAAGAGAGAGCTGGGGGGGGGGAAGAGAGAGCTGGGGGGGGGGAAGAGAGAGCTGGGGGGGGGAAGAGAGAGCTGGGGGGGGAAGCGAGAACTGGAGCGGGGGTGAAGAGAGAGGGGGGGGGGAAGAGAGATTTGGGGAGGGGCGGGAAGAGAGAGCTGGAGAGGGGAGGGGAAAGAGAGAGCTGGGGGGAAGAGAGAGCTGGGGGGGGGAGCGAAAGAGAGACTGGGGGGGGGGGAAAAGAGAGTTGGAGGGGGGGGAAGAGAGTTGGAGGGGGGGGGAAGAGAGAGCTGGGGCAGGGGGGAAGAGAGAGCTGCAGGGGGGGAAAAGAGAGAGCTGGGGGGGGGAAAGAGAGAGCTGGGGGGGAAAGAGAGAGCTGGGGGGGAAGAGAGAGCTGGGGGGGGAAGAGAGAGCTGGGGGGGAAGAGAGAGCTGGGGGGGAAGAGAGAGCTGGGGGGGGAAGAGAGAGCTGGGGGGGGAAGAGAGAGCTGGGGGGGGAAGAGAGAGCTGGGGGGGGGAAGAGAGAGCTGGGGGGGGAAGAGAGAGCTGGGGGGGGAAGAGAGAGCTGGGGGGGGGGGGAGAGAGAGCTGGGGGGGGGGGGGAAGAGAGAGCTGGGGGGGAAAGAGAGAGCTGGGGGGGGAAAGAGAGAGCTGGGGGGGGAAAGAGAGAGCTGGGGGGGGAGGAAGAGAGAGCTGGGGGGGGGAGGAAGAGAGAGCTGGGGGGGGGGGGAAAGAGAGAGCTGGGGGGGGGGAAGAGAGAGCTGGGGGGGGGGGGAGAGAGAGCTGGGGGGGGGGGGGAGAGAGAGCTGGGGGGGGGAAGAGAGAGCTGGGGGGGGGGAAGAGAGAACTGGGGGGGGGGGAAGAGAGAACTGGGGGGGGGGGGAAGAGAGAGCTGGGGGGGGGGGGAAGAGAGAGCTGGGTGGGGGGAAGAGAGAGCTGGGGGGGGAAAGAGAGCTGGGGGGGAAGAGAGCTGGGGGGGAAGAGAGAGCTGGGGGGGAAGAGAGAGCTGGGGGGGAAGAGAGAGCTGGGGGGGGAAGAGAGAGCTGGGGGGGGAAGAGAGAGCTGGGGGGGGAAGAGAGAGCTGGGGGGGGGGGAGGAAGAGAGCTGGGGGGGGGGAGGAAGAGAGCTGGGGGGGGGAGGAAGAGAGCTGGGGGGGGAGGAAGAGAGCTGGGGGGGGGAAAGAGAGCTGGGGGGGGAAAGAGAGCTGGGGGGGGAAAGAGAGCTGGGGGGGGAAAGAGAGCTGGGGGGGGAAAGAGAGCTGGGGGGGGAAAGAGAGCTGGGGGGGGAAAGAGAGCTGGGGGGGAAAGAGAGCTGGGGGGGGAAAGAGAGCTGGGGGGGGAAAGAGAGCTGGGGGGGGAAAGAGAGCTGGGGGGGGAAAGAGAGCTGGGGGGGGAAAGAGAGCTGGGGGGGAAAGAGAGCTGGGGGGGGAAAGAGAGCTGGGGGGGGAAAGAGAGCTGGGGGGGGAAAGAGAGCTGGGGGGGGAAAGAGAGCTGGGGGGGGAAAGAGAGCTGGGGGGGGAAAGAGAGCTGGGGGGGGAAAGAGAGCTGGGGGGGGAAAGAGAGCTGGGGGGGGAAAGAGAGCTGGGGGGGGAAAGAGAGCTGGGGGGGGAAAGAGAGCTGGGGGGGAAAGAGAGCTGGGGGGGGAAAGAGAGCTGGGGGGGGAAAGAGAGCTGGGGGGGGAAAGAGAGCTGGGGGGGGAAAGAGAGCTGGGGGGGGAAAGAGAGCTGGGGGGGGAAAGAGAGCTGGGGGGGGAAAGAGAGCTGGGGGGGGAAAGAGAGCTGGGGGGGGAAAGAGAGCTGGGGGGGGAAAGAGAGCTGGGGGGGGAAAGAGAGCTGGGGGGGGAAAGAGAGCTGGGGGGGGAAAGAGAGCTGGGGGGGGAAAGAGAGCTGGGGGGGGAAAGAGAGCTGGGGGGGGAAAGAGAGCTGGGGGGGGAAAGAGAGCTGGGGGGGGAAAGAGAGCTGGGGGGGGAAAGAGAGCTGGGGGGGGAAAGAGAGCTGGGGGGGGAAAGAGAGCTGGGGGGGGAAAGAGAGCTGGGGGGGGAAAGAGAGCTGGGGGGGGAAAAGAGAGCTGGGGGGGGAAAGAGAGCTGGGGGGGGGAAAGAGAGCTGGGGGGGGAAAGAGAGCTGGGGGGGGGAAAGAGAGCTGGGGGGGAAAGAGAGCTGGGGGGGAAAGAGAGCTGGGGGGGAAGAGAGAGCTGGGGGGGGAGAGAGAGCTGGGGGGGGAAGAGAGAGCTGGGGGGGGGAAGAGAGAGCTGGGGGGGGGAAGAGAGAGCTGGGGGGGGAGAGAGAGCTGGGGGGGGGAGAGAGAGCTGGGGGGGGAAGAGAGAGCTGGGGGGGAAAGAGAGAGCTGGGGGGGAAAGAGAGAGCTGGGGGGGAAAGAGAGAGCTGGGGGGGAAAGAGAGAGCTGGGGGGGAAAGAGAGAGCTGGGGGGGGAAGAGAGAGCTGGGGGGGAAGAGAGAGCTGGGGGGGAAGAGAGAGCTGGGGGGGGAAGAGAGAGCTGGGGGGGGAAGAGAGAGCTGGGGGGGGAAGAGAGCTGGGGGGGGGAAGAGAGCTGGGGGGGGAGGAAGAGAGCTGGGGGGGGGGGAAGAGAGAGCTGGAGCGGGGGTGAAGAGAGAGGGGGGGGGAAGAGAGATTTGGGGAGGGGGGGGGGAAGAGAGAGCTGGAGGGGGAGGAAGAGAGAGCTGGGGGGGGGGGGAGAGAGAGAGCTGGGGGGGGGGGGAGAGAGAGAGCTGGGGGGGGAAAGAGAGAGCTGGGGGGGGGGAAAGAGAGAGCTGGAGGGGGAGGAAGAGAGAGCTGGGGGGGGAGGAAGAGAGAGCTGGGGCGGGGGGGGGGGGAAGAGAGAGCTGGGGGGGGGGAAGAGAGAGCTGGGGGGGGGGGGAGAGAGAGCTGGGGGGGGGGGGGAGAGAGAGAGCTGGGGGGGGGGGGAGAGAGAGAGCTGGGGGGGGGAAGAGAGAGCTGGGGGGGGGGAAGAGAGAGCTGGGGGGGGGGGGAAGAGAGAGCTGGGGGGGGAAGAGAGAGCTGGGGGGGGGGAAGAGAGAGCTGGGTGGGGGGAAGAGAGAGCTGGGGGGGGAAAGAGAGCTGGGGGGGGAAAGAGAGCTGGGGGGGGAAGAGAGAGCTGGGGGGGAAGAGAGAGCTGGGGGGGAAGAGAGAGCTGGGGGGGAAGAGAGAGCTGGGGGGGAAGAGAGAGCTGGGGGGGAAGAGAGAGCTGGGGGGGGAAGAGAGAGCTGGGGGGGGAAGAGAGAGCTGGGGGGGGGAAGAGAGCTGGAAAGAGAGCTGGGGGGGGGAAAGAGAGCTGGGGGGGGGGGAAGAGAGCTGGGGGGGGGGAGGAAGAGAGCTGGGGGGGGGAAGAGAGCTGGGGGGGGGAAAGAGAGCTGGGGGGGGGAAAGAGAGCTGGGGGGGGGAGAAAGAGAGCTGGGGGGGGGAAAGAGAGCTGGGGGGGGAAAGAGAGCTGGGGGGGGAAAGAGAGCTGGGGGGGAAAGAGAGCTGGGGGGGGAAAGAGAGCTGGGGGGGGAAAGAGAGCTGGGGGGGGAAAGAGAGCTGGGGGGGGAAAGAGAGCTGGGGGGGGAAAGAGAGCTGGGGGGGGAAAGAGAGCTGGGGGGGAAAGAGAGCTGGGGGGGAAAGAGAGCTGGGGGGGAAAGAGAGCTGGGGGGGGAAAGAGAGCTGGGGGGGGAAAGAGAGCTGGGGGGGGAAAGAGAGCTGGGGGGGGAAAGAGAGCTGGGGGGGGAAAGAGAGCTGGGGGGGAAAGAGAGCTGGGGGGGGAAAGAGAGCTGGGGGGGGAAAGAGAGCTGGGGGGGGAAAGAGAGCTGGGGGGGAAAGAGAGCTGGGGGGGGAAAGAGAGCTGGGGGGGGAAAGAGAGCTGGGGGGGAAAGAGAGCTGGGGGGGAAAGAGAGCTGGGGGGGAAAGAGAGCTGGGGGGGAAAGAGAGCTGGGGGGGGAAAGAGAGCTGGGGGGGGAAAGAGAGCTGGGGGGGGCAAGAGAGCTGGGGGGGGAAAGAGAGCTGGGGGGGAAAGAGAGCTGGGGGGGGAAAGAGAGCTGGGGGGGGAAAGAGAGCTGGGGGGGGAAAGAGAGCTGGGGGGGGAAAGAGAGCTGGGGGGGGAAAGAGAGCTGGGGGGGGAAAGAGAGCTGGGGGGGGAAAGAGAGCTGGGGGGGGAAAGAGAGCTGGGGGGGGGAAAGAGAGCTGGGGGGGAAAGAGAGCTGGGGGGGGAAAGAGAGCTGGGGGGGGAAAGAGAGCTGGGGGGGGAAAGAGAGCTGGGGGGGGAAAGAGAGCTGGGGGGGGAAAGAGAGCTGGGGGGGGAAAGAGAGCTGGGGGGGGAAAGAGAGCTGGGGGGGGAAAGAGAGCTGGGGGGGGGAAAGAGAGCTGGGGGGGGAAAGAGAGCTGGGGGGGGAAAGAGAGCTGGGGGGGGGAAAGAGAGCTGGGGGGGGAAAGAGAGCTGGGGGGGAAAGAGAGCTGGGGGGGGAAAGAGAGCTGGGGGGGAAAGAGAGCTGGGGGGGAAAGAGAGCTGGGGGGGAAAGAGAGCTGGGGGGAAAGAGAGCTGGGGGGGGAAGAGAGAGCTGGGGGGGGAAGAGAGAGCTGGGGGGGGAAGAGAGAGCTGGGGGGGGAGAGAGAGCTGGGGGGGGAAGAGAGAGCTGGGGGGGGGAAGAGAGAGCTGGGGGGGGAAGAGAGAGCTGGGGGGGGAGAGAGAGCTGGGGGGGGGAGAGAGAGCTGGGGGGGGGAGAGAGAGCTGGGGGGGGAAGAGAGAGCTGGGGGGGGAAGAGAGAGCTGGGGGGGGAAGAGAGAGCTGGGGGGGAAAGAGAGAGCTGGGGGGGAAAGAGAAAGCTGGGGGGGAAAGAGAGAGCTGGGGGGGGAAGAGAGAGCTGGGGGGGAAGAGAGAGCTGGGGGGGAAGAGAGAGCTGGGGGGGGAAGAGAGAGCTGGGGGGAGGAAGAGAGCTGGGGGGGGGGGGAAGAGAGAGCTGGAGCGGGGGTGAAGAGAGAGGGGGGGGGAAGAGAGATTTGGGGAGGGGGGGGGGAGAGAGAGCTGGAGAGGGGGGGGGGGGAAGAGAGAGCTGGGGGGAAGAGAGAGCTGGGGGGGCGGGAAAGAGAGACTGGGGGGGGGAAAGAGAGTTGGAGGGGGGGGAAGAGAGAGCTGGGGGGGGGGGAGAGAGAGAGCTGGGGCAGGGGGGGAAGAGGGAGCTGCGAGGGGGGAAGAGAGAGCTGGGGGGGGGGCTAAGAGAGAGCTGGGGGGGGAAAGAGAGAGCTGGGGGGGGAAAGAGAGCTGGGGGGGGAAAAGAGAGCTGGGGGGGGAAAGAGAGAGCTGGGGGGGGGAGAGAGAGAGCTGGGGGGGGAGAGAGAGAGCTGGGGGGGGAGAGAGAGCTGGGGGGGAAGAGAGAGCTGGGGGGGAAAAGAGAGAGCTGGAGAGGGGAAGAGAGAGGGGGGGGAAGAGAGCTGGAGGGGGGGGGGGAAAGAGAGAGCTGGGGGGGGCGGGAAAGAGAGACTGGGGGGGGGAAAGAGAGTTGGAGGGGGGGGAAGAGAGTTGGAGGGGGGGAAGAGAGTTGGAGGGGGCGAAAAGAGAGCTGGGGGGGGAAGAGAGAGTTGGGGGGGAAAGAGAGAGCTGGGGGGGGAGAGAGAGCTGGGGGGGGGGAAGAGAGAGCTGGGGGGGAAAAGAGAGAGCTGGAGAGGGGAAGAGAGAGGGGGGGGAAGAGAGCTGGAGGGGGGGGGGGAAAGAGAGAGCTGGGGGGGGCGGGAAAGAGAGACTGGGGGGGGGAAAGAGAGTTGGAGGGGGGGGAAGAGAGTTGGAGGGGGGGAAGAGAGTTGGGGGGGGAAGAGAGAGCTGGGGGGGGGAAGAGAGAGCTGGGGGGGGGAAGAGAGAGCTGGGGGGGGGGAAGAGAGAGCTGGGGGGGGGAAGAGAGCTGGGGGGGGGAAAGAGAGCTGGGGGGGGGGGGGAAAGAGAGAGCTGGGGAGGGGGGAAGAGAGAGCTGGGGGGGGGGGGGGAGAGAGAGCTGGGGGGGGGGGGGGGAGAGAGCTGGGGGGGGGAAGAGAGAGCTGGGGGGGGGGGAAGAGAGAGCTGGGGGGGGGGGAAGAGAGAGCTGGGGGGGGGAAGAGAGAGCTGGGTGGGGGGAAGAGAGAGCTGGGGGGGGGAAAGAGAGCTGGGGGGGGGAAAGAGAGCTGGGGGGGGAAGAGAGAGCTGGGGGGGGAGAGAGAGCTGGGGGGGAAGAGAGAGCTGGGGGGGAAGAGAGAGCTGGGGGGGAAGAGAGAGCTGGGGGGGGAAGAGAGAGCTGGGGGGGGAAGAGAGAGCTGGGGGGGAAGAGAGAGCTGGGGGGGGAAGAGAGCTGGGGGGGGGGGAGAGAGCTGGGGGGGGAGGAAGAGAGCTGGGGGGGGGAAGAGAGCTGGGGGGGGGAAAGAGAGCTGGGGGGGGAAAGAGAGCTGGGGGGGGAAAGAGAGCTGGGGGGGGAAAGAGAGCTGGGGGGGGGAAGAGAGCTGGGGGGGGAAAGAGAGCTGGGGGGGGAAAGAGAGCTGGGGGGGGAAAGAGAGCTGGGGGGGGAAAGAGAGCGGGGGGGGGGAAAGAGAGCGGGGGGGGGAAAGAGAGCTGGGGGGGGGAAAGAGAGCTGGGGGGGGAAAGAGAGCTGGGGGGGGAAAGAGAGCTGGGGGGGGAAAGAGAGCTGGGGGGGGAAAGAGAGCTGGGGGGGGAAAGAGAGCTGGGGGGGGAAAGAGAGCTGGGGGGGGGAAAGAGAGCTGGGGGGGGAAAGAGAGCTGGGGGGGGAAAGAGAGCTGGGGGGGGAAAGAGAGCTGGGGGGGGAAAGAGAGCTGGGGGGGGGAAAGAGAGCTGGGGGGGAAAGAGAGCTGGGGGGGAAAGAGAGCTGGGGGGGGGAAAGAGAGCTGGGGGGGGAAAGAGAGCTGGGGGGGGGAAAGAGAGCTGGGGGGGGAAAGAGAGCTGGGGGGGGAAAGAGAGCTGGGGGGGAAAGAGAGCTGGGGGGGGAAAGAGAGCTGGGGGGGGAAAGAGAGCTGGGGGGGGAAAGAGAGCTGGGGGGGGAAAGAGAGCTGGGGGGGGAAAGAGAGCTGGGGGGGGGAAAGAGAGCTGGGGGGGGGAAAGAGAGCTGGGGGGGGGAAAGAGAGCTGGGGGGGGGAAAGAGAGCTGGGGGGGGAAAGAGAGCTGGGGGGGAAAGAGAGCTGGGGGGGAAAGAGAGCTGGGGGGGGGAAGAGAGCTGGGGGGGGAAAGAGAGCTGGGGGGGGAAAGAGAGCTGGGGGGGGAAAGAGAGCTGGGGGGGGAAAGAGAGCTGGGGGGGGAAAGAGAGCTGGGGGGGGAAAGAGAGCTGGGGGGGGAAAGAGAGCTGGGGGGGGGAAGAGAGCTGGGGGGGGGAAGAGAGCTGGGGGGGGAAAGAGAGCTGGGGGGGGAAAGAGAGCTGGGGGGGGAAAGAGAGCTGGGGGGGGAAAGAGAGCTGGGGGGGGAAAGAGAGCTGGGGGGGGAAAGAGAGCTGGGGGGGGAAAGAGAGCTGGGGGGGGAAAGAGAGCTGGGGGGGGAAAGAGAGCTGGGGGGGGAAAGAGAGCTGGGGGGGGAAAGAGAGCTGGGGGGGGAAAGAGAGCTGGGGGGGAAAGAGAGCTGGGGGGGAAAGAGAGCTGGGGGGGGAAGAGAGAGCTGGGGGGGGGAGAGAGAGCTGGGGGGGGAAGAGAGAGCTGGGGGGGGGAAGAGAGAGCTGGGGGGGGGAAGAGAGAGCTGGGGGGGGAGAGAGAGCTGGGGGGGGGGAGAGAGAGCTGGGGGGGGGGAGAGAGAGCTGGGGGGGGGGGGAGAGAGAGCTGGGGGGGGAAGAGAGAGCTGGGGGGGGAAGAGAGAGCTGGGGGGGGAAGAGAGAGCTGGGGGGGGAAGAGAGAGCTGGGGGGGGAAGAGAGAGCTGGGGGGGAAAGAGAGAGCTGGGGGGGAAAGAGAAAGCTGGGGGGAAAGAGAGAGCTGGGGGGGAAGAGAGAGCTGGGGGGGAAGAGAGAGCTGGGGGGGAAGAGAGAGCTGGGGGGGAAGAGAGAGCTGGGGGGAAGAGAGAGCTGGGGGGGAAGAGAGAGCTGGGGGGGAAGAGAGAGCTGGGGGGGAAGAGAGAGCTGGGGGGGGAAGAGAGAGCTGGGGGGGGAAGAGAGCTGGGGGGGGGAAGAGAGCTGGGGGGGGGAAGAGAGCTGGGGGGGGGAAGAGAGCTGGGGGGGGGGTGAAGAGAGAGGGGGGGGAAGAGAGATTTGGGGAGGGGGGGGGGAAGAGAGAGCTGGAGAGGGGGGGGGGGGGGAAGAGAGAGCTGGGGGGAAGAAGAGAGCTGGGGGGGGCGGGAAAGAGAGACTGGGGGGGGGGAAAGAGAGTTGGAGGGGGGGGAAGAGAGAGCTGGGGGGGGGGAGAGAGAGAGCTGGGGCGGGGGAAGAGGGAGCTGCGAGGGGGAAGAGAGAGCTGGGGGGGGGGCTAAGAGAGAGCTGGGGGGAAAGAGGAGAGCTGGGGGGGAAAGAGAGGAGCTGGGGGGGGAAAGAGAGAGCTGGGGGGAAGAGAGAGGCTGGGGGGGGAAAGAGAGAGCTGGGGGGGGAAAGAGAGAGCTGGGGGGAGAGAGAGCTGGGGGGGAAGAGAGAGCTGGGGGGAAAGAGAGAGCTGGAGAGGAGAGAGAGGGGGGGAAAGAGGCTGGGGGGGGGGGGGAAAGAGAGAGCTGGGGGGGGGCGAAAGAGAGACTGGGGGGGGGGGAAAGAGAGTTGGAGGGGGGGGAGGAAAAAGAGTTGGAGGGGGGGAAGAGAGGTTGGAGGGGGCGAAAGAGAGTTGGAGGGGGCGAAAAGAGAGCTGGGGGGGGGAAGAGAGAGTTGGGGGGGGAAGAGAGAGCTGGGGGGGGGAAGAGGAGAGCTGGGGGGGGGGGAAGAGAGAGCTGGGGGGGGGGAAGAGAGAGCTGGGGGGGGGAAAGAGAGCTGGGGGGGGGGGGAAAGAGAGAGCTGGGGAGGGGGGAAGAGAGAGGCGGGGGGCGAAGAGAGAGCGGGGGGGCGAAGAGAGAGCGGGGGGGCCAGAGAGAGAGCGGGGGGCGAAGAGAGAGCGGGGGGGCGAAGAGAGAGCGGGGGGGCGAAGAGAGAGCGGGGGCGAAGAGAGAGCGGGGGGGCAGAGAGAGCGGGGGGGCGAAGAGAGAGCGGGGGGCGAAGAGAGAGCGGGGGGGCGAAGAGAGAGCGGGGGGGCGAAGAGAGAGCGGGGGGGCGAAGAGAGAGCGGGGGGGCGAAGAGAGAGCGGGGGGCGAAGAGAGAGCGGGGGGCGAAGAGAGAGCGGGGGGGCGAAGAGAGAGCGGGGGGGGCGAAGAGAGAGCGGGGGGGCGAAGAGAGAGCGGGGGGCGAGAGAGAGCGGGGGGCGAAGAGAGAGCGGGGGGGCGAAGAGAGAGCGGGGGGCGAAGAGAGAGCGGGGGGGGCGAAGAGAGAGCGGGGGGCGAAGAGAGAGCGGGGGGGCGAAGAGAGAGCGGGGGGGCGAAGAGAGAGCGGGGGGGGCGAGAGAGAGAGCGGGGGGGCGAAGAGAGAGCGGGGGGGCGAAGAGAGAGCGGGGGGCGAAGAGAGAGCGGGGGGGCGAAGAGAGAGCGGGGGGCGAAGAGAGAGCGGGGGGGCGAAGAGAGAGCGGGGGGGCGAAGAGAGAGCGGGGGGGCGAAGAGAGAGCGGGGGGGCGAGAGAAGAGCGGGGGGGCGAAGAGAGAGCGGGGGGCGAAGAGAGAGCGGGGGGCGAAGAGAGAGCGGGGGGCGAAAGAAGGAGAAGAGAGAGAGAGGAAGAGAGAGCGGGGGGGCGAAGAGAGAGCGGGGGGGGCGAAGAGAGAGCGGGGGGGCGAAGAGAGAGCGGGGGGGCGAAGAGAGAGCGGGGGGGCGAAGAGAGAGCGGGGGGGCGAAGAGAGAGCGGGGGGGCGAAGAGAGAGCGGGGGGGCGAAGAGAGAGCGGGGGGGCGAAGAGAGAGCGGGGGGCGAAGAGAGAGCGGGGGGGCGAAGAGAGAGCGGGGGGCGAAGAGAGAGCGGGGGGGCGAAGAGAGAGCGGGGGGGGCGAAGAGAGAGCGGGGGGGCGAAGAGAGAGCGGGGGGCGAAGAGAGAGCGGGGGGGCGAAGAGAGAGCGGGGGGGCGAAGAGAGAGCGGGGGGGCGAAGAGAGAGCGGGGGGGCGAAGAGAGAGCGGGGGGGGCGAAGAGAGAGCGGGGGGCGAAGAGAGAGCGGGGGGCGAAGAGAGAGCGGGGGGGCGAAGAGAGAGCGGGGGGCGAAGAGAGAGCGGGGGGCGAAGAGAGAGCGGGGGGGCGAGAGAGAGGCGGGGGGGCGAAGAGAGAGCGGGGGGCGAAGAGAGAGCGGGAAGGGGAAGAGAGAGCGGGAAGGGGGGAAGAGAGGGGGTTATTGGGGAAGAGAGAGCGGGGGGGTGGGGAGAGAGAGAGCAGGGGGGGTGGGGAAGAGAGAGCGGGGGGGGGTGGGGAAGAGAGAGCGGGGGGGGGTGGGGAAGAGAGAGGCGGGGGGGTGGGGAAGAGAGCGCGGGGGGGGTGGGGAGAGAGAGCGCGGGGGGGGAGAGATAGCGGTGGGGGGGGAGAGAGAGAGAGGAGGGGGGGGGGGGAGGAGAGAGAGAGCGGGGGGGGGGGAGGAGAGAGAGAGCGGGGGGGGGGGGAGGAGAGAGAGAGCGGGGGGGGGAGAGAGAGAGAGCGGGCGGGGAGAGAGAGAGAGCGAGGGGGGGGGGAGAGAGCGAGCGGAGGGGGAGGGGGGGGGAGAGAGCGAGCGGAGGGGGAGGGGGGGGGAAGAGACAGCGGGGGGGGGGGGGAAGAGCGGGGGGGGGGCGGGAATAGAGAGCTGGGGAGGGGAGTAGTGAGTTTGGGGAAGGGCGTGCGGAATAACGAGCTAAAATTCAATTTAAAGTTACTATGATTGACAAATTACCCGAAAATTTTGTACACTGCCCACATCAGAACCATTCCTTACTTTTCAAGTTTACAGTTGTTTCATAACAAAGACAAACACTTCCCACTGTACTTTCCATTGCAAGCTCCAAATTTTCCCGTCTCCTCGAGGTGATGGCAAGGGAGACGGGGTGGATCCAAAGTTTTATGGGTCAACTGTGGAGGCCGCTCAACTGTACTGCCTGGCTGACAGCAATGCTGCTGCATCGGTTAAGGCTTGGCTGCCTGTTCCCTAACAGTGGCAATCTGAGCAGCAGAAAGAGTTTCAACAAAAAACTGGCTCAGTGGTACCATTCACGCCTGAGTCAGAAGGTCCCATTCCAGAGACTTCAGCAATTAATCTCAGCTAACACTTCAGTGCAGTACGGAGGAAGTGTTGCATTGTCAGGGGTGCTGTGTTTCGGATGAGATGTTAAACCAAGGCTCCATCTGTCCTCTTAGTGGACGTAAAAGATCAAACAAGAGCTGGTGATTTCTCCCTGCTGTCCTGGCCAATATTTATCCCTCAACCATCATCACTGTAACAGATGATTTGCATTGCTGTTTGCAGAACCTTGCTATGCGCAAATTGGCTGCTGTGTTTCCTACATTATAATAGTTACTTAATTGTTTATTAAGCGCTTTGGGATGGCCTGAGGTGGTGAAAGGCGCTATATAAATGCAAGTTCTTTCTTTTAAAAAAATATTTTACGAGATCTGCCTAATGGCTCAGCTGCTACAGACCCAAACAGACCTGAAGATTTTCAGTCCATTTTCAAGCTGGCCAATCTCAGCCAGGCAGCTAGTGGGGTTAGTTACAGTTGGCCTCAGTCGCCCTGGGCTACAGATGGACAATTTAATGTCCTATTACTGACCACTATCCAAAACCTACTTGCTGGAGAAGACAGGCAGGTATCAGGATGAGGCTGAGCTGCGATAGTTGAATAGTGTGCAAACCAACACTTTGGCTCATACCGAAAGAATGGACTCGTAGGCGAGGTACCGGCAGACACCTCCCTGTGGAACTATAGTCCAGCAACACCCAACACCTTCAGAGAGGGAAGTGAGGAAATTGGCACAGAATAAAAAGATGCAACAAAATTGAAAGCCACACAAAAGTCAGCAAAGCAAGAGTTAAAATAAAGCACCTACTCACTAAAGTACACACTCTTTGAGATACACATACTGTGCCATCATTTACATGTAAATTCTATCACAGGAAAGCAAACTGCACTTCTAAAATTATTCAAACATTTTAGAGAACAAGAGGCCATTCCGATTAAATGAGATCTGAAGACATTCCACTGCACTTATTTACCAAAATTACTGTACCTTGCAGAGCGAAAGCATTTCACCAGTTCATCCAATATTCTGTTGTTTTGCAGCTCGGGTTCTGTCACAGTCTGTGGGGTGGTGTTGTGGGAAGAGAAACACAATTACAAATGAGACTCTGGGAGTTGGTGCCATATCTTAAAGTGTGCAAACAAAACAAGCAACACAAGGCAGAGTTTTGTTTCAAACATAGACCTTTCACTGGCACCACAACCCTCCCATCCAATGGGCCACCCGTGCCCGTCCACACTGGTTGGTTGCACACTGAATTTTAAACGCTGAAAACCAGACACTAGAAGTCTGATTTCCTGTACAGGAAGCGCGTCCGAACTTCAGAAACCTCGAGACCGAGGCCGTTCCTGATTTTGGGTGTTTCAGATTTCGACGTCCCAAACCCGGAAACGCCTGGGCCGAGGCGGGGGGGGGGGGGGGGGCGGCAGAGGGTCCAGGAGCGGCAGCATCGGCGACCGGGAAATACCTGCGTTAAAGACCTGCAAAAAAGGTAAATTGAAGTTTTTATTTTTTAATTCTTTTTCAGCGATTTAGTAGGTAAGAGTTTTGTGAATGTTTTGTGAATTTTTATTTGTTGTAATATTTTTGTTTGGTATTTTCCCCACTCCCTGGGCCCAACTCGCAGTGGTAATCGGCCTCGGACTAAAGTTGGCAAGGACCGCTGAATTGTACCGCTGGGCCTTTTTTTTTAAAAAGTAGCGGAGTGATTAGCGGTTTGGACGAAAAAATACCATCGCCGTTTTTTTAAAATGTCCGGATTTCGGAACATTTTCTGGATTCCGGATGACCCCTCCACAGATTAGCGCGGTGTCCGGATTGCAGAATATTCCAGATTTTGAACACTCAATCTGTACCTGCATGAAAAGAACGTTCTAGGCAAACACGTCATTCAATATCCCCGTACATTTGTGCTTTAATTAACTGAGCAAATGGTGAAAGCCCAGTATTCCATCCATTGTGCACAAATTCTCCTTCTTCTTAGGCAGTCCCCCAGAGTCTAGGATGACTTGCTTCCACGCTAAAATTAGTTCTAAGGTGACTGATACCAGGTCCCGAACTTCATTTTAAGGGGGTGGAAGATGCCTGTGCGTGAATTCTTTTAACGTGGGATGGCCGTTGCACACCAGATAACCACATGGACTTGACAGAGCAAGGTCTTGGTCCAATGCCAACGGGATTCAAGATGATTGGAGACCAGACTCTGCTGCTTGGGTCTAGCATACACACACACACACACACACACATATTCCTACTGACCCCCTTCCTCCCTCCCTCAGGTCCTCTCTCTCTGGTTTTCAGAGATCACAGTGTAGGTGAGCAGCTTGTGTATTTGTCCATAGAATACTGACACTGTACCGCGGGCCCTCCAGCTCCAGCACGCTGCTCTCCATATGCAGGTTCTCCTATGCTTTCTGCTCTCTCTCCAGCCACTCACGCTTTGGTCGTTGGTTCTTTACTAGTGACCATGCGTATTCTGGCCTCGTATCCCGACCTCACTGCTGGCCCTTGGTGAACCCGTCCTGGGCCCCAACCTTGCCGCTGGTCCGTGGTGACAAATACCCTATTATAGGGGTTGGGGATGGGCTCTGACCATCTTAAGGGTTCCTTCCTGGATGAGCAATAGCACTGTGCAGTGGACCACTAAGATATAGTGCTATGGAAAGGAGAGATACAGCTTCCCCACTGTTGAATTCTTTTCCCAGGTTGTTGCTGTCTAGGGCTATACGGAGCAAGGGGCAAGGAAGGAAAGCAAAACATTGTAAGGAGTGTCTCCACTGGCCTGGGAACAGACCTGACTCACAGACACAGGAAATGCTTGGCAGGAGGAGCTGCACAACAAGCTATATTCAGCTGCTATCTGGAATAAGGTCATTTTAGGAAAGAAAGAATTGCATTTACCCAGCATTGTCTCATGTCTCTCAAACCTCGCAAACAAATGAGAAAGCACATGAAGATCTCACGAACAGCAGTGAGATAAATGACAACTTAATCTGTTTTTGTTGGTGTTGGTTGAGAGAGCAATGTTGGTCTAGAGAAAGAGAGCCCCCAGCTATTCTTTGAATAGTGTTGAGCGATGTTTAACAGTCACTTGAACCCGTAGAGGGAGACTCAGTTTCAAGTCTCTTCCAAAGGTCAACACCTGCCACAATGCAGCATTCCCTCAGCGTCGCACAATAGTGCAGTGGTTTTCAAATTATTGTGTGGAAGATGCCCTGCAAATATTGGCACACTCCCGAGAACCTTCAGCCCTACCTTCTGATAGTGTTAGCTACCCAAGGGAAAACAGTGCTATCATGGCAGAAAACATTAGCAATAAAACAATGTATATCAGAATATACAGAACACAAAATTACAAAGAAACTGCGTTGACTGAGTGTGGCGTGACCCGCAGCAAAAATCCAACCTCTCAGAGCCCTGGGCTCTCACTCTCGCTCAAACTTCTTGTTTCTTCTTTCTATCTCGGACTTGGACTTTTCTCTCTTGTCCCCTCACGTCTCTTATTTCTCTCACTCTCCATTTCTTGCTTCCATGTTTATGTCTGCCCCCTCACAGACATATTACCTACTGTTTCTCTCACCATCCCACTCATTCTTGCTCTTTGTTTCTCTCTGCAGCTTCCCAGTCACATTCTGTCTTACTTCTTACTGCGCCTTGGCTTCATCCGTGGTTGACATTCTTTCGGACAGATGACCGTAAATGACATTGATTTGAAAAGATGACTTTTACAGTAAGCAGCACCTCTAACTCTGATGGCTTATTTCCGCTACCGTGGCACCCCGACCTGCGAGAGAACAGCTGGAGCAGCGTACCACTTCAACCTCCAGCGTGAGCTGCTCCAAGTGTGCGCCGATTTTGAGATGGACGAATGGGTGACGTCATCAAAACCCTAGTCACCGTTTTGGAGTGAGGACAGGAACATCGGCAGGGACCAGGTACAGAGGAATGGGAAGGTCGGGGCGGAGGAGTGGCAAGTGTTTGTGGCAAGATGCGGCGAATGTTTATGACAGAGGAGCAGAGAGAGATCGTGGCGGAGGTGCGACAGATGGGGCCCAGAAGAGCCGAGGGCCCAGGGGCAGCACGGACCAGCCCACACTGAGATATGTGTGCGCACGCTAGGTCCATGCAGCAGAGCAGGTCTCCATTCGTCCTGGTTAATCCTTGCCACTGGATAAAGGCCTAGCTCTGTCAAGCCCGTGTGGTGGCTGGTGTGCAACGGTCACCACACGTTAAAAAAATTCCCGCACAGGCATGTTCCACCCCCTCAATTGGAGTTCAGGCCTGGAACATCGGGTTCTTCATCGAAACACCTGTGAACTTGTGGAAGCAAGTCATCCTCGTTCGAGGGACCGCCTATGATGATGATGATGATGATTTTTGCAAAGCTTGTCTTCCACAAGGGGAAGCTTCTTTCACTTTGAAGAAGAACGGGATTGGATCTGAATTCTCAACACCTGAATCCCATCACAGGTGCATCAAGGATTTACCGTAAACCCTGTCCTTGACAGTCATGTTTGTCCCAACTATGATGCAATTATAGTTTCTGTACAGAATCACCCAATCCCAGAATTTTCAAGCTCTGGGTCTGGGATGGCCATGGTCTCTAACATGGAAAGATGTTAAGTTCAACATATAAGTAAAGGGCTTCGCATATCATTTTATTTTCTCATACAATATTCCAGATCGACCATTACCTATATATTTCAGGCCAGCGAAAATCTTACTTACCACACGACAGATCGGACACTGAGTCTTGTAGGATAAGAATTTCCGCACACACAGAGAACAATCTATAAAGAGAAAGAGAACAAAATGACTAAACCTTGCATGTCTTTTCACATAACATCCCCTCAGGTGGTACAGTAGGAATTGATCGAGTGAGGGTAATATGAAGGAGCATTTTTGTACTCTGCGGGTGCTTGCGTAGATGGGTAAGCAATCCATCAATTTTCTTGGTCAGGATAACTAAGCAGGGACATACTGAGTGCAGACAGCTTATTCAAATAACATTAGCCTGTTATACTGCTGCAAATGGCATTTCAGGGACAGGGTCCTGCGGAGAAGCTGTAATGAATCTGATCCTGGGCTACTTTCCAACCTGACCTCAGTGCTCAAACCCAACAAGCTTTACAGGGCTTGCAAACTGTAAGTTAACTCTAAACACGCCTCCTGGATCAAACAAACTTGGATAGCGCTGAAGATGTACTAACAAGACTAATGAATGAGCCTTAGAATGAAGGCAAAGCAAGGAACAGGTCTGAGGGTCAATAGGACGATGTATTAGAGAAGTTGGTGGGATCATTTTTTTTAGCATTCACACAATAGCATCTGCTGTACTTTAAATAGGAACATTTAAACGTGACTGTTACATTGTCATCATCATCATCATAGGCAGTCCCTCGGAATCGAGGAAGACTTGCTTCCACTCTAAAAATGAGTCCTTAGATCCAATATGAACAGTCCAATATGAAAGCCACAGTCCCTGTCACAGGTGGGACAAACAGTAGTCTAGGGAAGGGCTGGGTGGAGCTGGCTTGCCGCAAGCTCTTTTCGTTGCCTGCGTTTGATTTCTGCATGCTCTCGGCAATGAGACTCGAGGTGCTCAGCACCCTCCCGGATGCACTTCCTCCACTTAGGGCGGTCTTTGGCCAGGGACTCCCAGGTGTCAGTGGGGATGTTGCACTTTATCAGGGAGGCTTTGAGGGTGTCCTTGTAATGTTTCCGCTGCCCACCTTTGGTTCGTTTGCCGCGAAGGAGTTCCGAGTAGAGCGCTTGTTTTGGGAGTCTCGTATCTGGCATGCGAACAAATGTGGCCTGCCCAGCAGAGCTGATCAAGTGTAGTCAGTGCTTCAATGCTGGGAATGTTGGCCTGGTCGAGAACGCTAACGTTGGTGCGCCTGTCCTCACAGGGGATTTGTAGGATCTTGCGGAGATATTTGTTGGTGGTATTTCTCCAGCGACTTGAGGTGTCTACTGTCCATGTCTCTGAGCCATACAGACGGGCAGGTATTACTACAGCCCTGTAAACCATGAGCTAGGCGGCAGATTTGAGGGCCCGGTCTTCAAACACTCTTTTCCTCAGGCAGCCGAAGGCTGCACTGGCGCACTGGGGGCGGTGTTGAATCTCATCGTCAATGTCTGCTCTTGTTGATAAGAGGCTCTCGAGGTATGGGAAATGGTCCACGTTGTCCAGGGCCGCGCCATGGATCTTGATGACTGGGGGGCAGTGCTGTGCGGTGAGCTGTACAATGCACCAGTTGACCTCCCATAATGTTGCTCATAATGAGTCAGAGGATACAATTTTATGCTATGTAACATACAATGAGTATCAGGACCACTCATTTATTGCAATTGGATAAGGGAAATTTTGTTTTTATTACAAAGTATCTCAAGAGTATTTTCAGGTTTAAAATCTTGCAATTATATCCACATTTTGGGGCAAATTGTAAAACAGCGGCCTCTATTATTACTATACATTTGTTTATCCATGCCCTAACGTTGAGTCCTAATTTCTTTTTTTTTTAAAAACAATTCAAGATCCACACACAGATGGAAGATGTTCAAGGTAGTTAAGTAGATGCATGGATGCATCTTGATAAAAGCTTTTGTTAAGGTACCTCACACTAAGTTACTTCACAAGTTAGAATCTTATGGTATCAGTAGGAATTTGAAACTCTGGATGAGGAATTAACACCAAACCTGCAGCCAAAAAGATGTAGTTATCAGAAGTGGTTCAGCCTGGAGATATGGTGCCAGTGGAGTCCCCCCGGGTTCAGCCCGAGGCCCACTACTCTTCACTACCTTTATTAAGGAGTGATGTTGGGAATATGGTAAGTAAGTTTGCAGATGACACCAAAATCCGTGCAAGGGTTAAGACAGTAAAGGAGTATGATTACATAACAGATACATAGAATTATACAGCACAGAAACAGGCCAATCGGACAAACCAATCCATGCCAGCATTTATGCTCCACTCAAACCTCTTCCTATCCTTCCTCTTCTAACAATCAGCATAACCCTCTATTCCCTTCCCACTCGTACTTATCTAGCCTTCCCTTAAATGCATCTATATTCTTCGCCTCAACCAATCCCTGTGGTAGCGAGTTCCACATTCTCACCACTCTCTGGGTTAAGAAGTTTCTTCTGAATTCCTCATTTGATTTCTTTGTAACGATCTTATATTGATGGCCTCTAGTTTTGCTCTTCCCTTCAAGAGGAAATACTCTCTCTGTGTCAATTCTATTAAAACCTTTTAGAATTTTAAAGACCTCCATTAGGTCATCCCTCAGCATTCTCTTTTCAAGAGAAGAGAGACCCAAGCCTGTTTATTCTTTCCTGATAGGTATAACCTCGCATTTCTGGTATCATCCTTGTAATTTTTTTTTGCACCCTCTCTAGTGCCTCTATATACTTTTCATAATATGGCGACCACGCTTGGAGAATTGTACACAGTACTCCAAGTATGGTCTAACCAAGGTTCGATATAAGTTTAGCATAACTTCTCTACTTTTCAATTCTATCCCTCTAGAAATAAACCCGAGTGCTTGGTTTGCTTTTTTATGCCCTTTTTATTAACCTGTGTCGCTACATTTAATGATTTCTGTATTTGTACTTCCAGATCCCTTTGCTCCTCTACCCCATTTAGATTCTTATTTTCCAAGTAATATGTGACCTCTTTATTTTTCTTACCAAAATGTAATACCTCTCACTTATTTGGTGTTGAAATTAATTTGCTAATTATATGCCAATTCTGCAAGTTTCTTAATGTCTTGTAATTTGTTGCGGTGCTCCTCAGTATCAACTATCACCCTCCCCCCTCCCCCAAAAAAGTGGAGTCATCTGCAAATTTAGAAATTGTATTTTTGATTCCAAAGTCTAAAAAAAGATTTAGATGGGCTAGTGGGCATTGGCAAATAGCGTTTAATTTAGATAGACGTAGTGTCATGCGTGTTGGTAGGGCCAACACAGAATACATGTATCATTTGCAGGGAACAATACTGAAAGAGATTGAGGGAAAAAGATTGTGCACAGATCACTAAAGGTTCATAACCAATGTAGAGAAACTGTAGCTAAAGCTAACAAAGTATTAATAGAAGCAGTTAGCATAAATCAAAGGACACCATTTTGACACTGCATAGGTCACTCTCTAGAGTACTGTGCCCAGCTTTGGTCCCCCCACATGATGGATTATATAATTGCCTTGGAAAAGGTCCAGGGGAGAGCTACAAGAATGATTGCTAGCTTAAGGAACCTCAGCTACTCAGATAATCTATTTACTTTGGAGCAGTGTAGATTTGGAGGTGACCTCGTAGATGTCTACAAAATAACTGAAGGGCTGAATAGTTTCCCCATTGATAGATTTTTCCAGTTTAACAGATTGGGAAGGACCAGGGGACATGAGTTTAAAACTATATAGATTGGATTTTAGGTGGTTCATCTTTTCCCAGAGAATTGAGAGCTTCTGGAATACACTGCCAGCAGGTGTAGTGGGTGCTGAACACAAGAACATAAGAGCATCAGAAATAGGACCAGGAGTATGCCATACAGCCCCTCGAGCCTGCTCCATCGTTCAATAAGATCATGACTGATCGCCCTCAACTCCATTTTCCTTCCCGATCTCCATATCCCTTGATTCTCCTAGAATCCAAAAAACTATCTATCTCAGGGTTGAATATATTCAATGACTCAGCATACATAGCCCTCTGGGGCAGAGAACTCCAAAGATTCAAAACCATCTGAATGAAAAAATTCCTCCTCATCTTTGTCTTAAATGGCCAACCTCTTATTCTGAAACTATGCCCCCTAGTTCTCAACTCTCCAGCCAGGGAAAACAACCTCTCAGCATCTACCCTGTCAATCCCCCTCAGAACTCCCTTCGGATTCTGCACGCCTTCAAGAGGGAGCTGGACCAGTTCCTGACTGGGGCAGAGCTCACATCATATAGAAGGTAAGTGTCTTTATAGGTAACATTTGGACCATGTGATCTCCTGGAATGGTTTTAATCACCTGAAGGGGTCAGAGAGGAATTTTACAGAGTGTTTTTTCCCCTTATTGGCCCTGGGTTTATTGCCTCTCCAAGGAGATTACATGGCTACAGGGATGGATGTGAGGGCATATGAGGGAAGTGTTTAGTCATGATGGTCCAGCCCAGCTGATCTATACCTGCCCATCAATTTCATATGCATTGGGGAGGTGGAGGTCAGAGGTCATATAGTTTGGTACTATGAGAGCGTGGTCCAGGGATCTAGAAGTAATGGGAATGATTCAATTGGGTGGATGTAGAGAAACTATTTTCACTTGTGAGTGAGTTCAGAACAGGTGGACATAAACATAAGATAGCAATCAACTGATTAAATAAAGAATTTAGGATGAATTTTTCTACATAAAGCATGCTAAGAATGTGGAACTCACTGCCACATAGAGTGATTGAAGCAGATAGCATTGATGCATTAAAGGCAAGGCTTGACGCATATCTGAGGAAGAAGGGAATAAAATAGAACTAGCTTTAGTATAGAAAAATACAGAAAGACAACAATGGCAGTGGAGGGGGCACGCAGGTAGGGAGCTGTCAGAACAACTACTTACATTTATATAATGCCTTTAACATAGTAAAAACGTGCCAAGGTTCTTTAAAGGAGTGTTATCAGACAAAAACTGACACCAAGTCACATAGTAGTAGAGGTGACCAAAGTCAAAACACTCCCTTGTCTGTTTTCCAACCTCCCCCTACTGTCTCATGCTGCCCAATCCACACAATTTTAGCCTCAGGTCTATCCAAACCTCAGCTTTCTCGGATGGTCTAATGACCTTGTTTACTCTCCCTGATGGTACTGTGTGGCTGGCTTCAAGCCTACAACCTCAGCCCTCTCAATTCCACTAATCCCACTGTTACACCGACCCTCGTGACCCCTGACTCCAATGACCCCCACAAACCCTAACCCAGACCCATCCTTACTTGCATCCTTCTTTTTATGCGGGATCCTTTAATAGTGGTGGGAATGCCACTATTTTAAAACACCAGCAATATTTCTTTGAAGCACTTAAGCTCATTGTGCAACAACAACTTGCATTTATATAGCGGCTGTAATGTAGAGAAACATTACAGTGCTCTTTTGAAGTGTAAGCAAACAAAGAAATACAATATAAATACGTATTATTAGTCTTTTGTTAGAAAGCCTTAAACGTACCTTTACAGTTGGCAAATTATTATTCATTGCTCTTGAAAAGTGAACCATCAAATGTTAGTACATGGCCACAAGGGCATGAAGCCTCTGTGACAAAGCCATGACGGGGGTATTAATTCGCTGGTATTACTGCTCCACTAATTTATTTATTTTCTGAAATGCCTGCTGCTCCATTAGTTTTATTGAGTTGAATTCATCATTTAGTTGCTGCCACTGACGCTCTATTGATAATTAACGGAGCAGCAAAAACAATGAATTTAATAGTTTCCTGTTGTACCTACTGCTCCATATCTTTATTAACACACTGATCCTTACTGATCCATTGATTTATTGCTGCGTCCTTTACTTATTCATTCATTTGTTAAATTGTTGCTGTGACAGTTTCTCTCAATATATTAATTCACTTTTTTCTGGTGGGAAAGTAAGCTGTGAGGAGGATGCAAAGAGGCTGCAAAGGGACATAGAAACATTAAGTGAGTGGGCAAGAACATGGCACATGAAATATGATATGGAGAAATGTGAAGTTATCCACTTTGGTCAGAAAAATAGAAAAGCAGAATGTTTTATGAAGGGCGAGAGACTGGGAAATGTTGGTGTTCAGAGGGACCTGGGTGTCCTTGTACACATAGAAATTAGGTGCAGGAGTAGGCTATTCGGCCCTTCGAGCCTGCACCTCCATTCAATATGATCATGGCTGATCAAATCACAAAGTTAACATGCAGTTCCAGCAAACAATTAGGAAAGCAAAATGTGTTATGTCTGTGATGTACTTATGAATGACTCCACGAGGCAATGTGTTGTACTCAAACTGTAGTGACCTTGGTCCTTGATTCGTAACTCCAGAGTGAGGCACAAGCATGATGGGCAGCCTTTTATACTGGGCCCTGTACACCTATGCAGGTGACCCTCAGGTCTCCCACGGTAGTGCCCTCTGGTGGACAGCCTCTGCCACAGGGGCAGGAAACCCCGGTCTCCACTAGTTGCACCCTCTATTGGTGCCTGCATAATATATACACAGTGTAAACCTTATTAATAGTACATCAGGTAACAAGTCTCCATCTTATGCAACTATACAGTGACTACACAGAGAGTATATCTATAGTCTGCATATATATCATCATTCTCCCCCAAGTACTTTGTGCCAATTACCTTTGCACTATATGCTCTGGTTTAGCTCTCCCCAGACTGAAGTGCCAATAGCCCTTGCACCTTGGCTGTGCTTTGGCTTGGCTCTCTCCCCATTAACCCCCAAGTCCTTTTGCTACAACGTTGGGTAGTGGTTACCAGTTTGGATGGTTCGATGATGCAGTGGAGGTTCCAGTGGGTTCTGGATGTGATCCATGTGTGTGTCCATGGCTACATACATCCATTCTCCACCCCCCCTCCCCCACCCCACACAGCGAGATCATGCAGCAGGCCCATTACATTAACATACAGGATCAGGCACAGTGCAAGTACAAAGAAAGGAAGTTACAGTTTGTATCGTGATACTTTGGTTCAGTGACTTACATTCGTTACGTTTTGCGGTCATGCGCCAGGATTGGGTAGATTGCATTCATGATTAAGTCATGGTAAGTACTGAGGTAGCAGTACAGGCATGCGAGGACGCAGGTTCCAGAGCAACCGGACGGGGTCTTAGTCGTCTGATAGCGGCGCTGTGCACCCTGCTAGTGGGGTGGGCTTGGTTCGTTCGCCTAGCCAGGACTCAGGGCCTTTGCCGTTGCCTAGTGGTGGGCAGAGCCACAGATGTGTGTGGCTTCCCTGTCGTCCTTTGAGGGCTGGAGAATCTTCTGCCTGCTCTCTAATAGTGTTGGGAACCTGGCTGCTCCAGATCCCATTTGGGGAACTCGTTGGTTCTGACCTTACGCTCCCAGACATGGCCGAGGTAGCGACTGGGTCTGGGGGCTGCACCGTCTCCACCCGGGTGGTGGGCAACGGCGGCCGACTGCGCATATTGGCGGCGTTTTCATTTCCAGGTCCATGGCGAAGTGTCATTGGGTGCCTGCAGCATGGGATAGACCTGGGGCAGAGTATCAGGATCAGTGCCTTCATCCTCCCGAATTCGCTCGCTTGCTACTTTTGGGGACACTTTATTCCCGACATCTCGCAACAACATTTTGTTCACAATCTTAATCGGTTCGTTACATTGATTGCCATGCATACAATGTCTCTATAAGTTCAGTTGGTTGCAGGTCTCCTTTAAGAGTACCCTGCTGGCTTTACCCAAATCAAATCCTTTGTTACATACCACGTGTTGGTCCCTCAGCCACGCAATCTCCTGGCCCTCAGGTCTGCGGTGAGTGTAGAATCTATGCCTGGCCGTGAGGATGCTCTCTTTTGGTTTTAGTTGGTCACGAATTAGTTCAGTCAGCTCATCGTATGTCTTATCCTTGGCCGTCGTGGGTGCCAGCAAGTCCCCCACAAATGGTCAGCAGCATAGCCTTGCGCTTCTCCACCAATGTGTCCGTCTCCCCTGCCAGATCGTTTGCCACAAAATATTGATCAAGCCTTTCGTGAAGGCATCCCGATCATCACCCCTCTGCGAAGTCTTTTAGTGTGCCAAAGGTAGCCATAATCATGTGAAAGTCCGTATTCTCGTCGCCAGTTGTTATGTCTGTTATGCACTTATGAATGACTCCACGAGGCAATGTGTTGTAATCAAACTGTAGTGACCTTGGTCCTTGGAATGTAACTCCAGAGTGAGGCACAAGCATGGTGGGTAGCCTTTTATACTGGGCCCTGCATATCAATGCAGGTGACCCTCAGGTTTCCCACCGCAGTGCCCTCTGATGGACAGCATCTGCCACAGGGGCAGGAAACCCCGGTCTCCACCAGTTACACCAGCACCTGCATAGTATATAGACCGTATAAACCTTATTGATAGCACATCAGGTAACAAGTCTCCATCTTATGCAACTATACAGTGACTACACAGAGAGTATATCTATAGTCTGCATATATAACAGTATGTTAGCCTGTATTACAAAGGGATTTGAGTATAAGAGTAAAGAAGTCTTACTGCAATTCTATAGGGTTTTGGTGAGGCCACACCTGGAGTATTGTGTACAGTTTTGGTCTCCTTACCCAAGGAAGTGGGTACAACAAAGATTAACTGGGCTGATTCCTGGGATGGGTTGGATTGTCTTATGAGGAGATTCATAGAAACATAGAAAATAGGAGCAGTAGTAGGCCATTCGGCCCTTCGAGCCTACATCGCCATTCAATATGATCATGGCTGATCCTCTATCTCAACACCATATTCCTGCTTTTTCCCCATACCCCTTGAAGCCTTTTGTGTCTAGAAATCTATCTATTTCCTTCTTAAATATATTCAGTGACTTGGCCTCCACAGCCTTCTGCGGTCGAGAATTCTACAGGTTTATCACCCTCTGAGTGAAAACATTTCTCCTCACTCAGTCCTAAATTTCCTAGAGTTTAGAAGAATGAGAGATGATCTCATTGAAACATATAAAATTCCTAAGGGGCTTAACAAGGTAGGTGCTGGGAGGATGTTTCCCCCTGGCTGGGGAGTCTAGAACTAGGGGTCACAGTCTCAGAATAAGGGGCGGCCATTTAGGACTGAGATGAGGCGAAATCTCTTCACTCAAATGGTGGTAAATCTTTGGAATTCTCTACCCCAAAGGGCTGTAGATGTTCAATCGTTGAGTATATTCAAGATAGAGATTGATAGATTTTTGGATACTAAGGGAATCAAGGGATATATGTGTGGATAGTGCGGTAAGGTGGAGGTGAGGTAGAAAATCAGCTATAATCTAACTGAATGGCGCAGCAGACTTAAGGGCCAAATGGCCTACTCCTGCTCCTATTTCTTATGTTCCCATTTTTCCATTTAATTTACTGGTATTCACTGCTGCTGGTGTTCATTATTCTATGAATTTATTGGTTCAATGGTGCTGGCTGCTCCATTCATTTATTCATTCACTCGTGCGCACTTAGCTATGCTGTGATATTCATCAGTAGCCTTTTGCTGTTAATAAGTTGCAATGCACATGGTTCGTGTTGGTTTCATAGTTTTCAGTTTTACTGCTGCAATTATATTGTCAAAAAAAGACCTATTTTGTATGAATCTGTTATCCTTAGAACAGAGAAGGTTTTGAGGAGAGTTTTTAAAGAGGTGTTCAACATCATGAGGGGTCTAGACAGAGTAGATAGCGAAACTATTCCCATTTCGGAAGGGTCGAGAACTAGAGGACATAAATTTAAGGTGATTGGCAGAAGAACCAAAGGTGACATGAGGAAAAACTTTTTTGCGCAGGGAGTGGTTGGGACCTGGAATGCACTGCCTGAAAGAGTGATGGAGGCAATTTCAATCATGGTCTTCACAAGCGAATTAGATAAGTAACATAGAAACATCGAAAGTAGGTGTAGGAGTAGGCCATTCGGCCCTTTGAACCTGCACCACCATTCAATAAGATCATGGCTGATCATTCACCTCAGTACCCCATTCCTGCTTTCTCTCCATATCCCTTGATCCCTTTAGCCGTAAGGGCCACATCTAACTCCCTTTTGAATATATCTGACGAACTGGACTCAACAACTTTCTGTGGTAGAGAATTCCACAGGTTCACAATTCTCTGAGTGAAGAAGTTTCTCCTCATCTCGGTCCTAAATGGCTTACCCCTTATCCTTAGACTGTGAGCCCTGGTTCTGGACTTCCCCAATCGGGAACATTCTTCCTGCATCTAACCTGTCCAATCCCATCAGAATTTTATATGTTTCTATGAGGTCCCCTCTCATTGATCTAAATTCCAGTGAATATAAGCCTAGTCAATCCAGTCTTTCTTCATATGTCAGTTCTACCATCCCGGAAATCAGTCTGGCGAACCTTCGCTGCACTCCCTCAATAGCAAGAATGTCCTTCCTCAGATTAAGAGACCAAAACTGCACACAATACTCAAGGTGTGGTCTCACCAAGGCCCTGTACAACTGCAGTAAGACCTCCCTGCTCCTATACTCAAATACCCTCGCTATGAAGGCCAGCATGTCACAGGCAAAGGGCTGTGGAGTGCGACCAGTTGAAGTGCTCTTGTAGAGAGCTGTCACAGGCTCGACGGGCCGAATGATCACCTTCTATGTTGTAACCATTCTATGATTCTATTTCATCTCCATGTTATGGTAGTAGGTTCTACAGTACCGTTTTAGGATGTGTGATCATTACTATAATGTATTTGGTTCATGGGTTCTTTGCTTAAGAATTCATAGCAACATATTGCTATTAGAGCTAGTTTGTTAATAAATTAAGATTGAACAATCACACTACACATTACCAGTTCATCCACTAGGCTCACAACTGCATACCTCATCGTGGATGATCCAGACCCAACTGACTGGGGTTTTATTGAGTTTTGTGAAGATCGCATGACTGGCTAAGCCACTCAATGCAACAGCTCTATAAACCTGTGAGCATGGTCACAGGTGCATACATTACAATTATATTCTTTGTGAAGCTCCAGGTGATATTTTTCATCACTGTACGGGTCTTAACTCGCTTTCTTGTGTGCAACACCATGGGATGGTATGTTGCCTCCCTGGTGCAAGAGTCAAGGATGTTTCGTAGCGGTTGCAGGGCATTCTGGAGGGGGAGGGTGAACTTGTCGTGGTGCATATAGGTACCAACGATATCGGTAAAAAAACGGGATGAGGTCCTACAGCTGAATTTAGGGAGCTAGGAGTTAAATTAAAAAGTAGGACCTCAAAGGTAGTAATCTCAGGATTGCTACCAGTGCCACGTGCTAGTCAGAGTAGAAATAGCAGGATAGTTAAGATGAATATGTGGCTTGAGGAATGGTGCAAGGAGGAGGATTTCAAATTCCTGGGACATTGGAACCAGTTCTGGGGGATGTGGGACCAGTACCAACCTGACGGTCTGCACCTGGGCAGGACCGGAAACGGTGTCCTAGGGGGAGTGTTTGCTAGTGCAGTTGGGGAGGGTTTAAACTAATATGGCAGGGGGGTGGGAATCTATGCAGGGAGACAGAGGGAAGTAAAATGGGGGCAGAAGCAAAAGGTAGAAAGGAGATAAGGAAAAGTGGAGGGCAGAGAAATCAAAGGCAAAAATCAAAAAGGGCCACATTACAACATAATTCTAAAAGGACAAAGAGTGTTAAAAAAACAAGCCTGAAGGCTCTGTGTCTCAATGCAAGGAGCATTCATAATAAGGTGGATGAATTAACTGCACAGATAGCTGTTAACGGATATGATGTAGTTGGGATTACGGAGACATGGCTCCAGGGTGACCAAGGCTGGGAATTCAACATCAGCGTTATTCAATATTCACGAAGGATAGACAGAAAGGAAAAGGAGGTGGGGTAGCGTTGCTGGTTAAAGAGGAGATTAATGCAATAGTAAGGAAGGACATTAGCTTGGATGATGTGGAATCTGTATGGGTAGAGCTGTGGAACACCAAAGGGCAGAAAACGCTAGTGGGAGTTGTGTACAGACCACAAACAGTAGTAGTGAGGTTGGGGATGGCAAACAGGAAATTAGGGATGCGTGAAATAAAGGTACAGCAGTTACCATGGGTGACTTTAATCTGCATATAGATTGGGCTAACCAAACTGGTAGCAATACGGGGAGGAGGATTTCCTGGAGTGTATAAGGGATGATTTTCTAGAGCAATATGTCAAGGAACCATCCTAGATTGGGTGATGTGTAATGAGAGAGGATTAATTAGCAATCTTGTGGTGCGAAGCCCCTTGGGGAAGAGTGACCATAATATGGTAGAATTCTTCATTAAGATCGAGAGTGACACAGTTAATTCAGAGATTAGGGTCCTGAACTTAAAGAAAGGTACTTCGATAGTATGAGACATGAATTGGCTAGGATAGACTGGCGATGATATTTAAAGGGTATACAGCAGACATTTAAAGATCACATGGATGAACTTCAACAATTGTACATCCCTGTCTGGCGTAAAAATAAAACAGGGAAGGTGGCACAACCGTGGCTAACAAGGGAAATTAAGGATAGTGTTAAATCCAAGGAAGGGGCATATAAATTGGCCAGAAAAAGCAGCAAACCTGAGGACTGGGAGAAATTTAGAATTCAGCAGAGGAGGACAAAGGGTTTAATTAAGAGGGGGGAAATAGAGTACGAGAAGAAGCTTGCAGGGAACATAAAAACTGACTGCAAAAGCTTCTATAGATATGTGAAGAGAAAAAGATTAGTGAAGACAAATGTAGGTCCCTTGCAGTCAGAATCAGGTGAATTTATAATGGGGAACAAAGAAATGGCAGACTAATTGAACAAATACATTTGTTCTATCTTCACTAAGGAAGATATAAATAACCTTCCGGAAATAATAGGGGACCGAGGGTCTAGCGAGAAAGAGGAACTGAAGGAAATCCTTATTAATCAGGAAATTGTGTTAGGGAAATTGATGGGATTGAAGGCCGATAAATCCCCAGGGCCTGAGTACTTAAGGAAGTGGCCCTAGAAATAGTGGGTGCATTGGTGATCATTTTCGAACAGTCTATCGACTCTGGATCAGTTCCTATGGATTGGAGGGTAGCTAATGTCACCCCACTTTTTAAAAAAGGAGGGAAGAGAGAAAACAGGGAATAATAGACTGGTTAGCCTGACATCGGTAGTGGGGAAAATGTTGGAGTCAATTATTAAAGATGTAAAAGCAGCGCATTTGGAAAGCAGTGACAGGATCGGTCCAAGTCAGCATGGATTTATGAAAGGGAAATCATGCTTGACAAATGTTCTAGAATTTTTTGAGGATGTAACTAGTAGAATGGACAAGGGAGAACCAGTGGATGTCGTGTATTTGGACTTTCAAAAGGCTTTTAACAAGGTCCCACACAAGAGATTAGAGTGCAAAATTAAAGCACATGGTATCGGAGGTAATGTATTGACGTGGATAGAGAACTGGTTGGCAGACAGGAAGCAAAGAGTAGGAATAAACTGGTCCTTTTCAGAATGGCAGGCAGTGACTATTGGGGTATCGCAAGGTTTACTGCTGGGACCCCAGCTATTTACAATATACATTAATGATTTAGACGAAAGAATTGAATGCAATATCTCCAAGTTTGCAGATGACACTAAGCTGGGTGGCAGTGTGAGCTGTGAGGAGGATGCTAAGAGGCTGCAGGGTGACTTGGACAGGTTAGATGAGTGGGCAAATGCATGGCAGATGCAGTACAATGTGGATAAATGTGAGGATATCCACTTTGGTGGCAAAAACAGGAAGGCAGAATATTATCTGAATGGTGACAGATTAGGAAATGGGGAGGTGCAACGAGACCTGGGTGTCATGGTACTTCAGTCATTGAAAGTTGGCATGCAGTTACAGCAGGCGGTGAAGGCGGCAAATGGCATGTTGGCCTTCATAGCGCGAGGATTTCCGTATAGGAGCAGGGAGGTCTTTCTGCAGTTGTACAGGGCCTTGGTGAGGCCACACCTGGATTATTGTGTACAGTTTTGGTCTCCTAATCTGAGGAAGGACATTCTTGCTATTGAGGGAGTGCAGTGAAGGTTCACCAGACTGATTCCCGGGATGGCAGGACTGACATATGAAGAAAGACTGAATCGACTAGGCTTATATTCACTGGAATTTAGAAGAATGAGCGGGGATCTCATAGAAACATATAAAATTCTAACGGGATTGGACAGGTTAGATGCAGGAAGAATGTTCCCGATGTTGGGGAAGTCCAGAACCAGCGGTCACAGTCTAAGGATATGAGGCAAGCCATTTAGGACCGAAATGAGGAGAAACTGCTTTACTTAGAGAATTGTGAACCTGTGGAATTCTCTACCACAGAAAATTGTTGAGGCCAGTTCGTTAGATATATTCAAAAGGGAGTTAGATGTGGCCCTTACGGCTAAAGGGATCAAGGGGTATGGAGAAAAAGCAGGAATGGGTACTGAAGTTGCATGATCGGCCATGATCATATTGAATGGTGGTGCAGGGTCGAAGGGCCAAATGGTCTACTCCTGCACCTATTTTCTATGTTTCTATGAAATAGACCATCTGATAGTAATCGGATTGGCTACAGGATCATTCAAAGCAAGCTAATTTAGGTATTATATAGGAAACCATAGATTTAAATCCCATTCATTATATATGGAGATTGTGAATTAACTAATTTTACATACCTAGTGGAATTCATTTGAGATTTGCATTTAGCTTTGTCTACAATTTACCTACAGTCCCAATGGGTCAGCAAGCAAAATTATAACACTATCAGACTGACCTACCACACTCCTTCCATGTACATCATGTAAAATTAAGGAGTGCAGAGAGAAGGAAGAAAAATATCTGCCAGGGTTCCTGTTACCGATTGCTTTCCAGTCACTTCTCGTCCAATGGTTCTCAAACTGGGGTCCGTAGAGACTTTCCAGCGGGTCCGCAAAAAAAAAAAAATCGGCGATGGAGAGCGACCTGCTGCGTTGCGGCCAGGCTACTTAACAGGGTGATGAATGGTTTCCATGGCGGCGGCAGCAGAGGCTGTGCGCTGTCGGAAGAGGAAGAGGGAGGGGAAAAGACTGCAGGTAGCTAGCAGCAGCTCCAGGCGACAGGAATGCCAGTGCCACTAACGCCCGCCCGCAGTGGCAGGCTGTATTGAGCCGCTGGGAGCCCGACAAGTTTCTGAGGGCTTCGTGAAGGGGCTGCGAGTTGGGCTGGTGGTGGTGGCCCGGGGTTTGAGTGGGAAAAGCATGTCGCTGAAGAAACTCAAAAACCACCAGCAGATTGGGGAAGCAGGCGAAAGCCGGCAACGTTTTATAATAATGGCCAAAGCCTCCGATTTACGGGATGATGATGTTTAACTCGATGCCTCCCGCGAGTTACTCCCTTTCTGACTCCGACTCACGCTTCGGTGGAAAAGAGATCTATGCGCAAAGTCGTTGCTACAGTGTCTGTCAGCTATCGGAGCAAGTCTGAACCCGTCCTCACCCAACAAAATTAAATCAAAACAGTAAAATCAGGTCACACCCCAAGACTGCATTCTGTTTACCCAGGGAGAAGAGATGTCTCATCTACTTCACCTTTGGAAACAATCCAACTTCAAGAAATGGATAATGATGCAGAAGGATAATTGAAGTCAGATGTACAAGTACGAATAGAAACCTGCTGAAATATGCAATTTATGACAGTGAAATAATAAGTGGGATCAAATATTGTGAAAAAAAGACTGTAGGCCAACAAGGGCCGCAATGTCACCGCCGGCAACAGGAGTCGGAGGCGGAAAAGCGCAGGGCCAGCTGTTCAGAGACGAACCGACCATCTGTAAACAAAGATCCCATTCTGACTACCAGCCAGCTGCAGCAGTGCCGGAATACGGCCAAAAAAAAACAGGCCCAGTAAGTCGGACATACATCTGTCTGTCCACGGTCAGGGGCTGGCCAAGCAGCAAATTTGCCGTATTGATCGGGACAGCACTTGAATACACTCAATAACCAATGCATTTGTAATTTTCTTTTTACATCGATGCTTTAAAGTCACTATCATTTTATGCATACATACTTGAGGGATTCCCATTTTCTAAATGTCGCCATAGCTATTATGTAATTCATTGTCAGAAGATCCTGGTGCAATATCAATACAAGGAAACAATAATGATTTAGATGGGGGGGTCCATAACTATTAATCCATTTGAAAAGGGATCCTTCAACCATAAAAAGTTTGTGAACCAGTGATCTACTCCCTGCATGGTTAGAGACGGCAGGTTATGGCATGAACAGGCGGCGACGTGATGCCCCATGGTGTCCACTAGCCTGCAGACATTAGCTTCTAGGCTTATAAAGAAAGGTCACTTAAGAGCAATTTTTCAGAAAGCTAAGTGAACCAAACGCCAACACGAGTCAGCACCTTTTACCAAGTATCGGTTTAGCTCAGTTGGTAGCTCTCTTGCCTCTAACTCAGCAGGTTTTGAGCACATAACCTAAGATGACACTTCAGTGCATACTGAGGGAATGTTGCATTGTCGAAGGTGCTTTCCTCAGGTGAAAGCTTAAAACTAAAACCCCAGCTGCTTGTTCAGGTGGCTGTTACAAGATGCTGTGCCAATGCATCCTCCTGTATGTACTTTGTGGGAAAATAGTAGTGTCTTTACTAAATATATGTTTGTATTCTCTTTTCTTTATTGAAAGAAATGCCATGACACATTTTGACAAAGAATATAGAGTTCTCCTGGTGCCTTGGCCAGCATTCACCCCCAACCACCACGAAAACAGATCAACTGCTCATTCTTACTTTTGCAATCTTGCTGAGTACAATTTGTTTGTTGCAATCCGCTCCAACACAATGTAAAAGTAATTTGTGTGAAAGGCATTGCGATGTTAGGTGTGATAAGTTGCGATGTATGCAGGTCTTTCAGAAGATGGACGAAAACGGACAGCAAGAATGGAGTGGAATTTTCCAGTTTTTCAATAATGTTAATTATTAATAATCACAATATTTTAAATTTTTTATCTGTTGCAACATGAGGAAGAAACCTATTAAAGGGCATATCCATAATTGATTATTCATCAAAGCAGACTGCTTCGTAGTGTTGTCCCGAGGGTTAGTTAACATTCTGAAATGAATGTTATAGGGAAAATACACTTAATCCAATAGATTAAACTGATCTTACCACTATCAGTGAAGAACTTGTAACCACCATTATACTTCAGCCTAATGTCATACTACTCACAGTGCTCTCTTCACACCATTTAAGTCTGGAGCATGAAAATTTCACACACCACACCATTACAAATAACCAAATCCCAGAGACAAGAAAGTGCCCCTCACCCCACTTTTTCCTAGCTCTGTACTTGCTTAAAAACAGATAATCTCCAATATCTTCCAGTTCTGATGCAAGGTCATTAACCTGAAACGTTAACTCTGATTCTTTCTCCACAGATGCTACCTGACCGAATGAGTATTTTCAGCAGTTTCATTTTTTATTTTAGATTTCCAGCATCTGCAGTATCTTGCTTTAGTCCCAATGACAAGACTTATTTCACAGAAATAATTCAAACCTAAACTTGTAATTAATTAACGATTCTGCATCTTCGGAGAGTGCTGAACTATCAAATAGTCTGACACTGATACTGCAGTTGAGCTGCTACCACTAGCCTCGGTGTTCTGGGAAGAAAAAGAAGGAAATGAAGCAGGTTTTCTGCTCCAGCTATTCACCGATCTCTGCTGGAAAATATGTGCGCGGTTCCATCAGATATGTTCTGCCTGAATTGCTTTATTAACCGGTCATCTCGCAATCTATGTAACGTGATCACATCAGCATTTTTTTTTCATCTCCGCACTCGGAGGCTGAACTCCAAGCCATCGTCAACACCTTCACCTAGGCGTACAAGAGCATGGGCCTTACACTAAACGTCCTCTACCAACCTTCTCCCACCACACAGCATCCCGGTTATCAAAATCCACGAAGAGGCCTTGGATAACGTGGACTATTTTCCATACCTTGGGAACCTACTGTCAACAAGGGCAGACATCGACGACGAGGTCCAACACCACATTCAGTATGCCAGTGCGGCCTTCAGTCGCCTGAGGAAGAGTGTTTGAAGACCAGGACCTCAAACTCAACACCAAGCTCATGGTCTACAGAGCACCGGTGATACCCACCCTCCTATATGGCTCAGGTTATCTAGATCCACGGTGCGGCCATGGACAACGTGGACCATTTCCCATAACTCGGGAGCCTCTTATCAACAAGAGCAGGCTTTGACAACAAGATTCAACACCGCCTCTAGTGTAGCCTTCGGCCGCCTGAGGAAAAGAGTGTTTGAAGACCAGGCCCTCAAATCTGCCACGAAGCTCATGCTCTACAGGGCTGTAGTAATACCCGCCCTCCTGTACGGCTCAGAGACATGGACCATGTACAGTAGACACCTCAAGTCGCTGGAGAAATATCACCAACGATGTCTCTGCAAGATCCTACAAATCCCCTGGAAGGGCAGACGCACCAATGTTAGCATCCTCGACCAGGCCAGCATTGAAGCACTGACCACACTTCATCAGCTCTGCTGGGCAGGCCACATTGTTCGCACGACAGACACGAGACTCCCAAAGCAAGCGTTCTACTCTGAACTCCTTCACGGCAAATGAGCCAAAGGGCGGCAGAGGAAATGTTTCAAGGACACCCTCAAAGCCTCCCTGATAAAGTGCAACATCCCCACTGACACCTGGGAGTCCCTGGCCAAAGACCGCCCTAAGTGGAGGAAGTGCATCCGGGAGAGCACTGAGCACCTCGAGTCTCATCGCCGAGAGCATGCAGAGATCAAGCGCAGTTGGGGAAAGAGCGTACTGCAAACCAGTCCCACCAACCCTTTCCCTCAACATCTATCTGTCCCACCTGTGACAGGGACTGTGGTTCTTGTATTGGACTGTTCTTTCACCTAAGGACTCATTTTTAGAGTGGAAGCAAGTCTTCCTCGATTCCGAGAGACTGTCTATGATGATGATGATGGCTCAGGGACATGGACTATGGAACCTCAAAACACTGGAGAAGTACCACCAATGTTGCCTCCGTAAGATCCTGCAAAGCCACTGGCAAGATAGACGCACCAACGTCAATGTTCTCGCTCAGGCCAACATCCCCAGCATCGAAGCACTGACCACGCTTGATCAACTCTATTGGACGGGCCACATCATCCGCATGCCTGACACGAAACTCCCAAAACAAGCTCTCTACTCGGAGTTCCGACACGGCAAGCAAGCCGCATGTGGCCAGAGAAAACACTTCAAGAACACCCTGAAGGCCTCCTTGATAAAGTGCAACACCCCATCGATACCTGGGAATCCCTGGCCCAAGACCGCCCAAAGTGGAGGAAGAGCATCCGGAAAGAGCTGAACATCTCGAGTGTCTTCGCCGAGAGCAAGCTGAAGCCAAGTGCCGACAGTGGAAGGAGCGCACAGCAACCCAGGCACCCCAACCTCCCGTTTCTCCAACCACCGTTTGTCCCACCTGTGACAGAGACTGCAGGTCCCGCATTGGACTCTACAGTCACCTGAGAACTAATTTCTAATGTGGAAGCAAGTCAGCCTCGACTCCGAGGGACTGTTTATGATGATGATGATGATGATGACGATGATGATGATGATGATGAAATGGCCTATCAAGCCAGTTAATTGTACCAAACCGCTGCAAAGAAATATCATGGACTGTGGCAGTTCAAGAAGGGGGCCATTACCACCACCTTCTCAAGGACAATTAGGGATGGGCAATAAATGCTGACCTTGTCAGCGAAGCCCACATCCCTTGAACGAATAAAAAAAAAATTATTATTGCAGATACCTTTGGAGTTTTCTCCTCTGTTTCTCAATTGTTCTGCTCATCTGTCTGTTACGCTGCCACCAGTCTGCTGCAATGCAGAAGCTGCACCACACTAGAGTACGACAGCAAGAAAAACCGTCAACAGCAACCTCCTAGACATGAAGGGTGGTCCTGAAGAGCAGACAGAGCAACCGGACGACTTTCAGACACGTTACATGTAGGACTGTAATTTTACTGTTTTTGGGGGGGGATGGGGTAGATGGTGTGTGGAAGAGAAAGAAAAGGCGGTCAACATAGCTGATGAGATTAAACACACAATCAATATACCACTGTCACCTGGGATTAAACATTCAATATAACTACAAGGGCTGACAACTGATATTTTAAAGAAACAACATACCAGAGAGATTGTCTGCTAGGATGAAACACTAGAAATACTGCAAAATGGAAACTATAGCAGCAGTCAGTTGGAGACGAGCTCCTTCAGGATCAATAAGGGCTAAAGTTGGGATACGCTATACAGTCCGATAGGATGAAAGCCTCAATTAGTCAGTCTATCTGAAACAATTAAATGCTTTCATGTATGACAAGGTGTACAGTCTCAAATTAATTACCCACAACTGCCTGCTCAGATCCCTTTGAGATGAAGTACATTGTGCACTAGCCTCCCTCAATCCCTCGGCAATCTTTGACATGGTTGACCACTCCATCGTTCTCCATTGCCTTTCTTCTTTGGTTCAGTTCAGTGGGACTGCCCTCACTTGGTTCCACTTACTGAACCAACTCTGCTCACTCTTCCCAGCTCTACATTAGCTCCAGAGTCCTCCCAGGATCCATTCTTGGCTCTCGATGTAACCTATGCAGCTGAGAGTATGCTCACAGGTTGGTGGAGCTGTTGAGTTGGGAGTGGCTTAGCCAGTCACATGATGTTCACAAGACTCAATAAAACCCCAGCCAGTTGGGTTCGGGGGATCCACGATGAGGCAGGTGGTTGTGAGCCTGGTGGATGAACTGGTAATGGGTAGTGGGATTGTTAAACATAGAAACATAGAAAATAGGTGCAGGAGCAGGCCATTCAGCCCTTCTAGCCTGCACCGCCATTCAATGAGTTCATGGCTGAACATGAAACTTCAGTACCCCATTCCTGCTTTCTCACCATACTCTTTGATCCCCCCCGAGTAGAAAGGACTTCATCGAACTCCCTTTTGAATATATTTAGTGAATTGGCCTCAACTACTTCCTGTGGTAGAGAATTCCACAGGTTCACCACTCTCTGGGTGAAAACGTTTCTCCTTATCTCGGTCCTAAATGGCTTACCCCTTATCCTTAGACTGTGACCCCTGGTTCTGGACTTCCCCAACATTGGGAACATTCTTCCTGCATCCAACCTGTCCAAACCCGTCAGAATTTTAAACGTTTCTATGAGGTCCCCTCTCACTCTTCTGAACTCCAGTGAATACAAGCCCAGTTGATCCAGTCTTTCTTGATAGGTCAGTCCCACCATCCCGGGAATCAGTCTGGTGAATCTTCGCTGCACTCCCTCAATAGCAAGAATGTCCTTCCTCAAGTTAGGAGACCAAAACTGTACACAATACTCCAGGTGTGGCCTCACCAAGGCCCTGTACAACTGTAGCAACACCTCCCTGCCCCTGTACTCAAATCCCCTCGCTATGAAGGCCAACATGCCATTTGCTTTCTTAACCGCCTGCTGTACCTGCATGCCAACCTTCAATGACTGATGTACCATGACACCCAGGTCTCGTTGCACCTTCCCTTTTCCTAATCTGTCACCATTCAGATAATAGTCTGTCTCTCTGTTTTTACCACCAAAGTGGATAACCTCACATTTATCCACATTATACTTCATCTGCCACGCATTTGCCCACTCACCTAACCTATCCAAGTCACTCTGTAGCCTCATAGCATCCTCCTCGCAGCTCACACTGCCACCCAACTTAGTGTCATCCGCAAATTTGGAGATACTACATTTAATCCCCTCGTCTAAATCATTAATGTACAATGTAAACAACTGGGGCCCCAGCACAGAACCCTGCGGTACCCCACTAGTCACTGCCTGCCATTCCGAAAAGTATCCATTTACTCCTACTCTTTGCTTCCTGTCTGACAACCAGTTCTCAATCCACGTCAGCACACTACCCCCAATCCCATGTGCTTTAACTTTGCACATTAATCTCCTGTGTGGGACCTTGTCGAAAGCCTTCTGAAAGTCCAAATATACCACATCAACTGGTACTCCTTTGTCCACTTTATTGGAAACATCCTCAAAAAATTCCAAAAGATTTGTCAAGCATGATCTCCCTTTCACAAATCCATGCTGACTTGGACCTATCATGTCACCATTTTCCAAATGCGCTGCTATGACATCCTTAATAATTGATTCCATCATTTTACCCACTACTGAGGTCAGACTGACCGGTCTATAATTCCCTGTTTTCTCTCTCCCTCCTTTTTTAAAAAGTGGGGTTACATTGGCTACCCTCCACTCCATAGGAACTGATCCAGAGTCAATGGAATGTTGGAAAATGACTGTCAATGCATCCGCTATTTCCAAGGCCACCTCCTTAAGTACTCTGGGATGCAGTCCATCAGGCCCTGGGGATTTATCGGCCTTCAATCCCATCAATTTCCCCAACACAATTTCCCGACTAATAAAGATTTCCCTCAGTTCCTCCTCCTTACTAGACCCTCTGACCCCTTTTATATCCGGAAGGTTGTTTGTGTCCTCCTTAGTGAATACTAAACCAAAGTACTTGTTCAATTGGTCTGCCATTTCTTTGTTCCCCGTTATGACTTCCCCTGATTATCACTGCAGGGGACCTACGTTTGTCTTTACTAACCTTTTTCTCTTTACATACCTATAGAAACTTTTGCAATCCGCCTTAATGTTCCCTGCAAGCTTCTTCTCGTACTCCATTTTCCCTGCCCTAATCAAACCCTTTGTCCTCCTCTGCTGAGTTCTAAATTTCTCCCAGTCCCCAGGTTCGCTGCTATTTCTGGCCAATTTGTATGCCATTTCCTTGGCTTTAATACTATCCCTGATTTCCCTAGGTAGCCACGGTTGAGCCACCTTCCCTTTTTTATTTTTACGCCAGACAGGAATGTACAATTGTTGTAATTCATCCATGCGGTCTCTAAATGTCTGCCATTGCCCATCCACAGTCAACCCCTTAAGTATCATTAGCCAATCTATCTTAGCCAATTCATGCCTCATACCTTCAAAGTTAGCCTTCTTTAAGTTCTGGACCACGGTCTCTGAATTAACTGTTTCATTCTCCATCCTAATGCAGAATTCCACCATATTATGGTCACTCTTCCCCAAGGGGCCTCGCACAATGAGATTGCTAATTAATCCTCTCTCATTACACAACACCCAGTCTAAGATGGCCTCCCCCCTAGTTGGTTCCTCGACATATTGGTCTAGAAAACCATCCCTTATGCACTCCAGGAAATCCTCCTCCACCGTATTGCTTCCAGTTTGGCTCGCCCAATCTATGTGCATATTAAAGTCACCCATTATAACTGCTGAACCTTTATTGCATGGACTCCTAATTTCCTGTTTGATGCCCTCCCCAACATCACTGCTACTGTTTGGAGGTCTGTACACAACTCCCACTAACAATTTTTGCCCTTTAGTGTTCTGCAGCTCTACCCATATAGATTCCACATCATCCAAGCTAATGTCTTTCCTAACTATTGCATTAATCTCCTCTTTAACCAGCAATGCTACCCCACCTCCTTTTCCTTTTATTCTATCCTTCCTGAATGTTGAATACCCCTGGATGTTGAGTTCCCAGCCCTGATCATCCTGGAGCCACGTCTCCTTTTGCTAATAAACCAATTGGTTCTTAATAGCACTGTGTTGCTATGAATTCTTAAGCAAAGAACCCATGAAGCAAATACATTACAACCTACTAACCCCATCTCATCTACATGCTGCCCTTTGGTAGCATCATCCGGACAAGTGTGATCTGCGGAATACCAAAGGGCAGAAAACGCTAGTGGGAGTTGTGTACAGACCACCAAACAGTAGTAGTGTGGTTGGGGACAGCGTCAAACAAGAAATAAGGGATGTGTGCAATAAATGTACAGCAGTTATCATGGGCGACTTTAATCTACATATTGATTGGGCTAAACAAACTGGTAGCAATGCGGTGGAGGAGGATTACCTGGAGTGTATTAGGGATGATTTTCTACACCAATATGTCGAGGAACCAACATGAGAGCTGGCCATCCGACACTGGGTGATGTGTAATGAGAAAGGATTAATTAGCAATCTTGTTGTGCGAGGCCCCTTGGGGAAGTGTGACCATACCATGGTAGAGTTCTTTATTAAGATGGAGAGTGACACAGTTAATTCGGAAACTTGGGTCCTGAACTTAAGGAAAGGTAACTTCTTTAGTATGAGGCGTGAATTGGCTAGAATAGACTGGCAAAGGATACTTAAAGGGTTGACGGTGGATAAGCAATGGCAAACATTTAAAGATCACATGGATGAACTTCAGCAATTGTACATCTCTGTCTGGAGTAAAAATAGAACGGGGAAGGTGGCTCAACCGTGCCTAACAAGGGAAATTAAGGATAGTGTTAAAACTAAGGAAGAGTCATATAAATTGGCTAAAAAAGTAACAAACCTGAGGACTGGGAGAAATTTAGAATTCAACAGAGGATGACTAAGGGTTTAATTAAGAGGGGGAGAAGAGAGTACGAGAGGAAGCTGGCAGGGAACATAAAAACTGACTGCAAAAGCTTCTATAAATATGTGAAGAGAAAAATATTAGTGAAGACAAATGTAGGTCCCTTGCAGTCGGATTCAGGTGAATTTATAATGGGGAACAAAGAAATGGCAGACCAATTGAACAAAAACTTCGGTTCTGTCTTCACGAAGGAAGACACAAATAACCTTCCAGTTGTACTAGGGTACAGTGGGTCTAGTGAGAAGGAGGAACTGAAGGATATCCTTATTAGGCGGGAAATTGTGTTAGGGAAATTGATGGGATTGAAGGCCGACAAATCCCCGGGGCCTGATCGTCTGCATCCCAGAGTGCTTAAAGAAGTGGCCCTAGAAATAGTGGATGCATTGGTGATCATTTTCCAACAATCTATCGACTCTGGATCAGCTTCTATGGACTGGAGGGTAGCTAATGTAACACCACTTTTTAAAAAAGGAGGGAGAGAGAAAACGGGTAATTATAGATCGGTTAGCCTGACATCAGTATTGGGGAAAATGTTGAAAATCAATCACTAAGGTTGAAATAGTAGAGCATTTGGAAAGCAGTGACAGGATCGGACCAAGTCAGCATGGATTTATAAAAGGGAAATCATGCTTGACGAATCTTCTGGAATTTTTTGAGGATGTAACTAGCAGAGTGGACAAAGGAGAACCAGTGGATATGGTGTATTTGGACTTTCAAAAGACTTTTTGACAAGGTCCCACACAAGAGATTGGTGTGCAAAATCAAAGTGCATGGTATTGAGGGGTAATGTACTGACGTGGATAGAGAACTGGTTGGCAGACAGGAAGCAGAGAGTCGGGATAAACGGGTCCTTTTCAGAATGGCAGGCAGTGACTAGTGGAGTGCCGCAGACAATTGAACAAATACTTTGGTTCTGTCTTGACGAAGGAAGACACAAATAACCTTCCGAAAGTACTAGGGGACCGAGGGTCTAGTGAGAAGGAGGAACTGAAGGATATCCTTATTAGGTGGGAAATTGATGGGATTGAAGGTCGATAAATCCCCAGGGCCTGATAGTCTTCATCCCAGAGTACTTAAGGAAGTGGCCCTAGAAATAGTGGATGCATTGGTGATCATTTTCCAACAGTCTATCGACTGAGGATCAGTTCTTATGGATTGGAGGGTAGCTAATGTAACACCACTTTTTAAAAAGGGAGGGAGAGAAAAAGCGGGTAATTATAGACCGGTTATAGCCTGACATCAGTGTTGGGGAAAATGTTGGAATCAATTATTAAGGATGACATAGCAGCGCATTTGGAAAGCAGTGACAGAATAGGTCCAAGTCAGCATGGATTTATGAAGGGGAAATCATGCTTGACAAATCTTCTGGAATTTTTTGAGGATGTAACTAGTAGAGTGGACAAGGGAGAACACCAGTGGTGTTTGGACTTTCAAAAGGCTTTTGATCAGGTCCCACACAAGAGATTGGTGTGCAAAATCAAAGCACATGGTATTGGGGGTAATATACTGACGGGGATAGAGAACTGGTTGCAGACAGGAAGCAGACAGTCGGGATAAACGGGTCCTTTTCAGAATGGTGGGCAGTGACTAGTGGAGTGCCGCAGTGCTCAGTGCTGGGACCCCAGCTCTTTACAATATACATCAATAATTTTGATGAAGGAATTGAGTGTAATATCTCCAAGTTTGCAGATGACACAAAATTGGGTGGCAGTGTGAGCTGTGAGGGGGATGCTAAGAGGCTGCAGGGTGACTTGGACAGGTTAGGTGAGTAGGCAAATGCATGGCAAATGCAGTATAATGTGGATAAATGTGAGGTTATCCACTTTGGGAGCAAAAACGCAAAGACAAAATATTATTTGAATGGTGGCGGATTAGGAAAAGGGTAGGTGCAACGAGACCTGGGTGTCATGGTTCATCAGTCATTGAAAGATGGCATACAGATGCAGCAGACAGTAAAGGCGGCAAATGGTATGTTGGCCTTCATAGCTCGGGGATTTGAGTACAGGAGCAGGAAGGTCTTACTGCAGTTGAACAGGGCCTTGGTGAGGCCTCACCTGGAATATTGTGTTCAGTTTTGGTCTCCTAATCTGAGGAAGGACGTTCTTGCTATTGAGGGAGTGCAGCGAAGGTTCACCAGACTGATTCCCGGGATGGCCAGACTGACATATGAGGAGAGACTGGATCAACTGGGCCTTTATACATTGGAGTTTAGAAGGATAAGAGGGGATTTCATAGAAACATACATGATTCTGACAGGACGGGACAGGTTAGATGCAGGTAAATTGTTCCCGATGTTGGGGAAGTCCAGAACCAGGGGACACAGTCTTTGGATAAGGGGTAGGCCATTTAAGACTGAGATGAGGAGAAACTTCTTCACTCAGAGAGTTGTTAACCTGTGGAATTCCCTGCCGCAGAGAGCTGTTGATGCCAGTTCATTGGATATATTCAAGAGGAGTTAGATATGGCCCTTACGGCTAAAGAGATCAAGGGGTATGGAGAGAAAGCAGGAAAGATGTACTGAGGGAATGATCAGCCATGATCTTATCGAATGGTGGTGCAGGCTCGAAGGGCTGAATGGCCTACTCCTGCACCTATTTTCTATGTTTCTATACTGCAACGAGAAATGATTGATAGTTACTTTGTAATCACCACAGATTCTGACGGTGCAGTCTCCCTTGAGGACTGGAACAATCGGACTGGCCCACTCCCTGAATTCGATCGGCGAAATGATGCCCTCTCTGTCCAGCTCGATCTCCACCCTCTCTCTCATCATTTAAGGTACCGCTCTTGCGTTGTGATGGATGGGCCGCGCCCCCGGAATCAAATGGATCTGCACTTTTGCTCCTTGGAACTTCCCGATGCCTGGTTCGAATAGCGAGGCGAACTTGCTTAGGACCTGGACACATGAGGCGTCATCGACGGCCGAAAGCGCTCGGACGTCTTCCCAGTACCAGCGTATCTTTCCCAGCCAGCTCCTGCCGAACAGCGTGGGGCCACTCACCCAGAGTGGTAAATCATGCAGCGCTCCATCGTAGGAGACCTTTATGATAGCACTGCCAATTATGGGAATCAGTTCCTTTGTGTACGCTCTAAGTTTGGTACGAATGGGAGTCAGGGCTGGCCTTGAAGCCTTGTTGCACCACAACTTATCGAAAGTCTTTTTACTTATTATTACTGGCTTGCACCCGTGTCCAGCTCCATGGATGCCAGGAGTCCATTTAATTCAACCTTCAGCATTATCAGGGGATACTTAGTAGTAAATGTGTACACCCCATATATCTCTGCCTCCTCGGTCTGAGGCTCTGGTTCGTCATGATCCACCGTGGGTCTGCCCTCCTCTGCAACATGGTGGTTTGCAGGATTAGCAGGGTTTGCAGCTTGCCTGCACATACGTTGGAGGTGTACCATTGTTCCACAGCTCTTGCAAACATATCCTTTCAAGCGGCATGAATGGAAGCGATGATCACCCCTGCAACGCCAACAAGGTGTTAATTGCCTTGTATTCACCACCCTTGATGCGGACTCAGTCATGTGTGGACGTGCAGCTACAGGCGTGTAAGTCCTGCCATGTACATTTCGATTCCAAAACAATGTTACTTTGTTCATAGTACTTGCAGCAGCACTAGCGTGCTGGGAAATTTGTTTGGTATTGTCACTGGTGGAGATAAAAGCCTGGGCTATCGCTGTGGCTTTACTCAAGGTTGGGGTTTCTTCAGTCAAAAGTTTGCAAAGTATTACTTCATGGCCAATGCCAAGTACAAAGAAGTCCCTGAGCATATGATCCAAGTGTCCTTCAAATTCGCAATGTCCTGCAAGGCGCCTTAGCTCGGTGACATAGCTCGCCACTTCCTGGCCTTCAGACCTCTTGTACGTGTAGAACCGATACCTCGCCATCAGAACGCTTTCCTTTGGGTTTAGATGCGCCTGGACCAGTGTTCACAAATCATCGTACGACTTGTCTGTGGGTTTTGCTGGAGCGAGCAGGTTTTTCATGGGGCCATACTTTGATGCTGGTGAGGAGGATCGCCCTTCGTTTGGCAGCGTTCCCTTCTCCTTCCAGCTCGTTGGCCACGAAGTATTGGTCAAGTCGCTCCACAAAGGTTTCCCAATCATCTCCCTCCGAAAATTTCTCCAGGATGCCCACAGTTCTCTGCATTGTTGCGTTGGGGTTTGTCATCTGTATCTCGTCACCAATTGTTCTGTCTTGGATAAAGAGTCAGACTGGATACTGCAAGCTCAAAGTAAGTGTGACCGTAGTCCTTTATTACAGATCTCAGAGTGCCTCTCCAGCCTGTGAGGCCTCCTTATATACTGGTGCTCCCAAGGGATTGTGGGATAAGCCCTCTGGTGGTTAGACATGGTAATTGCAGGTTTACATACATAACAGACTCTAACCAACGCTACATAATGAGGGAACTACTTCCTTTGATCTATTCACCATTCCTCTATTTAGGAACATTAGCAAAAGGAGTAGGCCCCTCGTCCGTCAAATAGATCATAGCTGATCTGTACTTCACCTCTATTTACCTGCTTTACTCAATATACCTTCATACCTTTACCTAACAAAACCCTTTTCTCTCTAATCAAATAGCTCCTTTGTTTTTCTGATAGCCGCAAAACATTGATTTGATGTTTTCAGGAATCTAGGGCCCAAGTTTCGAGCCGCGTCTAGAACGGCGCAGTCCCGACCTGGACGCCCGTTTTTCGCGCCACAAAGTGCGCCAAAAAAACCCCTCCAGATTCTCCACCTCCCTGCAGGTCCTCTGGCCCTCGGCGCAGCCCAGCAGGAGCTGTAGGGGGCGGAGCCAGGTCCCTGCGCCGAAAACAGTGCCGGGACCACTGCACATGCGCGCTACAGTGGGCGTGCAAGTGCAGTAGCTCCAGGCGCCCGAAACTGTGTGGGAGGGGCCCGAAGCACGCAGCCCCTAGCCCTGGCCGAATGGCCTCACTGGGGCTGCGTGAATAAGGCTCCTCCCACGGCCAGCTCCTGCTTCCTCCCGACCCGACTCGACTCCCGCTTCCCGCCTCCGGACTGGACCCGACACCCGCCCCCACCCCCCCCCCACACCCCGGACCGGGCCCAACACCCGCTCTCCGCCCCCCCCCCCACCCCCCGCCCCCGACACCCGCTTCCACCCCCGCATCGGACCCGACATCCGCTCTCTCTCTCTCCCCCCGCCCCCCCCGGACTGGATCCAACCTGACCTCCCTCCCCCCGACCTGACCTCCCTCTCCCTCCCTCCCTCCCCCCGACCCGAACCGAACCGACCTCCCTTCCACCACCCCCCCGACCCGACCCAACGCCACCTACCTGTAAATCCGGTGCTGGGGACGGGCCCTGCCCGATTCAGCCTCCCTCCCCCCACCCCCCCCCCAAATCTCCTTCCCCTCCCCCCAATCTCCTCCACCCCCACATCTCCTTTCTCCCCCCATCTCCCCTTTATCTCCTTCTCCCCACTCCCTCCTTCTCCCCCCTCCCCCCGCTGTCAGAAACACAGACACTGACAGACAGAGAATGAGAGACACACAGACAGACAGAGATAGAGACACTGAAAGAGACACACTGAGGAGGACATCCCAGCACGCTGTTGGAGGGCTCCCGGTGCTGCAGTCGGTAAGTGTTTTAATTATTGATTTTTTTAAAAATTATTTCTTATTAATTTTTTTTGATTGATTTATTGGTTGATTTATTGATGTATTTATCATTTATTATTGATGATGGCTCTTTATTTGTAAAACTGAAGTGTTTAATATTTGTAAACTTCCCTTTAAACACCCCCCCCCACCATTCCCTACGCCTGATTTGTAACCTACGCCTGATTTTCTAAAGTGTAGACAAGGTTTTTTCGAGCGGACAAAAATCTTCACTTACTCCATTCTAAGTTAGTTTGGAGTAAGTTTTCACTCACGAAACTTTGAAACCAGGCATAAGTGGCCGGACACGCCCACTTTTGAAAAAAAAATTCTGTTCCAAAGTGAAACTGTTCTAACTGACTAGAACTGGAGAAAACTAAATGACGAGAATTCCGATTTCTAAGATACTCCGTTCTACACCAGTTGCTCCTAAAAATCAGGAGCAAATCATGTGGAAACTTGGGGCCCTAGTTTGACCCCAAGATTGCTTTCCTGAACCATCATGGTCAGTATTTTCCCATAAATCCTGCAATGCCTCTGCATGTTCCTTGTCATAATTCTATTACTTCATATTTGTCCCAACAGTCAATTTTCCCCAAACAATCTAGACGCTCCCGTAGCTCTCCATCTGCCACCTGTTATTTTGGTGTCGTCCATTAATTTTAAGATGGAGCTGCAGGTAGCCTCTGCCAGGTCATTAACAAAAATGTTAAACAGCATTGGTCCCAGCACCAGGCCCTGCACAATCTCAGACGCCGTAGCTCTCCATCCAAAATGACGCAAACCCTTTGCCTCCCATCATCCAGCCCTTTTTTTACTCTACATTAGTGCACTGCTACCAGTATCATGTGTGCCAACTTCATGTCCTAATTTTCTACATTGCACCTTATCAAATGCCTTACTCAATCCAAGTAAATTAATTCCACATCGGTGCACTTATTGAAATCTTCTGTTCATTCTATCAAATTGCACTGTAAATCCATGCTGTCTTTTTCCATTTAGTTTAAATCTCCAAGTGCTCCACTAACCGATCCTTAAATGATTGATTCCAGAATATAACCTAGTACTGATGTCACACTAACTTATCTATCATTATTATCACGATCCTCCCTGTTTCCTTCTTGAATAAGGCCACAACATTTGGTGTTCTGCAGTCTTGTGGCCAAGACTAGTGGGAGCCAAGAGGATTGGGAAAATTTTAAAAGCCAGCAAAGAACGACAAAAAAATTAATAAAGAGAGGGAAGATAGATTATGAAAGTAAACTAGCACAAAATATAAAAACAGATAGTAAGAGTTCCTACAGGTACATAAAAAGGAAAAGAGTGGCTAAAGTAAATGTTGGGCCCTAGAGGATGAGACTGGGGAATTAATAATTAGGAACAAGGAATTGGCAGACACATTGAACAAAAATTTATATCAGTCGTCACAGTAGAAGACACTAAAAACATCCAAATAGTGGATAATCAAGGGGCTATAGCGAGGGAGGAACTTAATACAATCATTATCACTAAAGTAGTAGTACTCGGTAAAATAATGGGACTAAAGCCGGACAAGTCCCCTGGACCGAATGGCTTGCATCCTAGGGTCCTAAAAGAAATGGCTGCAGAGATAGTGGATGCATTGGTTGCAATCTACCAAAATTCCCTAGATTCTGGGGAGGTCCCAGCAGATTGGAAAACTATAAATGTAACGCCCCTATTTAAAAAAGGAGGCAAACAGAAAGCAGGTTAGCCTAACATCTGTTGTGGGAAAATGCTGGAGTCTATTATTAAGGAAGCAGGACATTTGGAAAAGCAAAATTCAATCAAGCAGAGTCGGCATGGTTTTATGAAAGGGAAATCGTGTTTGACAAATTTGCTGCCGTTTTTTGAGGATGTAACGAACCGGGTAGATAAGGGGGAAACCAATGGATGTGGTGTATTTGGATTTCCAAAGGCATTCAATAAGATGCCACATAAAAAGCTTACTGCACAAGATAAAAGTTCACGGCGTTGGGGGTAATATATTAGCATGGATAGAGGATTGGCTAACTAACAAAAAACAGAGAGTCAGGATAAACAGGTCATATTCCGGTTGGCAAACAGTAACTAGTAGGGTGCCGCAGCGATCAGTGCTGAGGCTTCAACTATTTACAATCTATATTAATGACTTGGATGAAGGGACCGAGTGTAATGTAGCCAAGTTTGCTGATATTGCAAAGATGGGTGGGAATGCAAATTGTTAGGAGGACATAAAAAATCTGCAAAGGGATTATAGACAGGCTAAGTGAGTGGGCAAACATTTGGCAGATGGAATATAATGTGGGAAAATGTGAGGTTATCCACTTTGGCAGAAATAATAGAAAAGCAAATTATAATTTATATGGAGAAAAATTGCAAAGTGCTGCAGTACAGAGAGACCTGGGGGTCCTTGTGCATGAAACACAAAACGTTAGTATGCAGGTACAGCAAGTAATCAGGAAGGCAAATGGAATGCTGGCCTTTATTGCAAGGGGGACAGAATGTAAAATCAGAGAAGTCCTGCTACAACTGTACAGGGAATTGGTGAGGCCACACCTAAAGTACTGCATGCAATTTTGGTCTCCGTATTTGAGGAAGGATATTTTTGCATTGGAGGCTGTCCAGAGAAGGTTCACTAGGTTGATTCCGGAGATGAGGGGGTTGACGTATGAAGATAGGTTGAGTAGGTTGGGCCTATACTCACTGAAGTTCAGAAGAATGAGAGGTGATCTTATCAAAACATATAAGATAATGAGGGGGCTCGATAAGGTGGATACAGAGAGGATATTTACACTCATAGGGGAAACTAGAACTAGGGGGCATAGTTTCAGAATAAGGGGCCGCCCATATTAAAACTGAGATGAGGAGGAATTTCTTCTCTCAGAGGGTTATAAATCTATGGAATTCTCTGCCCCAGAGAGCTGTGGAGGCTGGAGATAGGTGGAGATAGAGAGATTTTTGAGTGATAAGGGAATAAAGGGTTATGGGGAGCGGGCAGTGAAGTGGAACTGAGTCCATGATCAGATCAGCCATGATCTTATTAAATGGCGGAACAGGATCGAGGGGTTAAAGAGACTATTCCTGGTCCTATTTCTTATGTTCTTCTGGAACTAAGCCCTTTATCTAGCCAATCCTTAAAGATTTCTGCTAATAGTGATTCCGAGCTCATCCTTCAGCTACTCAAGAACCCTACTTTATTTACTTTCAAGTATCACTTCAATCAGCCTGTTTCGAAACGTCCATTTGGTTCTGCTCCGATACTATGTCCTTCACTTGTAAATACTGAAGAACTCCTTTAATTTTTGGACTATGATCAAACCTTCACCAATCTTGACTCCTGTTTCTATAGCCAGTGGCCCTACACTCTTGTGTTTATTACTTTTTAATCCCTAATGTACTTAAAAAGTCATTTGTTTTAGTTTCCTGAGCAATTCTAATTCCATACATTTATTTTGCTCTTAAAACATCCTTTACTGTGAACTTTTTCTTACTATCCTGAAGCAAAATAGTATCAAATGGCACCAACTTTATGATTCTTATTGATTTGCAGCTCATTAATCACCTTGCATTTCACATTCTATGTAAATCACTTACTAAACTAGACTCCGAGCTCTGCAAAACCATCTAGGTATGGAAATGAGACCAATGGGCTGAATCAATCGTCATGCATTTCACACTCTGCATATCACCTGCAAGGGATAAGGTGCATGGGTACTGGAGGCTGTGCATCAATGGGAATTAAAAGATCAGGGTCATTTAACACCATTCATAATCAGAATACCATGTATTTGTTGATATGACAGTATTGGTTCCAATACAATTCAAACAGGGGAACCTTCTTTGATGAAAGGATAAAAATTCAATGCAGTCTTGACTGATAATAAAAGCTATTGTACGTATAAAATTGATACATGGATACATATATTTATGTATTCTCAAACTTTTGTGGGGAAAATCCAGCACATATTTTTATTTGGGCACAGAGAAAGAATCTGGATATAATCTGAAAGCTTCCCAGAAAGGGTCAGTAACCTGTAACTGTATAAAAAGAACATATTTGCTTTTATTGGCCCAATGCGTGCGAACGCCTCCGACCAAAATTTTTTTCCCGACTACCTGGTAGTTCCGGAGGAACGTATACTTGCAGTCTGAGGCCTAGATGCACAGCCCAGCGTCTGAGCTCACGCATCCCAGGAACATAAGCGCAACCCGGAATCACGTGGGCCTGCACCACCAATGAACATGGAGTATTCTCACTGATAATAATGGGAGCTCCGTTTGCACATGCTCCCATTACAATTGAGAATACCCCCCCCAAAACACAGAAACACAACACAAGAAATTAAAAAAACACCTCACATATTTAAAATTAATTGAAATCGAATTTAATGAAATATTTTAGACCACAATTTATTTTTTTGAATTTTTTAAAATATGTTTTAATAGGTGTAAAAATAAACTTGGCCTAGACGAGGACGCTAATGTTTGTGCGTCTGTCCTCCCAGGCGATTTGCAGGATCTTGCGGAGACATCGCTGGTGGTATTTCTCCAGCGACTTGAGGTGTCTATTGTACATGGTCCACGTCTCTGAGCCATACAGGGAGGTGGGTATTACTATGGCCTTGTAGACCATGAGCTTGGTGAGACAGTTTTGAGGGACTGATCTTCAAACACTCTTTTCCTCAGGCAGCCGACGGCTGCACTGGCGCACTGGAGGCGGTGTTGGATCTCATCAGCAATGCCTGCTCTTGTTGATAGGAGGCTCCCAAGATGGGGAAGTGGTCCACGTTGTCCAGGGCCATGCCATGGATCTTGATGTTTGGGGGGCAGGCCAACATCCCTATCATTGAAGCACTGACCACACTTGATCAGCTCCGCTGGGCAGGTCGCATGCCAGACACGAAACTCCCAAAGCAAGCGCTCTACTTGGAACTCGTCCACGGCAAATGAGCCAAAGGCGGGCAGAGGAAACGTTACAAGGACACCCTCAAAGCTTCCCTGATAAAGTGCGACATCCCCACTGACACCTGGAAGTCCTTGGCCATAGACCGCCCTAAGTGGAGGAAGTGCATTCGGGAGGGCGCTAAGCTCCTCGCGTATCGTCGCCATGAGCATGCAGAAATCAAGCACAGGCAGCGGAAAGATCACCCTTTCCCTCAATGACTATCTGTCCGACCTGTGACAGAGACTGTGGTTCTAATATTGGACTGTACAGCCACCTAAGAACTCATGCTAAGAGTGGAAGCAAGTCTTCCTCGATTCCGAGGGACTGCCTATGATGATGAAAAATAAACTTACCTTAATGGACAGGGTTTTTAAATATAAAAATTAGTGAAAAAACTTAATTTTTCTATCTTTTAAACTTTTACGCTGGTAAAAGTAGGCTATACGCCTGCTTTTATCAGGCATAAGAGTTTGACGGACATTCGCTGGGCAAATAGCCCAAATCTCTGCGTGTGAATGTCTTTCTCCCAGGGATGCATGCGATCTATGCTGGGTCTCAGCGGATGTGCATCGCGCGCCTAGAACCAGCATTTGCAAGGCCTCTTCAGCTGTGTGCGCACATCTCACACACCCGGAGAGGCCGCAATTTACGGCCCAATATTCATTCATGGGATGTGGGCATCACGGTCAAAGCCCGCATTTACTGCTTATCCCTAATGCCCTTGGTAAGATCCTCTGAATAAAAATGCAAGGCTTTGTTTTTTTCTCTCTCTTGCACACTGCGTGTAAATGCTGGCCATCATAACAAAGTGGTTCTCAGGACTCAAACTTATTTCACATAGGACCCTGACAGCGAGGAGAGAAAAAGTGTATTGCATTTGTACGGGCTACATTTGAACCCAGGCCCCAGAGGCGAAAGGAGAGTGCGCATCCTGCGGATGAGAAGTCATTTACAATCAAACATCAGTCAGAGTAGCTCGAGTTATAGAGCTGACAACTTGAGACAGACAGGTTGTATGATAAACAGCGACTAATGGACAGAATGATTTAAATGAATCCTGTAAGTTTATATTACCTCATCCAGTTCCAAGTGATTTTGGTGTAGGCTAGGAAAGTACAAGTGTAGTCTAACTGCATACTATGATCTCTATTTGGCACAAGCCCACACCCTGTCCAGGGGGTTTCTGAATCAGCATAAATCAGATGTGACCTCATCAGGGCCCTGCCATCTCTCTTTGATTGTATGCATGTTGCAGTCTGCGAAAATGTATCACTAGCACAGGAACCCCATTGGCAGCATACATGGAGCCACAACCCAAGATTATAACACAGTGGATTTGGACACTGGAATCAAGAAACAATACAAACAAGGATATAGAGGAAGCCGAATCCCCAAATTAAATTTAGATAACATCCATCACTGGATCTCCAAGAGCTAATTGATAACAGACAATAGCTAAATGGACTAACCCAACACCAATTCCCAGGGATGCTCTTTTTAAACTCAAAATCAGGGTCCAATATACATAAAAGCATGCTTTGTACTGATTTAGTGGGTGACAAGGGAGACATATTGATGGAACAATATTGAAATACATTTTTTTCAGTGTCTATATTTAAACTTAAATTTTATCAAAAAATAGCCTCGTTCCCATTGTTCCCACCAATTCCCGCCTTCGCCCCCTCCCCCCCGCCCACCGAGACAAGCATTTTGGTCCAGCACAGCCTTGGGTGAAAAAAGTTTGACGGGAATCTATTCAACCATGGAAGGTGCACCTGTCAGAAAGTACTGTGGACATGGCTTGACAGACCATCAGAAATTCACTCTCAGGCAAATCCCTTTGTGCACGTGGCTAACAAACTGAATACATTATATGACGCATGAGCACCAGTTTTGGGGCCTGCATAACTGTATCCTGAGAACCACTTTGTTATGATGGCCAACATTTATACACATTGTGCAAGACAGAGAAAAGAAAACAAAAACTTGCGTTTATATTCAGAGGATTTTCGCATGCAAATATTGAGAAGAGTTGAATGTACAAAAAGCGTGACAGCGATCCACTCAACTGACAACTATTCAAAAAGTTAGAAACATGCAACCCCTGCTGGATTTGCGATCAGATGAGAACGGGGTCAGATTAAAAACAATTAATCCTGTGGTTGAATAGCCCACTAATATTCGCTATCTGCTCACACATGAAGAATACTGATGGATGGATGGTGCATGTGGAACCATACCCCAGCAATGAGTTAATGCCTTTAGGAGAATTATATAATATTTAACAATAACAGCAATCCAATGGAAGAAAAACAATTCAGAGATCTACTTTGTAACCCCTATTTTCAAAGCATTAAGGCTGTTTCCTGCTGGAGTGAGCAATGGGACACTCTGCTCATGTAGCTACCATCTATCTGCGCCTTTCATCAGTTCCCAAAATTGCAGCTTTGTCGTTCAGGGGCAATTTTCTCTCCTGCCTTTTAGCAGTTTCTGAAAGTGAGAGATCATCGTTTTTCTAATCTCAACATGATAGTAAAGATGCCTCATCAAAGAGTATGCACCAGATGAACTACAGGTACTGCCAGGTACAAAGCTCTGCTTAATCTAGCATGCAAGGAAAGAAATAACGGAGCAACTGCCGACCTTTTTGTTTCAAATTGCAAGCTTGAACTTTATTCCCTCATTCTGCCTGTGTAAGTGGGTATATATACCTCAAAAATCATCCGGGAGGACTGTTGCTCACCTGTACCTGCTCCATTTTGACCCCCAACATGCAGAATTTCCCCCCGATTGTATCTTCCATCAGGTGTCACCAGATATCAGTTAGAAGTGGAGGTCCTGATTGTTTTTCATCACCCCAGCCCAGATATTGGAGCCATTTTCAATGTCCTTAGCACAACCACAGTTGAGATCAGCTAACGAAGAGCACACCAAGCATCAAATCTAGGACCTTCCTGGTCTCTATGGTTAGATTGGGATATACAGAGTGCTTAGGAGCAGTGTGCTACCACCTTGGCCCTTGTTGCAGTTGCAGCCGCATCCTTTGGATAGCGCAGAAACTGGTCTCCGCTCAGCTTTCATCAATGGTTGCTTGCACATGCCTGTGCACTGGGAACTTCAGCTTTTCCTATATGTGGTACCATATGCTTCTCCACATTAATATTTCATTTGCCATTGTGCCACCCACTTACCAAACAGTCATAGTGAGGTTGGGGATGGCATCAAACAGGAAATTAGGGATGCGTGCAATAAAGGTACAGCAGTCATCATGGGTGACTTTAATCTACATATAGATTGGGCTAAACAAACTGGTAGCAATACAGGGGAGGAGGATTTCCTGGAGTGTATAAGGGTTGGTTTTCTAGACCAATATGTCGAGGAACCAACTAGAGAGCTGGCCATCCTCGACTGCCGTCGTGTAATGAGAGAGGATTAATTAGCAATCTTGTTGTGCGAGGCCCCTTGGGGAAGAGTGACCATAATATGGTAGAATTCTTCATTAAGCTGGAGAGTGACACAGTTAATTCAGAGACTAGAGGCCTGAACTTAAGGAAAGGTAACTTCGACGGTATGAGACGTGAATTGGCTAGGATAGACTGGTGAATGATACTTAAAGGGTTGACGGTGGATAGGCAACGGCAGACATTTAAAGATCACATGGATGAACTTCAACAATTGTACATCCCTGTCTGGCGTAAAAATAAAACGGGGAACGTGGCCCAACCGTGGCTTACAAGGGAAATTAGGGATCGTGTTAAATCCAAGGAAGAGGCACATAAATTGGCCAGAAAAAGCAGCAAACCTGAGGACTGGGAGAAATTTAGAATTCAGCAGAGGAGGACAAAGGGTTTAATTCGGAGGGGGAAAATAGAATACAAAAGTAAGCTTGCAGGGAACATAAAAACTGACTGCAAAAGCTTCTACAGATACATGAAGAGAAAAAGATTAGTGAAGACAAATGTGGGTCCCTTACAGTCAGAATCAGGTGAATTTATAATGGGGAACAAAGAAATGGCAGACCAACTGAACAAATACTTTGGTTCTGTCTTCACTAAGGACGACACAAATAACCTTTCGGAAATACTAGGGGACCAAGCGTCTAGCAAGAAGGAGGAACTGAAGGAAATCCTCATTAGTCAGCAAATTGTGTGAGGAAAATTGATGGGATTGAAGGCTGATAAATCCCCGGGGGCTGATAGTCTGCATCCCAGAGTACTTAAGGAAGTATAGGAGCAGGGAGGTCTTACTGCAGTTGGACAGGGCCTTGGTGAGGCCTCACCTGGAATATTGTGTTCAGTTTTGGTCTCCTAATCTGAGGAAGGACGTTCTTGCTATTGAGGGAGTGCAGTGAAGGTTCACCAGACTGATTCCAGGGATGGCTGGACTGACATATGAGGAGAGACTGGATCAACTGGGCCTTTAGAAGGATGAGAGGGGATCTCATAGAAACGTATAAGATTCTGACGGGACTGGACAGGTTAGATGCGGGAAGAATGTTCCCGATGTTGGGGATGTCCAGAACCAGGGGACATAGTCTTAGGATAAGGGGTAGGCCATTTAGGGCTGAGATGAGGAGAAACTTCTTCACTCAGAGAGTTGTTAACCTGTGGAATTCCCTGCCGCAGAGAGTTGTTGATGCCAGTTCATTGGATATATTCAAGAGGGAGTTAGATATGGCCCTTACGGCTAAAGAGATCAAGGGGTATGGAGAGAAAGCAGGAAAGTGGTACTGAGGGAATGATTAGCCATGATCTTATTGAATGGCGGTGCAGGCTCGAAGGGCCGAATGGCCTACTCCTGCACCTATTTTCTATGTTTCTATGGCCCCAGAAATAGTGGATGCATTGGCGGTCATTTTCCAACATTCTATAGGCTCTGGATCAGTTCCTATGGATTGGAGGTTAGCTAATGTAAACCCACTTTTTAAAAAAAGGAGGGAAGAGAGAAAACAGGGAATTATAGACCAATCAGCCTGATATCAGTGGTGGAGAAAATGTTGGAATCAATTATTAAAGATGTAATAGCAGTGCATTTGGAAAGCAGTGACAGGATCAGTCCAAGTCAGCATGGATTTATGAAAGGGAAATCATGCTTGACAAATCTTCTAGAACTTTTTGAGGATGTAACTAGTAGAGTGGACAAGGGGGAGCCAGTGGATGTGATGTATTTAGACTTTCAAAAGGCTTTGGTCAAGGACCCACACAAGAGATTAGTGTGCAAAATTAAAGCACATGGTATTGGGGGTAATGTATTGACGTGGATAGAGAACTGGTTGGCAGACAGGAAGGAAAGAGTAGGAATAAACGGGTCCTTTTCAGAATGGCAGGCAGTGACTAGTGGGGTATCGCAAAGTCCACTGCTGGTACCCCAGCTATTTACAATATACATTAATGATTTAGACGAAGGAATTGAATGCAATATCTCCAAGTTTGCAGATGACACTAAGCTGGGTGGCAGTGTGAGCTGTGAGGAGGATGGAGGGTGACTTGGACAGGTTTGGTGAGTGGGCAAATACTTGGCAGATGCGGTATAATGTAGATAAACGTGAGGTTATCCACTTTGGTGGTTAAAAACAGGAAGGCAGATTATCTGAATGGTGACAGATTAGTAAAAGGGGAGGTGCAACGAGACCTGGATGTCATGGTACATCAGTCATTGAAAGTTGGCATACAGATACAGCAGGCGGTGAAGGCGGCAAATGGCATGTTGGCCTTCATAGCGAGAGGATTTGAGTATAGGACCAGGGAGGTCTTACTACAGTTGTGCAGGGCCTTGGTGAGGCCACACCTTGAATATTGTGTACAGTTTTGGTCTCCTAATCTGAGGAAGGACTTTCTTGCTCTTGAGGGAGTGCAATGAAGGTTCACCAGACTAATTCTCGAGATGACAGGACTGACATATGAAGAAAGACTGGATCGACTAGGCTTATATTCACTGGAATTTAGAAGAATGAGAGCGTATCTCATAGAAACATATAAAATTCTGACGGGACTGGACAAGTTAGATGCAGGAAGAATATTCCCGATGTTGGGGAAGTCCAGAACTAGGGGTCACAGTCGAAGGATAAGGGTTAAGCCATTTAGGATCGAGATGAGGAAAAACTTCTTCACTCAGAGAGTTGTGCATGTGGAATTCTCTACCACAGAAAGTTGTTGAGGCCAGTTCGTTAGATATATTCAAAAGGAAGTTAGATGTGGCCCTTCTGACGAAAGGGATCAAGGGGTATGGAGAGAAATCAGGAATGGGGTACTGAAGTGCATAATCAGCCATGATCATATTGAATGGTGGTGCACGCTCGAATGGCCTACTCCGGCACCCATTTTCTGTGTTTCTAGTTCCCAAGTCGTTCTAATTTGGTATCAACTGTCAATCATGTCATTTCCCAAACCAAGACATTGATGTAAATCTGAAACAATGCGGGTCCTAAACCAATGTTCCCTTTAAGCTGCGCGGCTGTGTAGTGCTCTAGAGGTCCCATGCAGCCGGTGAGCTGGTTTTTAAATTGAAAAAAACGCGCATGTGTGGAACTTTAACTGGGCTGCGCAACCGGTTAAAGGGGCCACACCACCCAAAAAAAGATTACAGGGACCATTGGAACTGATCCTTGGGGCACCAAACTCTGCAATTACCGTCACCCCAACGTAACTCCTCCAACAAGTACCTAGTGCTTTGTACCCTTCAGCAAATTTTCAATCTGGTCCGAGGGAATACCCTGAACTTCCATTGCTTTACTTTAAACAGTAAGTGACCTTTTGGGTGGAACTTTGTTAAATGCTTTTTGTCTATCTAGGTGCACCATGTCAAAGGACTTTCCATAGCCCACATACGATACTTCCTCAAAACAGGCTGGTCAGGCAAGAATTTGCCATTCTTAATGCACGTTGACTACTGTTTACTAGGTTGTTATTGCACTGGTAATCCTAAAGTTTACTCCTGATAAATAATTCTATTTTTTCATCTGGATGTTGAAGTAAGGTTAATGAATCTGCAGTTGTCTGCATCTGCTCAGTCATCCATTTTGGATGAGCACCAGATTAGCCTGTATCCAGTCCAACAGGACCTTCCCAATATTCATCAACTCCCTCATAATTATTGCCAGTTATCCCTTATCCCTCAGCAAACTGAGATAAAGGCCAACCGTCCCACAAGTTGTACTTGTTTTGAGTCCTTTATGCTTATGCAGAACTTTCATCCAATTTAAATCCAAATCATTAATTCTACTTGGGATATGATAAAATGAGTATACTAGGCCTATATTCCCAAGAGTTTAGAAGAATGAGAGATGATTTAATTGAAACATATAAAATTCTTAAAAGAGCTTGACAGGGTTAATGCTAAGAAAATGTTTCCCCTAGCTGGGGAATCTAGAACACGAGGTCACAGTCTCAGAATAAGGGGCCAGCCATTTTGAACTGAGATAAGCAGAAGTTTCTTCACTCAAAGGGTTGTGAATCTTTGGAATTCTCTACCCAGAGAACTGTGGATGCTCAGTCATTGCGTATATTCAAGTCAGAGGTCGATATATTTTTGGGAACTTAGGGAATTAAGGGATATGGGGATAGTGCGAGAAGATGGAGTTGAGGTAGAAGATCAGCCATGATATTGTTGAATGGCAGAGCAGGCTCAACGGCCAAATGGCCTACTCCAGCTCCTATTTCTTATGTGCTTATGAGGAGGCCATGTTGTTTACAGCTTCCCAGGTGAAGAGGAAGGAAGTGAATCTCTAGTATATTAGCCACCTGGTGTTCATACTCAGTGTCAGACCCATTCACATCTTTTAGGGTACTCACCCTTTCTGTTATAGCACTGAAATAATCTATTATTGATCTGTTTTGTACCTTAAGGTACGTTTTTCTCAAGGTCCCTTTTTGCAACTTTAACTCTCATTTTAGCAAGTACTTTGCATGTTCTTATATTCACCCCAACGAAACTTCTCACTTTTCTTTCTGCAGAATTTGCAGAATTCATTCTTCCTCCTTATTGCATTTCTGATTAATTTCTCAATCTGTTTAGGATCACAGAAGCAGCACCGCATCTTTTGGTTAGCCACTTTACAGCCTTCTGGACTCAACATTGAGTTCGACCACTGTTCCCATTTTTTCAGACAGCAGCTGTTGTTGAGGATTCTGATATTCCGATTTTCACTTCCTCTAGACCCTCTTTACTTGTGCCATTACCATCTCCTTCTGCCTTGCACCATAATTCATTTTGTCATTTAATCTTTCCTGCCTTTCACCCAATCACAGACATTCTCTTTTGTTCTTTCCTCCTCTCCCCCCTTTCCCTGCCTCTATGGTGCTTAAAACCTGTTACATCTCTAACTTTTTCCAGTTATGATGAAAGGTTATTTAACCTGAAACGTTGAGCCCAAGTTTCCACATGATTCGCACCTGATTTTTAGGAGCAACTGGTGGAGAACGGACTATTTTAGAAATCGCAATTCTCCACATTTTTTTTCTGCAGTTCTAGTCAGGTAGAACAGTTCTAGTTTAGAACAGAATTTTTTCTTCAAAAGGGGGCGTGTCCGGCCACTGACGCCTGATTTGAAAGTTTCCACAGTGAAAATGTACTCCAAACTAAAGTAGAATGGAGCCAGTGAAGATTTTTGTAGAACTGAAAAAACCTGTTCTACACATTAAAAAATCAGGCGCAGATTACAATTTAGGCGTCCAGAACGAGGTGGGGGGGGGAGGGGAACTCATTAAATTCGACAATAAATCCTTATTTATACTTCTACAAATATTATACAAATAAATCCAACCTGAATAAACATTTATAAGCAAAGAAAAGATTAAATAAACCATCTTCCTACCTGTGTGAAAGTGCTTCAGCCAGGGAGAATTCTGTAGCCGTTCGTGCCGCTGAGTGGGAGGGGAAGAGAGAGAGAGAGAGAGAGAGAGAGGGAGGGAGGGAGGGAAGGGGGGGAAGAGGGGGGGGAAGAGGGGGGGGGAAGAGGGGGGGGAAGAGGGGGGGAAGAGGGGGGAAGAGGGGGGGGAAGAGGGGGGGGAAGAGGGGGGGGGAAGAGGGGGGGAGGGGGAGGGGGGGAGGGGGAGGGGGGGAGGGGGAGGGGAGCGGGCCTCGGGTCGGGGCGGGTGGGAGCGGGTCTTGGGTCGGGTCGGGGGGGAGCGGGTCTCGGGTCGGGGCGGGGGAGCGGGTGTCGGGTCGGGTCGGGCGTCGGGGGGGGGGGGGGGGGGAGCGGGTGTCGGGTCTGGGCGGGGAGCGGGTGTCGGGTCGGGGCGGGGGGGGGGAGCGGGTGTCGGGTCGGGGGGGGAGCGGGTGTCGGGTCGGGGGGGGGGGGGGGGGGGGGAGCGGGTCTCGGGTCGGGGGGGGGGGCGGGAGCGGGTCTCGGGTCGGGGGGGGCGGGAGCGGGTGTCGGGTCGGGGGGGGGGAGCGGGTGTCGGGTCTGGTCGGCAGGGGGGGGGGGCGGGTGTCTGGTCGGCGAGGAGCGGGTGTCGGGTCTTGTCGGGGGCGGGGAGCAGGAGCTGGCCGTGGGAGGAGCCTCATTCACGCAGCCCCAGTGAGGCCATTCAGCCAGGGCTAGGGGCTGCGTGCTTCGGGCCCCTCCCACACAGTTCGCCGCCTGGAGCTACTGCACTTGCGTGCCGACTGTAGCGCGCATGTGCAGAGGTCCCGGCACTGTTTTCAGCGCCGGGACCTGGCTCCGCCCCCCACAGCTCGTGCTGGCTGCGCCGAATGCCACAGGACCTGTAAGTAGGTGGAGAATACCGAGGATTTTTTTAGGCGACGTTTTAGGCGCGAAAAACGGGCGCCCAGCTCGGAGGGGCGCCCGTTTTTTTTCTTGTGGAAACTTGGGCCCGTTAAGTCTGTTTCTCTCTCCACAGTTGCTGCCTGACCTGTTGAGTATTTCCAGCATTTTCTGTTTTGATTTCAGATTTCCAGCATCTGCAGTATTTTGCTTTTGTATTAGGGCCACATTTCCTTGGTCTACATTTTCCTGCCCGTGATATGTATTTTTCCTGCAAACACAGCATTATGCCTTTAAAGAAGCTCCACTTGCTCTTTACTGAAGTGTTAATTCATCACTTCCCATCACAAGTGACAGACCACCTAATGCTTCACCTTAATGTTATACAGGTCAAAGTGGTCTTTGCTCACACAATGCCTGGAAGTATAACATTTATGGTTGTACTGCTGGATGGTTTACTGGAATCCCAGTGACAACACTGTATATTTGAAGAGCTGTATTTGCTTTTATGGAAACAAGAAAGTAAATTCAGCTTTCCAAACAGAGATAAAAATAATACCCCCATTTTGCAAGTCTGCTTTCTTGTTGATTACCTGCAAACAGGTCGAATGTGACAGAGTCAATGTGAGTGAAGCAGTCATTCTGTCCTCTCTTCAGCTCCCCAAAGAAACAATTCCGGTGTTCTAAGAGAAATCTTAGTCTGTAATTTTAATTAAAGCATAATCATTAAAGACGCTTCTAAATCATCACAAGGGGACCTAGAGGAGCGCGATTCAAACAGATACCTGTAACCTTCATGTGCTGTTCTCCCCCACCCCCAACATTTAGGTTACTTCCCACCCTACTCTGAACCAAGGCTTGTTGAAGGGCTCAGGTGGCAGCTCACAAAACCCAATAAACTTGTGTTGCTGATGTGGGATCATTCATGTTAAGAACTGCTGCTGCCTGCAAGAGCACTACACTCCTTGAATACAAAATTGCTTTGCATTATCTGAATCAAGTTACTTTTAAACATTTACCACAGATATTTTCACCTCCCACTTCCCCTCGGTTGAGGCACTGGGTAAATGCACCAGTAATCAGATAGTGACCTGTACAAAACAAGATCATCCCCGACTGGATCTCTGGTCTGTGTTGAGTTAGCTAATCTCAGTCAGGGAGGTGAAGAGAGGATACAACTGACTTCAGCATTCCCAGGTTAGAGAGGGCAAGAAACAAACTACATATCAATCATACAAGGCTCCCATTCACGATTAGTATCCAGTCACCCCCATGCTGGATGGATATATCTGTGCACTATGAGCAACAGATAGTATGATCAAACTCCATTATAGTGCCGCCCCCCCCCCCCCCACCCCCCTCCCGAAGTCATGTTGCCACTGCCACTCACTTTAAGAATGATCATTTGGGTGACCTAAAACACAGCTGCTAGTGACCAGAGGAGAGGTTTGGAGTACAGGAAGAAAAATCTGAAGGAAAAAATTGCAGGACAGAGTAATAAAGGAAATAATTTGGTACGGAAATAGGAAAAATAGCAGCCAAATGTCTGACTGAAAAATTGTTTTAAACTGATCAGTGGGAGTGGGGGTTAGGCAATTTGCCAAGAAAAGTGGGAGTGCAAGATGGAAGGAAACAAAAATAAATTAGTTCAATAAGCCACTCTATGGCAATCTTAGATCTTTCCCAGGCTCCAGTTACACAACTTCAGTGCAGCGGCCGAGGAGCATGTGCCATGACCACTTCCTCGGTCAAGAAATATGGTGGAAGGATGGAAATAGTGGACTATATTATAAAACACTTGGTACAATGTAAATAAAACCATCTGCCTTGTAGCGTAATTGGAGAGAAATGGATCACCTGTAAGTCTGGTCCCACTATGACTCCCCATTTACTTGCTTGTTTATTTACTACCAGCCACCAGTATGATCTACAGGCCCCAAGGTCAAGACTTTCTGTTGCTACACTCAGACATCAGTGATTTAACTGTGCCTTTCTTGACTCATAGTATCATAGAATCATACAGGGTACAACACAAAAGGGTGCCCTTTGGCCCATTGTATCCAGGTCGGCTCTCTGAAAAAGCTACCAATTAGTCCCACTCCCATTCTCTTTCCCTATAGCTCACAACTTTGTGATACAAGTTGAGTCTTGTGATTCCCACTGGCAATCCTCATCCAACCACATCCTGAGGCATTGGGACCATTTCTGGGGGAGGTGTGACCTGTACAAGCTGGACGGGTTGCACCTCAACAGAGACGGGACCAGTATCCTCACGGGAGGATTTGCTAGTGCTGTTGGGGAGGGTTTAAACTCGCTTGGCAGGGGGATGGGAACCAGAGAATAGATTCAGTGGTGAGAGAAGCAAAGCTGGAATTGGGCAGCAGAAAAGTAGAAAGTTAATTTGGAAGACAGAGGAAACAAGGGCTGGAAAATAAAACCATTTGGCAGTACGATATTATAGCCATTACTGGGACATGGCTGAAAGGAGGACAGGTATGGCAGTTCAACAATCCTGGTTACAGGGTTTTCAGAAGGGATAGAGAGGGGGTAAAAAAGGAGGGAAGGGGTCGCAGTATTAATTAAAGAAACAATTACAGCTGTGAGAAAGTATGATATATAAGAGGGGTCATCAAACGAGGCCATATGTGCTAAATTGAAGAACACAAAAGGAGCGATCACACTACTGGGAGTGTACTCCAAGTCAGAGGGAGATGGAAGAACAAATATGTGGGCAAATTGCTGCAAAATACAAAAATTATAGAGCTGTAAACATAGAAACATTGAAAATAGGTGCAGGAGTAGGCCATTTGGCCCTTCGAGCCTGCACCACCATTCAATAAGATCATGGCTGATCATTCACCTCAGTACCCCTTTCCTGCTTTCTCTCCATACTCCTTGATCCCTTTAGCCATAACTAACTCCCTCTAACGAATATATCTAACGAACTGGCATCAACAACTCTCTGCGGTAGAGAATTCTACAGGTTCACAACTCTGAGTGAAGAAGTTTCTCCTCATCTTGGTCCTAAATGGCTTACCCCTTTTCCTTAAGCTGTGACCCCCCCTGGTTCTGGACTTCCCCAACATCGGGAACATTCTTCCTGCATCTAACCTGTCCAGTCCCGTCAGAATTTTCTATGTTTCTATGAGATCACCTCACATTCTTCTAAGCTCCAGTGAATACAGGCCCACTCGATCCAGTCTCTCCTCATATGTCAGTCCTGCCATCCCGGGAATCAGTCTGGTGAACCTTCATTGCACTCCCTCAATAGCAAGAACGTCCTTCCTCAGATTAGGAGACCAAAACTGAACACAATATTCCAGGTGAGGCCTCACCAAGGCCCTGTACAACTGCAGTAAGACCTCCCTGCTCCTATACTCAAATCCCCTAGCTATGAAGGCCAACATGCCATTTACCTTCTTCACCACCTGCTATACCTGCATGCCAACGTTCAATGACTGATGTACCATGACACCCAGGTCTCGTTGCACCTCCCCTTTTCCTAATCTGCCGCCATTCAGATAATATTCTGCCTTCACGTTTTTGCCACCAAAGTGGATAACCTCACATTTATCCACATTATATTGCATCTGCCATGCATTGGCCCACTCACCTAACCTGTCCAAGTCACCCTGCAGCCTCTTAGCATCCTCCTCACAGCTCACACTGCCACCCAGCTTAGTGTCATCTGCAAACTTGGAGATATTACACTCAATTCCTTCATCTAAATCATTGATGTATATTGTAAATAGCTGGGGTCCCAGCACTGAGCCCTGCGGCACCCCACTAGTCACTGCCTGCCATTCTGAAAAGGACCCGTTTATCCCGGCTCTCTGCTTCCTGTCTGCCAACCAGTTCTCTATCCACGTCAATACATTACCCCCAATACCATGTGCTTTAATTTTGCACAACAATCTCTTGTGTGGGACCTTGTCAAAAGCTTTTTGAAAGTCCAAATAGTGGGGGATTTCAACTACCCTAATATTAACTGGGAAAAAAGCAGTGTGAATGGTACAGAGAGTGCGGAATTCCTAAAATACATTCAGGAGAATTTCTTTAGCCAGTATGTAACAAGCCCAACAAGGGAGGAGACTTGGTTTTGGGGAATGAAGAGTGGCAGGTGGAAGGGGTATCAGTGGGAGAGAATTTTTATGCTTATGATCATAATTCAGTAAAATTTAGGGTAGTTATGGAAAAGGACAAAGGTGGACCAGGAAAAAAAAGTTCTCAATTGGGGAATTTTGCTGAGCTGAGATGGGATTTGGCCAAAGTGGACTGGAAACGGTTACTTGATAGTAAATCAGTATCAGAGCAGTGGGAGGCATTCAAGGAGGAGATCCTGAAGGTAGAGCAAGTATGTTCCCTTCAAAAAAAAAGGATGGGGCTAACAAATCTAGAGCCCCCTGGATGTTAAGGGACAACAGGATAATATAAAGAAAAAAGGGAAGCTTATGATAGATTCCGAGAACTCAATACTGCAGAGACTCTAGAGGAGTATAAGAAGAGCAGGGGGGCCATTAAAAAATATATCAGGAAGACAAAAAAAGAGCATGAGAGAATTCTGTCAAGTAAAATCGGAGAAAACCCAAAGAGTGGGGCCTATTAGAGACCACAAAGGAAATCTGTGTGTGGAGGCAGAAGATGTGAGTATGATTCTTAATGAATACTTTGCATCTGTTTTCACAAACGAGAGGGGCAATGCAGACTTTGCAATGAGAGAGAAGGAGCGTGAAATATTAGACAAGAAAAACAGTGAGAGAGGAAGTATTAAGGGGCTTAGCAGCTTTGAAAATGGATAAATTCCCAGGCCCGGATGAAATGTATCCCAGACTGTTAAGAGAAGCAAAAGAGGAAATAGCAGAGGCTCTGACCATCATTTTCCAGTCCTCTCTGGCTACAGGTAAGGTGTAGGGCTGCTAATGTTGTACCTTTGTTTATAAAGGGAGAAAGAGTCAGACCGAGTAATTACAGGCCAGTCAGCCCAACTTCAGTGTTGGAAAATTATTAGAAAAAATCCTGAGGGACAGAATAAATCTTCATTTGGAAAGACATGGATTAATCAAGGACAGTCAACATGGATTTGTTAAGGGAAGGACATGTCTGACTAACTTGATTGAATTTTTCGAGGAGGTAAACAGGAGGGTCGAAGAGAGCAGTGCGTATGATGTAGTGTTTATGGATTTTAGCAAAGCTTTTGATAAAGTCCCACATGGCTGACTGGTCACGAAAGTAAAAGCCCATGGGAGCCAGGGCAAAGTGGCAAGTTGGATCCAAAATTGGTTCAGATGCAGGAATCAAAGGGTAATGGTTGATGGGTGTTTTTGTGACTAGAAGGCTGTATCCAGTGGAGTTCCGCAGGGCTCAGTACTGGGTCCCTTGCTTTTTGTGGTAATATATCAATGACTCAGACTTGAATGTTGTGAGTATGATTAAGAAGTTTGCAGATGACACTAAAATAGGCTGTATGGTTGATAATGAAGAAGAAAGCTGCGAACTGCAGGAAGATAGCAATACACTGGTCAGGTGGGCAGAACAGTGGCAAATGGAATTCAATCGGATAAGTGTGAGGTAATGCAGTTGGGGAGGTTTAATAAGGCAAGGGAATACACATTAAATAGTGCAATGCTGAAAAGTGTAGAGGAACAAAGGGGCCTTGGAGTGCAAGTCCACGGATCCCTAAAGCTAGCAGGCCAGGTAGATAAAGTGGTTAAGAAGGCATATGGAATACTTGCCTTTATTAGTCGAGGCATGGAATACAAGAAGGAGATTATGCTTGAACTGTATAAAACACTGGTTAAGCGCAGCTGGAGTATTGTGTGCAGTTCTGGTCACCGCATTACAGGAAAGATCTGATTGCACTGGAAAGGCTGCAGAGGAGATTTACAAGAATGCTCCCTGGACTGGAGAATTTTGGCTATGAGGAAAGATTGGAGATGCTGGGTCTGTTTTCTTTGGAACAGAGGAGGCTGAGGGAGACCTGATTGAGGTGTATAAAATTATGAGGGGCCTGGATAGAGTGGATCGGAAGGACCTGTTTTCCTTGGCAGAGGGGTCAACAATCAGGGGACATAAATTTAAAGTAATTGGGGAGAGGTTTGGAGGAGATATGAAGGGAAATGTCTTCACCCAGCAGGTAGTGGCGGTCTGGAACACATTGCCTGAAAGGGCAGAAACCCTCGCATTTAAAAAACATTTGGATGTGTGCTTAAAGTGCAGTAAACTCCAGGGCTATGGACCAAGATTCTATGACACTCACTGGCATTCCCAATCAGACATGAACCTGCTGTGTCCTGCTGACAATCTCCAACCTGACCCTGATTCCCATTGACAGTTATTATTTTGATGTTGTTAGGAGCTTATCCTAATTATTTGTATCCAATAGTGAACCCTTTCCCTTATTAAATTACAATATATGATTGTGAATAACTTGCCTTTTTGAGGCACTCCCGAAATTAAAAATGAATCAAATCATTTTAAAGAAGGACATTGAGCAGCAGAATAAACAGATAGGGAGTTGGCTGAAAACAAGGTCGAAGAGAAGGCTTTAAAGCAGGGAAGGAGGCAGCAAGTTGGAAAAATTTGGGGGAAGTATGAGATAGAGAAAGCACTAAGGATGGAGCCAGGGGAACAGAGAACAACCGTCGAGTGCATAGAATAGAATCATAGAATGGTTACAGCACAGAAGGAGGCCATTTGGCGCATCGCGCCCGTGCCGACTCTCTGCAAGAGCACTTCAGCTAGTTCCACTCCCCCGCACTTTCCTCGTAGCCTGCAAATTTATTTCCTCCAGGTACTTATCCAACTCTCTTTTGAAAGCCACGATTGAATCTGCTTCCACTACCCTTTCAGGCAGTGCATTCCAGTTCATAACCAGATCATACGCGCTGCGTAAAAATCTTTTTCCTCATGTTACTGTTGATTCTTCTGCCAATCACCTTAATCTGTGTCCTTTGGTTCTCAACCCTTACGCCAGTGGGACAGTTTCTTTCTATCTACTCAATCTACACCCCTCATGATTCTGAACACCTCTTATCAAATCTCCTCTCAACCTTCTCTGCTCTAAGGAGAACAACCCCAGCTTCTCTGGTCTATCCACGTAACTGAAGTCCCTCATCCCTGGAATCATTCTTGTAACTCTTTTCTGCACCCTCTCACATCCTTCCTAAAATGTAGTGCCCAGAATTGGACATATTTGACGCCGAACCAGTGTTTTATAAAGGTTCATCATAACTTCCTTGCTTTTGTACTCTAAGCCTCTATTTATGAAGCCCAGGATCCTATATGCTTTTTTTAACCATTTTCTCAACCTGCCCTGCGACCTTCAACGATTTGTCCATATATACCCCAGGGGAATAGAGAACAAGGGCAAACCAGTGTTGGAGAATCAGCGAGTGCACGCAGAGAATGCGTGACTGGAGCAGAGTTCTGAGATCGAGTGGGATGAAGCTTCGAAATTGAGGACGGTAATCTTAAAATGAATCACCTGGGCACAGGGAGCTTGGCAGGACTAGGGGTGTTGGAAGTCTGGGCGAGGACCCAGACTACAGAATTCTCATTGGAGTTGGAGATAATGGAGGATGGAAACCGGGAGGCCAGTATCGAGACTGCTGGAAAGGTCGAGACGAAGAAGATATGGATTTGGGTTTCGGCAGCAGTGATGGAGGGGAAAGCTTCCGAGGCACAATACCAGCAACAGATCAGATGTGTAAAGAGGTTTTGCTCAGGGTGAAACCTCCACGCCACCAGGATTAGACTGCAGTAAGACCGAGGGAGCCTGATAGATTGTAGGCTAGATGCATACAGGTGTTGGATTGAGCCAAAAGCAACCGCGATCATCTTTACTGACATTTAGCTGAAGGAACTTTCCACTCATCCAGTACTTTAAACAGGCAGCTCGCTCCCAAAGATGAAATGCAGGATGAGAGATATGGAAAATACTTCGACTTTGATTTATTATTAAAATACACTTGATTCCCATCCACCAAATTAACTACTAAATCTCCCAGGCTGCCAAGAGTTATCATTTTGCTCGACAAATAAAAGGATTGCTCGAGAGATAACCTTCTCCACAGTGCCAGCGGTAGGAGATCAAGGCTTTCTAATAAAATGCCATACATCACATGCAGGTCAGTAGCCGGGCATTTGGTTACCTGGTTGAACACATGCTGACCAGACTAAAGAGCAAGCAGAATGTTTTAATGGTGGAAATGTTTTTCGCCAACCAAAGCTGAGAGGCAGAAGTTTACTTCATTCACAGATTCATTAAGAATACACGGCATCATATCATATATACCATAACCATTAATACATTATATTTAGAAAAAAAATGCTTAATGGAAAATACTGGGACAATGCAAGGGGTCATATTTTTCATGTGCCATTGGGGATTTTTTTTTAACGAGATGGAAAAATGCTGTTTTTCTATTTTAAAATTGTAATAATATCTGAGCCGTAAATCATATTTTCGGTGGGGAAAGGTGGGGGGGTGTGGGGGCTGAGAGTTAACAGAGAAATGTTTTGTGGGACGCAGAGTCACCGTAGGATTGAAGCAGAAAATTCTGATATCTGCATTTAAGTAAGACAAGTCCAATCCAAGCAACAACAGCAGGTCTATCAGTCTGGTTACTATACAGGGGAATGTAAGCCATGCAAAGGGGCAAGGTGGAGGAGAACCTGCACAGAAATGGCTTTATTTTAAAATCTCTGCACGATACAATGAGAACAGCAATCCCATATAAGGGATGTGACACAAAGTGAATAGTCCACTGTATTCTGCAGAGCAGGAGCACTGACCTTCAAACAGCTGTGTGACTCATTCGCTGCTTCATTACATAATCCATTTGCAATAAGGTGCTAATTTTCTGAGCTTGTGACAGTTCTCAGTCACCTCACTATCTCTCCCACGCACTCAGAAGCTGCTCTAGCGCTTTCTCCAAGGAACAGGCGATAGGATTCCAAACCAACCCCCCACCCCTACCCCCACCCCCACCCCCCAATCGTCCACCAAAAACTCCCAACACGTCAGTTCCTACACCTGCATGAAGAATTAAATCATCCTTCCATGTTCACTGGGGTCCATGCGAACTTAACTCATCACTTGCCAGGGCAGGCAGAACATTCACTGGTTGTGAAATGAATGGAGAGAGAGTGTGATCCCTCATGCTACCATCCTGGGCAGTAAGTCACAGGGCAACTGAAATAAATCAGCCAGCGCCTATCCCGTTGCTCAGATCCAACCATCAGGTTAACAACTCCAGAATTCAGTCTCAAAGGGAAGTGCGGAGTATGGTCCGTACAGATCACAGGGCGCCAGGTTCAATCCCAGTTATGTGCCGAGTTCGCTGGTCTCAACCATGGTGACATAAAGATAATAAAATTGTCCTCTGGGTTAAGGAAAGGGAAGGGAAAAAAAAAAACAGCAAGTTTCCCGACTCCTGATCACTGTTCAGTAAATACACACCTGCAGGCATGAAGTGAGGTCATCATCCAATTCAACTCTGATAGCCTCCCTACACCCCAGCGGAGTAACCGGACAGTCTAGAATGACCATGTGGACCAGGTACCAGGAAGCTGCTGGAACGTGTGGAACCATATTCCATCAGGAGAGGGGAAGCGGGGAGAGAGGAGAGAGGGAGAGAGGAGAGAGGAGAGAAGAGCGGGGAGAGAGGAGCGAGGAGGGAGGAGGGAGGAGGGAGGAGCGGGGAGGGAGGAGCGAGGAGCGGGGAGCGAGGAGCGGGGAGGGAGGAGCGGGGAGGGAGGAGCGGGGAGGGAGGAGCGGGGAGGGAGGAGCGGGGAGGGAGGAGCGGGGAGGGAGGAGCGGGGAGGGAGGAGCGGGGAGGGAGGAGCGGGGAGGGAGGAGCGGGGAGGGAGGAGCGGGGAGGGAGGAGCGGGGAGGGAGGAGCGGGGAGGGAGGAGCGGGGAGGGAGGAGCGGGGAGCGAGGAGCGGGGAGCGAGGAGCGGGGAGCGAGGAGGAGGAGGGAGGAGCGGGGAGGGAGGAGAGGGGAGCGAGGAGAGGGGAGCGAGGAGAGGGGAGCAGGGAGGGAGGAGAGAGGAGAGAGGAGCGGGGAGGGAGGAGAGAGGAGCGGGGAGGGAGGAGAGAGGAGCGGGGAGGGAGGAGAGAGGAGCGGGGAGGGAGGAGAGAGGAGCGGGGAGGGAGGAGAGAGGAGCGGGGAGGGAGGAGAGAGGAGCGGGGAGGGAGGAGAGAGGAGCGGGGAGGGAGGAGAGAGGAGCGGGGAGGGAGGAGAGAGGAGCGGGGAGGGAGGAGAGAGGAGCGGGGAGGGAGGAGAGAGGAGCGGGGAGGGAGGAGAGAGGAGCGGGGAGGGAGGAGAGAGGAGCGGGGAGGGAGGAGAGAGGAGCGGGGAGGGAGGAGAGAGGAGCGGGGAGGGAGGAGAGAGGAGCGGGGAGGGAGGAGAGAGGAGCGGGGAGGGAGGAGAGAGGAGCGGGGAGGGAGGAGAGAGGAGCGGGGAGGGAGGAGAGAGGAGCGGGGAGAGAGGAGTGGGGAGGGAGGAGAGAGGAGCGGGGAGGGAGGAGAGAGGAGCGGGGAGGGAGGAGAGAGGAGCGGGGAGGGAGGAGAGGGGAGGGAGGAGAGAGGAGCGGGGAGGTGAGAGGGGGAGGGAGAGAAGGAAGTGCTGCACAAATCATCTGTGCCCAACAATGACCCCGAGAAGGACTTGGAACAATTATGGAACAGTGAAATGCCATGGGACATTTTTCTTCATTGAAGGCACTATATAAATACAAGTTGTTGTTGGAACAATTCAACAGAATATAATTCCCCTTCAAATGTACTGTAATAATAAATTATAGCCATCAATGTGAATTTCCCATGTACCCATTTATCATATAACCACACTGTCATTGCGCTTATATAGGCATCTACTACACATTAGTGCGAATATGTTCCAGGAAAAATTGCATATAATCCAATTCACTTGACTGTCGTTTGTTCTCACATTTCACCTCCAGTTGTTAGCACGGTCAGTGGCTAACCTGTAATCACCAGTATTTAACATATAGCATTAGAGAGCTTAAAAAATCATCTCTATGCGTATCCCACATGCCAATAAAAAAATCAATGTTGTTCACATGTTAAATGGGCAGAAGTGTGAAAATTTCTCCACACCCAGATTACACTTTACTGAAATCCTAGTGACACCGTACTGGTTTAAACATTTCGAATGCAGGCGTTACGAATGCTGCGCCTGGAGTACTTACAATTGTGTGAACAGTGAGGGATCATCATCGCAATGTTGAAGTATTCAAAACAGATGCCACAGCGCAGGAGATCATCCATGGCCTGGAGCAGAAACAAAACACGTTAGAGAAGAATAAAGTGTTTTGCACACTTATTGGCCTGAATCTTCCCAATCCTGCGAGAGAAGGTTTGGAGGCAGGCCCACTGTCAAAATGGCCCTGATTGACAGCGGGTCGGGATCCCGCTCTAAATCCGCCTCTGTGCAAGTTTCTCAGCTGTCAGGTCTGCGTGCGGATCGCAGACCCGACACCAAGAGGCAGGCCATTTTATTAAGGTACTTAAAAGGTAGTTTAATGCTATTTAAGAGGATTAAAAGCAGGCACTTAGAATTTTAACAACTTTTTGACAGATTTGTTTCCCTTGGGGAACACGCCAGGTAAGTGGAGTCGGGTTCTCATTGGCACTCTATTGCTTTGACAAGTTGACAACTGCATAAGTGGTATAAAAGCTACCATTTCACAGCTGTTCACTTTCCATTGTCAGTCGATGAAGCCTTCAGGATTTGGAAGAAACTTTTGAGCTGTATGCAGGTTGAAAATGTTTGCAGTGAAGTCTCAATTGACTGCCACATCCTTGAAACAATCTCTCTCACCACTGACAGGTCGCTTCTGTCATTTCAACCTCACCTGCCATTTATTCCAGCAGCATTGGTGCACTTGACAAAATCGCATCTTGGTCCTCAGAATCCCAACACAATTGCCACAGCACCAACATCATCCAGCACACCAACAACACCAACCTTCTCTGCAATTATCTGATGCTACACAGGTCATCAGCACCCGACCACAATGCTGCCCGTGGGGCTCGGGATGGCCTCACCATGGCTACATTTACTTCACTTGACATTGTACATCCTGGCTGCCAGCACCATAAACCATTCCTGCAATGCCCAAGCCATTCCTTTCACACTCATCACCATTGTGCAGGGTACCCTTATGTCTTGACCATTCACTACAACTCACTAAGCCACTTCCAAAAGGTGCACACAAATCTGGCCAAGAACTCAAAGCGTTCAAAATAAATATTTCAAATTTTGACAACATATTAGCAGAAAGTCTACATGAACATTGGCTAAAACACCAAAGTTCCTTGTGTGTTGTTAGTTGGTATGATTGGACCAGGATGAGGGTGAGTGTGAGGGGTGGCGAGTGAGATAGGGAAGTGATAATGTAGATAGAGAGGGGTGGGTGGAGATGCAAGGTAAGTTGGTGAGAGTAAGGAGTTGGGTAGGGAATGCAGAGTGATGGGGATGTGATAAGTGGCACAGCAGGATGAGGTAGAGTGTGGCTTTGCAGTAATGTTTCTACTGAGATCATTGAAAGGTTTGCACCACTGCAGCTAGGTCCTCCAGTGCAATGTGCACCCAGGCTGCATTGGTGTCGTGGGGAGGTCTTTTCTGTCCATTGGAAGGGAAAAGAACCACCTTGCGTGCTGTGACGCCCTCCGTAAGCAGCTGGAGAGAGTCGTGGGAGAGCCTGGGTGCAGTTGTGCAACTTTGTGCAATGCTCGTCAGCATTTGCAGTAACTCAGTGCTGCAGAACACTGACAGAAGGCTGTCAAAACCAATATGGATATGGCCCCTTTAAGGAAACCAGCTGATGACGCCTCATCAGACGACGCTATCAGATTGGCTGCCTGTTAATTGGCTAGGAATTCTGCAGGACGGGCTTAACAAGCCCCATCAACACAAGATTGTTGTCAGAGGTCGGGCTGGAGCAACGAGCGTGTTCCCCACACATCACCGTCCGCACCCAACTCACTTCCGTTGGCGAAATCGCGGCCAATGAGTGCACCTCCAAGGATCACATCCCATAGTTCATGGAGTTGACAGCTTTACTGAGAATATGCTACCCCGAGGAAAAATATTGCACAGGAACATTGCCAAAACCACACAATTGTGGACCTATGAAGTTTAGATATAAAATACAGTATTTGCAGCGATTTACTATTTCACTTAACTTACCAAGAACAGAATACAGGTGCTGTGAGATAAAATGTATAATTCCACTAAGGGGACTAACCTTAACTCACTCACAAAGAACCTCACGGCATCCAAAAGTACTTTTCAGCCAGTTAAGCACTTATTTGAAGTATAAAAAACTGTTGTGGTGTATGAAGGGACCAAATGTAATGTCGCCAAGTTTGTTGACAAAAAAATGGATGGGAAAACAAAGTGTGAGGACACAATAAATCTGCAAAGGGATATAGACAGGCAAAGTGAGTGGGCAAAAATTTGGCAGATGGAGTATAATGTTGGAAAGTGTGAGGTCATGCACTTTGGCAGAAAAAAAAAATCGAAAAGCAAGTTATTATTTAAATGGAGAAAAATTGCAAACTGCTGCAGTACAATGTGACCCGGTGCATGAAACACAAAAGGATAGTATGCAGGTACAGCAAGTGATCAGGAAGGCAAATGGAATCTTGGCCTTTATTGCAAAGGGGATGAAGCATAAAAGCAGGGAAATCTTGCTGCAGTTATACAGGGTATTGGTGAGGCCACACCCGGAATACTGCGTGCATATTCCATATTTAAGAAAGGATATACTTACTTTGGAGGCAGTTCAGAGAAGGTTCACTAGGTTGATTCCGGAGATGAGGGGGTTGACTTATGAGGAAAGGTTGAGTAGGTTGGGCCTCTACTCATTGAAATTCAGAGGAATGAGAGGTGATCTTACCGAAGATTATGAGGGGGCTTGACAAGGTGGATGCAGAGAGGATGTTCCCACTGATGGGGGAGACTCGAACTAGGGGACATAATCTTAGAATAAGGGGCCGCCCATTTAAAACTGAGATGAAGCGGAATTTCTTCTCAGAGGGTTGTGAATCAGTGGAATTCGCTGCACCAGAGAGCTGTGGAAACTGGGACATTGAATAAATTTAAGACAGAGATAGATAGTTTCTTAACCGATAAGGAAATAAGAGGTTATGGGGGCGGGCAGGGAAGTGGACCTGAGTACATGATCCAATCAGCCGTGATCTTATTCAATGGCAGAGCAGGCTCGGGGGCCGTTTGGCCTACTCCTTTTTCTTATGTTCTTATAGAGCGCGGCAACGAATTTGCACAAACACCAATGCAATATTAACCAGATAATCTGTTTTAGTGATGATGGTTGAGCGATAAATATTGACCAGGACACTAGGGAAAATGCCCATGCTCCTCTTCAAATAGTGCTATGGGATCGTTTACATCCATCAGAGGGGGATGACAGGATGACAGGGCCTCAGTATAAACTCTCATCCGAAAGACGGCATCTTCAATAGTGCAGCACTGGAAAAGTACGTGATTAGAATAAACTGGAAAACCTTTTAAATTGTGCATTTTTTTAAAAAACTTTATTTTGTCCATATCTGCACTGACTTAAAAACATATTTAATTTTTTAAGCTTAAATCTTTAATGTCATTCATTTTAGAACTATTACCTTCTTGGCATCGTTCAATTAGTTACAGGATACACTGTACACTGTTTTATAACAATAAGATTATCAACACAATGAGATGAGGAAAATGTTATATTGAAGAGTTTTATTATTAATACATGTAAACTGTCCATTGTACCGCCCAGTCAAGTGATAAATGTAAGGGTTTTTTTTTATATATACATTTGAGAGACTTCTGAAACTATCTCCACACAGTGGCCAGAGCACATAGTGTTACCAAATGGCCTAAACACCTTGTATCCTGTAACCACAATGTGACAGGTGGCATGGCAAAACTGAATGGGAAGTTTTTGCATAGCAATTTGCAATGGTAAATACCGATGTGTGTGTTAACCGGCGCAAACACGATGGACTGAATGGCCTCCTTCTGTACTGTAAATTTCTATGATTGTATGTATCTCTCTCACTTGCACACCAGTCTATCTGTATCTCAAGCACACATATCTCCCTCTCAATGTGTTTGTCTCATGCGCATGTGTCTGTTTTTCTCCAACATACCTCTTGTGTGCTCTCTCTCCCGGGCACAAGAGTCTCTCTCATGCACACGTCTGTGATATTCTCTATTTAACATGTCGGTCTGTGTCTCCTTCATCCTGAGACACGTGCACACATACGACAGACATACACACACGAGAGACATATGAGAGACGTGCACACATACGACAGACACACATGCGCACACACACAGGAGATACAGCAATATAAGTGTGTTTTTGTGTGTCTGCGCGCGTGCTTCTCTCTCTCTCTAGTACAATGTATCTCTCTCCTGATACATCTGCCTCTTTTTCTCTCTCACTGATGCACATCTCTCTTTTTCACATGCTTCTCGTGCATGCATCTGTTTTTCTCTCTTACATATATTGCTGTATCTCCTGTGTGTGTGTGTGCATGTGTGTCTGTCGTACGTGCGCACGTCTCTCATGTCTGTCGTATGTGTGCACGTGTCTCAGTATCTGTGTTTACCTATTAGCACCTGCTACTCAATAAAACAAAAACTCCCTGTAGTGATCACAGTTTTTCTTTGGATAATTCTCAGTCTATTCAAAGTTAAAACATGGGGTCCCCAAGAGCGTGAGTGTGTTTTCAGGGGTCCCCAGGAATGTTTCAGTATTTGCACAGGCTCCCTGGGACTGTCAATATTTGCTGAGGCTTTCCCATGCAGAAATGTTTCAAAACTTTTGATCTAAACCTTGCCTACTTGAAAAGCACTGTAGAACTAATGAAAAGTAGCTCCTATCTGGTAGAACAGGCTAGGTAGATAATTGAGGGAAAGTGGGATAGAGATAGGAACAGGACGAGCACATGGGATCAAGATCCAATGGAGGTTAAACATGAACTGGTCCAAACGAATGGTCGATTTACATTGTAATTTCCATGTTACACAAGAGCATGACCGAAAATCATGACAGGTTTGTGTACAGGATGTGCACGTTTTAACATTACAGATAGATATAGAGATGTACATACATATTAGATAGATTGTTTAGAAAACACTTCAGAGTTTGGCAAAAGCAAAATACTGCAGATGCTGGAAATCTGAAATAAAAACAGAAAATGCTGGAAATGCAGGGATCTGAAACCGAGTTGGTCGAGATTTTCCCAACCTCAGCGGGTCCGTGGCGGGTGATGTCGGTGGCAGGTCCTGGCCCCAGCCCATTGTGTAGAAGGATTTTCCCGCCCCGCGCTTTCCGGCCAATTGAAGGAAGCGGGCCCGATAACGTAATTTGATGACGCAACATCAGCTGGTTTCCTCAAAGGGACCATGCGCAAATTTATTTTGACGTATGCTTATGGAGTGAGTCACAGCATGCAGGAAGGTTCTCTTCCCTTTCAATGGGTGGAAGAGACCTCCCCAGGAGACCAACGCTGCCTGGTTACACATTGCACAGGAGGACACAAGCAGGATGTCGTCAGGAGGACCTGACTGCAGTGGCACAAACCTTTCAATGATCTCAATAAATTACAAAATGTTACTGCAATGCCACACATCACATTCCTACCACGCTGCCTTCCCTATCCTACTCCTACACATCCACACCAACTTATCTTGCACCTCCACTCATCCCTCTCTATCTACATTATCACATCCCTCATCCTGGTCCAATCATATCAACTAACAACACACAAGGGTAGGGACTTGTGTGTTTTAGCCAATGTTCATGTGAAGTTTCTGTTAATGTGTGTCAAAAATCAAAATCTTTATTTTCAACTCTTTGCGTGCTTGAACAGATTTCTGTACACCTTTGGAAGTGACTACATGAGTTGCAGTGAATGGTGAGACATAACAGTGCCCCCCTCAATGCTGATGTGTGTGAAAGGAATGGCTTAGGCATTGTAGAGATGCTTTAAGGTGTTAGTGTGGGGTGGTGCCAACCTGGCACATCATGTGGCAGCCAGGGTGTACAGCATCAAGTGAAGTAAAGGTGGCCATGGTGAGACTATCCTGAGCACCCCGAGCAGCAATGTAATCAGGCACTGATACCGTGTCCTGAGCAGCATCAGTTGATTGCGGAGAAGGTTGGTGTTGTTGTTGGTGCTGTTGGTGTGGGTATTGGGACTGATCGTGGTGGGATTCTGAGGACCAAGGTGAGAGAGTTTCAATGGCAACTGTGTTGATGGAATATATGGCAGGTGAAGTAGAGATGACAGAAGCGATCGGTCAATGTGGGAGAGGTAATGACATCACACTGGATGGAGACTTGTGTAAACATATGCAGTATTCTGAATCTGTAGCAGAAATGCAATTTAGAGAAGCTAGTGGCTAAGGGAAGATATTTAATCAGCTGGGAGTTTTAACTTGACTTTTGAAGCTGTCAACTCCTCAGCTTCACTGACAAGGTCTAGGCACAGTGGGAAACCGGTGGGCGACCTGTCGAAATCAAAAAGCTGGGCAAAAAGCATTGTTAAGTGGCTGTAAACAAGCCACTAATTATTTCAATTGTCTCCCCCGCCATTGTGTGTCAGGTTTGCTCAGCGCTGACAGACCCAACATTTGGTAAAGGTGTGTGCTGGCGAGTTGACAGTGGGGTCCAGAGCCTGTCAAAAAAAAAACCTACTTTACCACTCGACCCACCACCGATTGCACCCGCTGACCCCCTGTTAACTCTATTAAACAAATACTTTGTACTTTGTACCTGTCTTCATGATAGAAAACAGAAAAAACATTATGGAAATAGTGGAGAACCATGGGCCTAGTGAGAATGAGGAACTTAAACAACAACTTGTATTTATATAGCACTTTTAACATAGTGAAACGTCCCAAGGCACTTCATAGGAGTATTATGAGATAAAACAATTTGACACCGAGCTGCATAAGTAGAAATTAGCGCAGGTGACCAAAAGCTTGGTCAAAGAGGCAGGTTTTAAGGAGCACCTTGAAGGAGGAAAGAGAGGTAGAAAGGCGGAGAGGTTTAGACAGGGAGTTCCAGAGCTTGGGACCTAGGCAACAGAAGGCACGGTCACCAATGGTTGAGCGATTATCATCAGAGATGCTAAAAAGGGCAGAATTAGAGGAGCGCAGACATCTCGGGGGGGGGGGGGGGGGGGGTTGTGGAGCTGGAGGAGATTACAGAATAGGGAGGGGTGAGGCCATGGAGGGATTTGAAAATAAGGATGGGAACTTTGAAATCGAGGTGATGCTTAACCGGAAGACAATGTAGGTCAGCGAGCACAGGGGTGATGGGTGAGCGGGACATGGTGCGAATTAGGACATGGGCAGCCGAGTTTTGGATTACCTCTAGTTTAGGTAGGGTAGAATGTGGGAGGCCAGCCAGGACTGCATTGAAATAGTCAAGTCGAGAGGTAACAAAGGCATGGATGAGGGTTTCAGCAGTGGATGAGCTGAGGCAAGGGCGGAGACAGGCGATATTACAGTGGTGGAAATAGGCAGTCGTAGTTATGCTGCGGATAAGTGGTTGAAAGCTCATTTCAAGTCAAATATGACACCAAGGTTGCGAACTGTCTGGTTCAGCCCAGACAGAAGTTGGGGAAAGGGATGGAGTCAGTGGCTAGGGAACGGAGTTTGTGGCGGGGACCGAAAACAGTGGCTTCGGTCTTCCCAATAATGAATTGAAGAAAGTTTCTGCTCATCCAGAACTTGATGTTGGACAAGCAGTCTGACAATTTAGAGACTGTGGAGGGCTCGAGAGAAGTGGTATTGAGGTAGAGCTGGGTCTCATCAGCGCCCATGTGGCAACTGACGCTGTGTTTTCGGATGATGTCATCAAGGGACAACATATAGATGAGAAATAGGAGTGTACCAAGGATCACCATAGGCAGTCCCTCGTAATCGAGGAAAACTTGCTTCCACTCTAAAAGTGAGTTCTCAGGTGACTGTACAGTCCAATACTGGTATTACAGCCTCTGTCACAGGTGGGACAGACAGAGGTTGAAGGAAAGAGTGGGTGGGGAGTCTCGTTTACCGCTGTCTGCGCTTGATTTCTGCATGCTCTCGGCGACGAGACTCGAGGTGCTCAACACCCTCCCGGATGCTCTTCCTCCACTTAGGGCAGTCTTGAGCCAGGGATTCCCAGGTGCCAGTGGGGATGTTGCACTTTATCAAGGAGGCTTTGAGGGTATCCTTGAAACGTTTCCTCTGCCCACCTGGGGCACGCCTTGGGAGTCTCGTGTCGGGTATGCGGATGATGTAGCCCGCCCAACGGAGCTGGTCGAGTGTGGTCAGTGCTTCGATGCTGGGGATATTGACCTGAGCGAGAACACGGACGTAGGTGCATCTATCTTCCCAGTGGATTTGCAGGATCTTGCGGATGGTACTTCTCCAGCGCTTTGAGGTGTCTACTGTATATGGGCCACATCTGAGCCATATAGGAGAGTGGGTATCACTACTGTCCTGTAGACCATAAGCTTGGTGCCAGATTTGAGGTCCTGGTCTTCAAACACTCTCTTTCTAGATCCTTGGGGGACACCAGAGGTAACGATGCGGGGACGGGAAGGGAAGCTGTTGCAGGTGATTCTCTGGCTACGGTTAGATAGGCAAGAATGGAACCAAGCGAGTGCAGCCCCACCTAGTTGAACGACGGTGGAGAGACGTTGAAGAAGGAGAGTGGTCAACCGTGTCAAATGCTGCAGACAAGTCAAGAAGGACGAGGAGGGATAGTTTTGCTTTTGTCACAATCACAGAGGATGTAATTTGATACTTTGATGAGAGCCATTTTGGTCCTGTGACAGGTGCGGTAGGCATCCGGATTGAAGGGAATCAAACATGGAATTGCGGGAAAAATGGGCACGGATTTGGGAGGCGATAACACGTTCAACGACTTTGGAGAGGAAAGGGAGGTTGGAGAGGAAAGGGAGGTTGGAGATGATGGTAGTTTGCAAGGAAGAATGGGTTGAGGGTTGTTTTTTTTGAGGAGAGGGTTGATCACAGCAGCTGAGGGAGAGGGGGGCAGTACCTGAGTACCTAACAATGTCAGCTAACATGGGAGCCAGAAAAGGAAGTTGGGTGGTCAGCAGTTTGATGGGAATAGGGTCAGGGAGCAGGAAGTGGGTCTCATGGACAGGATGAGCTCGGAAAGGTCATGAGGGGAACTAGGAGATAAGCTGGAGAAAGATGTGAGGTCAAGGCTAGGGCAGAGGGGAATCTTAGAGGAAGTTTGGCCCAGTGATCTAGAGGAAGGAAGGGAAGAGGCAAAGGCAGCCGAAAGGATGGTCTCAATCTTAGACAAAGAAGTTCATGAGCTCCTCACACTTATTGTCAGAGGTGAGGGTAATAAAGAAATTAGTATTAGTAAAGAAATAGCACTGCAGAAATTAACAGGACTAAAGGCCAACAAATCCCCTGGACCTGATGGCCTACATCCTAGCTGCAGAGATAGTGGACACATTAATTTTGATCTTCCAAAATTCCCTAGATTTTAGAATGGTCTCAATGGACCGTAAATCAAGAGCAGGAGAGAGAAAACAGAGAACTATAGGCCTGTTAGCCTGACATCAGGAGCAGGGAAAGTGCTAGAATTTATCATTAGGGATGTGGTAATAGGACACTTGGAAAATTATAATATGATTGGCAACACGATTTTATGAAAGGGAAATCGAGTTTGACAAATCTGTTGAGTTTTTTGAGCTTGTAACTAGGACAGGTAAGGGGGAACCAGTGGATGTAATATATTTGGATTTTCAAAAAGTATACGGTAAGGTGCCACACAAGAATTATTACACAAAATTAGGGCTGATGAGATTGGGGATAATATATTAGCATGGATTGAGGATTGGTTAATGGACAGAAAACTGAGATTTGGAATAACAGATCATTTTTGGGTTGGATCAATGCTTGGCCCTCAGCTATCTACAATTTATATCAATGGCGTAGATGAAGGGAACAAATGTAATATATCCAATTTGCTAACAATACAAAGATAGGTGAGAAAGTAAGTTGTGAGGAGGATGCAAAGAGGCTGCAAAGGGATATAGAGGTTAAGAACATGGGCAAGAACATGGCAGACGGAGTATAATGTGGAGAAATGTGAGCTATCCACTTTGGCAGGAAAAACAGAAAAGCAGAATATTCTTTAAATGATGAGAGACTGAGAAATGTTGGTATTCAGAAGGACCTGGGTGTCCTTATACATGAATCGCAAAAGTTAACATGCAGGTACAGCAAGCAATTAGGAAAGCAAATAGTATGTTGTTGGCCTTTATTACAAAGAGATTGTAGGATAGGAGTAAAGAAATCACTATAATTATATAGGACCTTGGTGAGACCACACCTGGTCCCTTAGAAGATGAGAAAGGGGATTTAATAATGGGAAATGTGGAAATGGCTGAGACCTTAAACAATTATTTTGCTTCGGTCTTCACAGTGGAAGACACAAAATCCATGCCAAAAATTGCTGGTCGCGGGAATGTGGGAAGGGAGGACCTTGAGACAATCACTATCACTAGCGGGGTAGTGCAGGACAGGCTAATGGGACTCAAGGTAGACAAGTCCCCTGGTCCTGATGAAATGCATCCCAGGGTATTAAAAGAGATGGCGGAAGTTATAGTAGATGCATTCGTTATAATCTACCAAAACTCTCTGGTCTCTGGGGAGGTACCAGCGGACTGGAAAGCAGCTAATGTAACGCCTCTGTTTAAAAAAGGGGGCAGACAAAAGGCAGGTAACTATAGGCCAGTTAGTTTAACATCTGTAGTGGGGAAAATGCCTGAAGCTATCAATAAGGAAGAAATAGCGGGACATCTAGCTAGGAATAGTGCAATCAAGCAGACGCAACATGGATTCATGATGGGGAAATCAAGTTTAACTAATTTACTGGAATTCTTTGAGGATATAACGAGTATGGTGGATAGAGGTGTACCGATGGATATGGTGTATTTAGATTTCCAAAAGGCATTCGATAAGGTGCCACACAAAAAGTTACTGCAGAAGATAAAGGTACGCGGAGTCAGAGGAAATGTATTAGCATGGATAGAGAATTGGCTGGCTAACAGAAAACAGAGAGTCAGGATAAATGGGTCCTTTTCGGGTTAGAAATCGGTGGTTAGTGGTATGCCACAGGGATCGGTGCTGGGACCACAACTGTTTACAATATACATAGATGACCTGGAAGAGGGGACGGAGTGTAGTGTAACAAAATTTGACACAAAGATTAGTGGGAAAGCGGGTTGTGCAGAGGACACAGAGAGGCTGCAAAGAGATTTAGATAGGTTAAGCGAATGGGCTAAGGTTTGGCAGATGGAATACAATGTCGGAAAATGTGAGGTCATCCAACTTGGGAAAAAAAACAGTAAAAGGGAATATTATTTGATTGAGGAGAAATTACAACATGCTGCGGTGCAGAGGGACCTGGGGGTCCTTGTGCATGAAACTCTTTTAGAGTTTATCTGTAAAACAAAACATTAAACCGTGCCACCCGGAACTGGGTGACACACCAGACATTTACAAGGCCCTTTTTTTCCTTTTTTTGTTTTTCTTTTTTTTGTTTTGTTTTTTTTGGGCACTAAAATCACAATTTTTCCCCAGTGCCCCATCCCAAAAAGTTAGTTTGCAGGTGCAGCAGGTAATCAAGAAGGTGAATGGAATGTTGGCCTTCATTGCGAGAGGGATGGAGTACAAAAGCAGGGAGGTCCTGCTGCAACTGTACAGGGTATTGGTGAGGCCGCACCTGGAGTACTGCATGCAGTTTTGGTCACCTTACTTAAGGAAGGATATACTAGCTTTGGAGGGGGTACAGAGACGATTCACTAGGCTGATTCCAGAGATGAGGGGGTTACCTTATGATGATAGATTGAGTAGACTGGGTTTTTACTCGTTGGAGTTCAGAAGGATGAGGGTGATCTTATAGAAACATTTAAAATAATGAAAGGGATAGACAAGATAGAGGCAGAGAGGTTGTTTCCACTGGTCGGGGAGATTAGAACTAGGGGGCACAGCCTCAAAATACTGGGGAGCCAATTTAAAACCGAGTTGAGAAGGAATTTCTTCTCCCAGAGGGTTGTGAATCTGTGGAATTCTCTGCCCAAGGAAGCAGTTGAGACTAGCTCATTGAATGTATTCAAATCACAGATCGATAGATTTTTAACCAATAAGGGTTATGGAGAGCTGAGTCCACGGCCAGATTAGCCATGATCTTGATGAATGGCGGAGCAGGCTTGAGGGGCTAGATGGCCTACTCCTGTTCCTAATTCTTATGTTCTTATGTAGTACTGTGTACCGTTTTTGTCTCTTTACCGAAGGAAGAATACAGTTGCTTTAGGGGGAGTGCAACGAAGGTTCACTGGACTGATTCCTGGTGTGGGGGGTGGGGGGGGGGGGGGGGGGAGGAGGGGGAGGATTGTCCTATGAAAAAAGATTGCGTAGACTCGGCCTATATTCTTTAGCGGTTAGGAGAATGTGGTGATCTCATTGAAACATATAGGCCCTGAAATTCTGACCTCTCCAGGTCCGTACGGAGTGTCTACAGACCCGGGAAGGCATCAGAAAAGCCGGTTTTCAGCGCAAAATGCGCATGCGCTGAAAACCTGCTTTTCCGATCTGTCAAGCTAGACAGATCTCAGGCATATCGGAAGCGAGGACATTTGCAAGGGCAAGATTGTGCTATTTACCCATCTTTTGCCCAGCAATGTCCTCAAAATTCTTGCACCTAATAAAAGCAGGCGCATAGCCTACTTTTACAGACATAAGAGTTTAAAAACCATACAAAAATATAATTAAATTAAATTGTAAAAACACATTTTTAAAACCCTGCCCACTACCATGACTAACCATAATTTTAAAAAAAAATTTTAAACTCAAAAAACAATTCTCATTTATTAACTTTAATTTCAATTAATTTTAATTGTGAGGTGTTTTTTTTTAATTACATGTGTTTCGTGTCTTTGTTTTTTTTTCTCATTAATAGCAATGAGAACTCGTAGATACAGAGTTCTCATTGCTATTAATGAGAAAGCTGTGGAATACAGTACTTGGTTGGCTGAGCAGTCCCACGTGACTGCACCTTCTGCGTGGGAACATGGAGGACGGGAGCGCGCTTCGCAGCGCGGAAAGAGGCCTCCCCAATGGAATCTCACGCTCCTCCCGGACCACCAGGTAAATTCGTAGAAATGTTTCAGGTCGGAGGCAATTGCCCGCGGGAAGCCTCCGACCGCAATTTCAGCCCCATTAAATTCTTACAGGGCTTGACAGGATAGATGCTGGGAGGATGTTTCCCCCTGGCTGGGGAGTCTAGAACCAGGGATCACAGTCTCAGAATAAGGAGTCGGCCATTTAGGACTGAGATGAGGAGATATTTCTTCATTCAAAGGCTTGTGAATATTTGGAATTCTTTACCCCAGAGGGCTGTGGTTGCTCAGTCGTTGTGTACATTCAAGACAGAGATCGATACATTTTTGGATACTAATGGAATCAAGGGATAGTGCGGAAAAGTGGAATTGAGGTAGAAGATCAGCCATGATCTCATTGAATGGCGGAGCAGGCTCGAAGGACCAAAATTGCCAACTCCTGCTCCTATTTCTTATGTTCCTATATTCTTACATTAAGCCCACAAAAGTCAGCAGGTGAGAGACCAGCCCCAAGACATAGTTTGATACCGCTTAAACTTCACACAATGGTCCAAACGTCACCCGCTGTTAGTTAAACTTGCCCTCGCCAGTTTAATGTCATGCTGCAAGTTGCTGGAAGTCAGAGATGGAAACAGCGCAGCGCCCTTTGCAGAGCATCTAGGAGCTGAGTCAACAAGAAAAGTAACCATGTATCTCCTTCAACAATCAGATTGAAGCATTGTGAAATTAACAGTGCAAGGTCTGAACAAGTGTAAGTTAGAATGGTGAATTCAATGTCAAATCGGCTACAGAAAAAGAGAGAGGAAAAGATTGGATTGAGAAAAAAAAGACAGTTTTAAAAAAATACTTTTAAATCTCCAACTTCAATTAAAACCTGAACGAATGAGACTTCACACTGGTAATAGTTAATTTTCAGTGGCAGAGAGGTTGAGTGACACTAATTAACACTTATCACACCATCAAAAGGATGTTTAAACTGAAATAGACAAGCTCCAACTATCTGTGGCGAGTTTAGTCTGGATCGATTTCACAAATACAGCAACTCTATGCCGTCCAATGCAGGTCAATGGTGAGACAGATGGCAAGATGCTGTTTTCACGAAGCCAACGGCGGAGCGGTGCATCTCGGACAGCAACCTTTAGATTTCTGCGTTTAATCCTGCATCTGCCCTTGGCTGAAGTTGCTGTGATATTTGGACATAAATAATGGAGGGCGCTATTAGCCTCTGTGGCAGCAATTTTGGGGCCTTTGTGTAGTATACCTTCCATTTGATGCAAAGCCAACTTAAAAAGGTTTCCAATCAAACAGCTGGGGAACCTTTGGAACACTTTTCTGAAACACTTTCAGTCATCATCATAGGCAGTCCCTCGAATCGAGGATGGCTTGCTTCCACATCAAAAAGTTCACAGGTGTTTCAATGAAGGACCTAATATTCCAGGTCCCAAACTAAATCTTGAAGGATGGAAGATGCCTGTGCATGGATTTTTTTAATGTGTGGTGGCCGTTGCACACCAGCCACCTCACGGGCTTGACAGAGCTAGGTCTTGGTCCAGTGGCAAGAATTAACCAAGACGACTGGAGACCAGCTCTACTGCACAGACCTAGTGTGCACACATATCGCAGCATAGGCTGTATCAAGATTGGGGACTGCTGGCTGCGCCCTCCTAACAGCAACTTGCATTTACATAGCACCTTTAACATACTAAAACATTCAAATGCGCTTCACAGGAGTGTTATCAGACAAATTTTAACACTGAGCCACATAAGGAGATACTAGGACAGGTGACCAAAAACTTGGTCAAAGAGGTAGGTCTTCAAGGAGAGTTTTAGGAAGGCAACTTCAAAGCTCTGGGCTTTGACAGCTGAAGGCATAGCCACAAACGGTTAGGTGAAGGGAATCGGGGATGCACAAGTGGTCAGAGTTGGAGGAATGCAAAGTTCTGGGGAGGGGGATGTGGGGCTGGAGGAATTACAGAGATTGGGAGGGGCGAGGCCATGGAGGGCTTCAAACACAAGGATGAGTATTTTAAAATCGACGCATTGGTGGACCGGGAGCCAATGTAAGTCAGCGAGCACAGGGGTGACGGGCAATGATCCTTGTAATTTTATTTCGTGCATGGTCCCTTTAACTGGCCACGCGGCCCATTCAAATTTTTGCGCGTGCGCAGTTATTTCCATTGAAAAGCCGGTGAGCAGCCTGCGTGGGACCTCCAGACCGCTGCGCACTGCTGACCAGGAACTTTGGTGATGGGTGACCAGGACTTGGTGTGAGTTAGGATACGGGCAGATGATGCAGACCTCGCTGCACATCAAAAGTCTGCGGGTACCAGTCGGGGGAGAGCAGCCGAAATCGGAGACCCTAAAGGCACAGCTTCAACCGTGGCTTGGTGAGCAACTGCACCTTCCAGCTGAGCCGGCCTGGCCCCCAGAGGTCAGTTACACCGGGCAGTGCTGGGGTTAAGGCCGTTGCTCCTGCTGAGGGGCTGTCACTGCCCTTCCTCACAGTGCTGTAACTGGCAGCTGGCACAGGCCCCGAGCCGGCTCGATGTTCAGCAAAGAGGGAGACATCCATAGCGGGGAAGCTGGGCCACTGACAGCCCAGCCGGCCCGGACCAGCCCAGTCCAGCCGGCTATACTCCGGCCGGTCCCGGGCCCTCACTCCTACCCTCCCTCTCCTCTCCCTCATTCCCCTCTCCCTCATTCACCTCACTCCCTCACTCACCCCGAGCAGCCTATCCCGGCTCTCGCGCGGCCACTTTCTCCCGCTCGTGGATTCCATGCAAACAGCGCGCGCTTCACACAACCGGATACGCGTCACCGCCAGCTGAGCGGGCGGCACCCGGACTGCATCCACCATCTGCGCCAGGCACTGCCGCATTCACAGTCTGTAGCCCTTTACCAGACACTGTGCAACACGCACTACCCGCACCAGGCACTCTGCAACATTCGCTAACTAAACCCAGCATTGTGCAACTTTCACTGTTTGCATCACCTGCACCAGGCACTGTGCAGCACTCATAGGCTGCACCCCTGCACCAGGCATAAAAACATAAGAAATAGGAACAGGAGTAGACCATGAGGCCCTTCGAGCTTGCTCCGCCATTCAATAAGATTATGGCTGATTCGATCATGGACTCAGCTCCACTTCCCTGCCTGCTCCCCATAACCCCTTATTCCCTTATCGTTTAAGAAACTGTCTATTTCTGTCTTAACTTTATTCAATGTCCCAGCTTTCTGAGGCAGCGAATTCTACAGATTCACAACCCTCTAAGAGAAGAAATTTCTCACCTGTTTTAAATGGGCGGCCCTTATTCTAAGATCATGCCCTCTAGTTCTTGTCTCCCCCATCAGTGAAAACATCCTCCATGCTTCCACCTTGTCAAGTTCCCTCAATCTTATACGTTTCATAGAAACATAGAAAATAGGTGCAGGAATAGGCCATTCGGCCTATCGAGCCTGCACCGCCATTCAATAAGATCATGGCTGATCATTCCTTCAGTACCCCTTTCCTGCTTTCTCTCCATACCCCTTGATCCCCTTAACCGTAAGGGCCATATCTAACTCCCTCTTGAATGTATCCAGTGAACTGGCATCAACAACTCTCTGCGGCAGGGAATTCCACAGGTTAACAACTCTGAGTGAAGAAGTTTCTCCTCATCTCAGTCCGAAATGGCCTACCCCTTATCCTAAGACTATGTCCCCTGGTTCTGGACTTCCCCAACATCGGGAACATTCTTCCCGCATCTATCTTGTCCAGTCCCGTCAGAATCTTATACGTTTCTATGAGATCCCCTCTCATCCTTCTAAACTCCAGTGAATAAAGGCCCAGTTGATCCAGTCTCTCCTCATATGACAGCCCAGCCACCCCTGGAATCAGTCTGGTGAACCTTCGCTGCACTCGCTCAATAGCAAGAACGTCCTTCCTCAGACTAGGAGAGCAAAACTGAACACAATATTCCAGGTAAGGCCTCACTAAGGCCCTGTACAGCTGCATTAAGACCTCCCTTCTTCTATATTCAAACCCCCCAGCTATGAAGGCCAACATACCATTTGCCTTCTTTATCGCCTGCTGTACCTGCATGCCCACTTTGTAACTGATGAACCATGACACCCAGGTCTCGTTGCACCTCCCCTTTTCCTAGTCTGCCACCATTCAGATAATATTCTGCCTTTGTGTTTTTGCCCCCAAAATGGATAACCTCACATTTATCCACATTATACTGCATCTGCCATGTATTTGCCCACTCACCTAACCTGTCCAAGTCACCCTGCAGCCTCTTAGCGTCCTCCTCACAGCTCACACCGCCACCCAGTTTAGTGTCCTCCGCAAAGTTGGAGATAATACACTCTTCCTTCATCTAAATCGTTAATGTACATTGTAAAGAGCTGGGGTCCCAGCACTGAGCCCTGTGGCACTCCACTAGTCACTGCCTGCCATTCTGAAAAGGACCACTCTCTGCTCCCTGACTGCCAACCAGTTCCCTATCCACGTCAGTATATAACCCCCAATACCATGTGCTTTGATTTTGCACACCAACCTCTTGTGCGGGACCTTGTCAAAAGCCTTATGAAAGTCCAAATACACCACATCCACTGGTTCTCCCTTGTCCACTCTACTAGTTACATCCTCAAAAAATTCTACAAGATTCGTCGAGCATGATTTCAATAAGATCACCTCTCATTCTTCTGAATTCCAATGAGTAGAGGCCCAACCTACTCAACCTTTCCTCATAAGTCAATCCCCTCATCCCCGGAATCAACTTAGTGAACCTTCTCTGAACTGCCTCCAAAGCAAGTATATCCTTTCGTAAATATGGAAATCAAAACTGCACACAGTATTCCAGGTGTGGCCTCACCAATACCCTGTATAGCTGTCGCAAGACTTCCTGCTTTTATACTCCATCCCCTTTGCAATAAAGGCCAAGATTCCATTGGCTTTCCGGATCACTTGCTGTACCTGCATACTATCCTTTTGTGTTTCATGCCACAAGTACTCCCAGGTCCCGCTGTACTGTGGCACTTTGCAATCTTTCTCCATTTAAATAATAACCTGCTCTTTGATTTTTTTTTTGCCAAAGTGCATGACCTCACACTTTCCAACATTATATTGCTTCTGCCAAATTTTTGCCCAGTCACTTAACCTGTCTATGTCCTTTTGCAGATTTTTTGTGTACCCTCCTCACACATTGCTTTTCCTCCCATCTTTGTATTGTCAGCAAACTTGGCTGCGTTACACTCAGTCCCTTCTTCCAAGTCGTTAATATAAATTGTAAATAGTTGGTCTATGTCTCGACTAAAGCAAATTGACTGAGTACTGTTGACTTGAGTAAGTGTGACCTTAGTCTCTTTATTCTGACTCCAAAGTGCTCGCACAGCATGGGAGGCCTGCTTATATACAGTGTTCCCAAGGGATGGTGGAATCCCTTGGGACTCCAACAGATGTGCCCTCGGGTGGCGGTAGAAATGCTGGTTACAAGGTGTTGCATACATAACATCACTCACCAGCCCCCCACCCCTCCCCTCCCACCCTCAAAAGTCAATAGTACACTTATTTACAGGGTGAGACGATCTGGGGCTTTCCGCTCCCTAGTCGATCGTCTCGGTACAAACTCAGGTGCAGATGAGTTGGTTGGGCCTTCCCTGGGCTGCTGCACAGCTGGCTTTGCTGGGCTGCTGGGGATGATGAGTTCAGCTTCGTGGTCAACCGTGATGTCGGTTGCTACTTGTGTGTGTATCGGAGGGTCGAAGTTGGTGGTGTCGTGGCTGTCTGTGAATCACAGTTTGGTTTGGTCCAAATGCTTTCTGCAAGTTAGTACATTTGCAAGTTTGACCTCAAACACCCTACTCCCTTCTTTGGCTACAACAGTGCCAGCAACCCAGTTGGGACCATGTCCATAGTTGAGTACATATACAGGATCATTGACTTTAATATCATGTGACAAATTTGCGCGATCATGGTACGTGTTTTGTTGATCCTGCTTGCCCTCGACATAATCATGGAGATCAGGGTGAACTAGAGAGAGCCTTGTTTTGAGTGCCCTTTTCTTGAGCAGTTCGGCAGGGGGAACCCCAGTGAGCGAGTGGGGTCTTGTGCAGTAGTTGAGCAGGACTTGGGACAGGCGGGTCTGCAGGGAGCCTTCCGACACGTGTTTCAAGCTTTGATTGATGGTTTGACTGCCCGTTCTGCCTGGCCGTTGGATGCGAGCTTGAACGGGGCAGATGTGACGTGCTTGATCCCATTGCATGTCATGAATTCCTTGAATTCAGCCCTGGTGAAGCACGGCCCATTGTCGCTGACAAGGATATCAGGCAGGCCGTGCGTGACAAACATGGCTCGTAGGTTTTCGATGGTGGCAGTGGGCGTGCTTACGGACATTATTACACACTCAATCCATTTTGAATAAGCATCCACAACAACCAAGAACATTTTGCCTAGAAACGGGCCAGCGAAGGCAACGTGGATCCTAGACCACAGTTTGGAGGGTCATGACCACAAATTTAGCGGTGCCTCCCTGGGTGCATTGCTCAGTTGAGAGCAAGTGTTACATTGGCACACGCAAGACTCCAAATCTGATTCGATGCCGGGCCACCACACATGGGATCTGGCTAAAGCTTTCATCATTACTGTGCCTGGGTGGGTACTGTGTAGCTCGCTTATAAACATTTCCCTGACTTTCTTAGGCAAAACCATGCGATTACCCCACAAAAGACAGTCCGCCTATATGGACATTTCGTCTTTGCGCCACTGGAACGGCTTGCTATCTTCTTGTATCTCCGCTGGGATTCTGGACCAGCTCCCATGGAGGACACAGTTTTTTTACAAGGGTCAGTAAAGGATCCTGGCTGGTCCAGGTCCTGATCTGGCGGGCCGTAATGGGTGACTTTACGTTTTCAAATGCATCAATCACCAAGAGCAAGTCTGCAGGTTGTGTCATTTCCACCCCGGTGGTGGGCAATGGTAGCCGATTGAGAGCATCAGCGCAGTTCTCTGTGCTTGGCCTGTGGCGAATTACATAGTTATATGCAGACAGCGTGAGTGCCTATCTTTGGATGCGAGCAGAGGCATTGTTATTGATACCTTTGCTCTCTGAGAATAGCGATATGAGCGGCTTATGGTCAGTTTCTAACTCGAACTTAAGCCCAAACAGATACTGGTGCATATTTTTCACCTCGTAAACGCACGCCAGAGCTTCTTTTTCAATCATGCTGTAGGCCCTTTCGGTCTTGGACAAACTTCTGGATGCATAAGCGACCGGTTGCAATGTTCCCGATTCATTTGCTTGTTGTAACACACACCCGACCCCGTACGAAGACGCATCGCAAGCTAGCACTAAACGTTTACATGGGTCATACAACAAGCAGTTTGTTGGAACATAACAGATTTCTGGCTTTCTCAAAAGCAGTCTTTTGTGATTTCCCCCATACTCAGTCATCTCCCTTGCGTAGCAACATGTGTAGAGGTTCTAGCAAGGTGCTTAACCCGGGTAGGAAATTACCAAAGTAATTGCAGAGTCTCAGGAACAGCCGCAGCTCCGTCACGTTCTGTGGTCTCGGCGTGTTCTTGATGGCCTCCGTCTTGGCGTCGGTTGGTCTGATGCCATCGGCCGCGATTCTTCTCCCTTAGAACTCAACCTCTGGCGCCAGGAAAACACACTTCGAGTGTTTCAACCTGAGCCCCACACGATGTAGCCGACTTAGAACCTCTTCCAAGTTCTGCAAGCGTTCAATGGTCTCCCGATCTGTGATCAATATGCCGTCCTGGAAAGCGACGGTGCAAGGAAACAACTTTAGCAGACTCTCCATGTTCCTTTGAAAAATAGCCGCAGCCGATCGAATCCCAAACGGGCATCTATTGTAGATGAACAGATCTTTGTGCGCCTTTCTAAGATTCCGCCAACTCCTGCGTCATGTAGGCTGAGGTCAGGTCCAACTCGGTGAACATCTTCCCTCCTGCCAGCGACGCAAATAGGTCGTCTGCCTTGGGTAGCGGGTACTGGTCCTGCAGCGAAAAACGGTTAATCGTTACATTATAGTCCCCACAAATTCTGACCATGCCATTGCCCTTGAGAGCCAGAACAATCTGACTGGCCCACTCGTTGCAGCCTATCCAGCTCGATCTCCACTTTCTCTCGCATCATGTATGGCACCGAACGTGCCTTGTGGTGGATGGGTCGTGTATCGGGAACCAAGTGGATCTGCACCTTCGCCCCAGAGAAATTTCCGATATCTGGCTCAAACAACGACGGGAACTTGCTCAAAACCTGGGCACATAAGGCGTTTTCGATGGACGAAAGCGCTCGGATGTCATTCCAGTTCCAGTGGATTTTTCCCAGCCAGCTTCTGCCGAACAGTGTGGGGCTATTTCCTGATACAATCCATAGTGGTAGCTCATGCACCGCTCCATCGTAGGAGACTTTTACTGCTGCGCTACCAATTACAGGGATCAGCTCTTTAGTGTAAGTTCTCAGCTTGGTATGAATAGGGCTCAGCTTGGCCTTTGTGCCTTGTTGCACTACAGCCTCTCAAAGGCCTTTTTTCTCACTGACTGACTCACACCCGTGTCCAATTCCATGGATTCCGTTCAGTTCAACATTTAACATGATCGGTGGACATTTCGAGGTGAAGTTGTGTACACTTCTGCCTCCTCGGTTCGAGTCTCTAGTCCAGTTTGATCTACCATGAATTGGTCTTCCTCTGCAACGGGGTGGTTTGCAGGATTTGCAGCTCATCTGCACATTCGCTGGAGGTGTCCCATTGTTCCACAGCCTTTGCACGCATAGTGTTTGAAGTGGCATTGATGGGCTCGATGATCACCTCCGCTTTGCCAACAAGATGCCAATTGCCTTGCATTCACGCTTGATGGCTGACTCTGAGTCAGCTGAGGTCGTGCAGCTGCAGGCGTGTACGTTCTGCCATATGCATTCCTGCCTGAAAACGATGTTACTTTGTGTACAGTACTTGCCGAAGCATCTTTATGCTGCAAAATTTGTTTGGTGTTATTGCTTTGCTCTGGTTCGGTGTTTTAACAGTCAGTAGTTTGTGAAGGACAACCTCATGGCCAATGCGAAGCACAAAAAAGTCTCTTAGCATTTGCTCCAGGAATCCATCGAATTCGCAATGTCCTGCAAGGCGCCTTAGTTCGACGACGTAGCTCGCCACTTTCTGGCCTTCAGACCGTTGACATGTGTAAGATCGATACCTTGCCATCAGAACGCTCTCCTTCGGATTTAGGTACTCCCGGACCAGCGTACACAGTTCTTCATACGATTTGGTTGTTGGTTTCACTGGAACAAGAAGATTCTTCATGAGGCCATAGGTTGTTGCCCCACAGACAGTGAGGAGGATCGCCCTTCGTTTGGCAGCGTTCTCATTCCCTTCCAACTCGTTGGCCACGAAGTATTGGTCGAGTCGCTCCACGAAGACTTCCCAATCGTCACCGTCTGAGAATTTCTCCAGGATACCAACAGTTCTCTGCATTTTCGCGTGATGGTTCGTTATCTCGTCGCCAATTGTAATGTCTCGAATAAAGCAACGTGACTGAGTACTGTAGACTTGAGTAAGTATGACCTTAATCTCTTTATTCTGACTCGAGTGCTGGCACAGCATGGGAGGCCTGCTTATGTACACGGTGCTCCCAAGGGATGCTGGGATCCCTTGGGACTCCAACAGATGCGCCCTCTGGTGGCGGTAGAAATGTTGGTTACATAGTGCTGCATATCTAACAGTTGGGGTCCTAACACTGATCCCTGCGGCACACCACTAGTTACTGATTGCCAACCCGAGAATGAACCATTTATCCCGACTCTGTTTTCTGTTTGTTAGCCAATCCTCTATCGATGCTAATACATTACCCTCAACTCTGTGAACTTTTATCTTGTGCAGTAACCTTTTATGTGGCACCTTGTCAAATGCCTTCTGGAAGTCCAAATACACCACATCCACTGGTTCCCCTTTATCCACCCTGTTCGTTACATCCTCAAAGAATTCCAACAAATTTGTCAAACATGACTTGCCCTTCATAAATCCATGCTGACTCTGCCTGACCGAATTTTGCTTTTCCAAATGTCCTGCTACTGCTTCTTTAATAATGGACTCCAACATTTTCCTAACCACAGATGTTAGGCTAACTGGTCTATAGTTTCCTGCTTTTTGTCTGCCTCCTTTTTTAAATAGGGGCATTACATTTGCAGTTTTCCAAACTGCTGGGACCTCCCCAGAATCCAGAGAATTTTGGTAAATTACAACCAATGCATCCACCGTCCCTACCTTTATTTCTCTTGATCCTAGAATGCAAACCATCAGGTCCAGGGATTTCTCTGCCTTTAGTCCCATTATCTTATGGCTGGTGTGCAACGGCCACTACACAATAAAAAAAATCCAAGCACAGGCATTTTCCACCCTTCACGATGTAGTTCGGGATCTGGAATATTAGATCCTTCATTGAAAGACCTGTGAACTCATCCCTTTTTGGCGTGGAAGCAAGCCATCCTCACTTTGAGGGACTGCCTATGATGATGCTGATATATAACTGAGTACCACCTCCTTAGTGATTGTGATTGTGTTAAGTTCCTTCCCCCCCATAGCCCCTTGACTATCCGCTGTTGGGATATTGTTAGTGTCCTCTACCGTAAAAACTGATACAAAATATTTGTTCAGAGTTTCTGCCATCTCCATGTTCCCCATTACTAATTCCCCAGTCTCATCCTCTAAGCGACCAACATTTACTCTCGCCACTCTTTTCCTTTTAATGGGCCCAAGTTTCCACACGATAAAAAACGGGCGCCCCTCCGAGCTGGGCGCCCGTTTTTCGCGCCTAAAACGGCGCCGGAAAAAAAACGCGCGATTCTGGAGCGCCCTGCAGCTCCTTGTCTGCCTGGCGCGGCGCCCAGGGGGGCGGAGCCTACCACTCGCGCCGATTTTGTAAGTGGGAGGGGGCGGGTACTATTTAAATTAGTTTTTTTCCTGCCGGCAACGCTGCGCGTGTGCGTTGGAGCGTTCGCGCACGCGCAGTGTGAAAAAAACATTGGCACTCGGCCATTTTTGTAGTTCTTTGTAGCTGTTTAATTTTTGAAATTTTTTTTAATAAAAGCACATTGTCATCAGCACATCAGCACTTGTAGCCTTCTCACTGTCTCCTTCCCCCCCCCCCGCGGGAAGAACGGGCGCATCCTCCTCCCCCCCCCCCCCCCTGCGGGAAGAACGGGCGCCTCCTCTCCCCCCCCCCCCCCCCCGCGGGAAAGAACGGGCGCCTCCTCCCCCCCCCCCGCAGGAAGAACGGGCCCCTCCTACCCCCCCCCCGCGGGAAGAACGGACGCCTCCCCCCCCCCCCCCCGCACGAGAAAGAATGGGCGCCTCCTCCTCCCCCCCCCCCCCCCGCGGGAAGAACGGGCGCCTCAGGCTGACTGCAGCATTCTCCGTGCCTTCACACAGGTAGGAAGATGGTTTATTTAATCTTTTCTTTGCTTATAAATGTTTATTCAGGTTGGATTTATTTGTATAATATTTGTAGAAGTATAAATAAAGATTTATTGTAGAATTTAATGACTTCCCCTCCCCCCCCCCCCACCCACCTCGTTCTGGACGCCTAATTTGTAACCTGCGCCTGATTTTTTAATGTGTAGAACAGGTTTTTTCAGTTCTACAAAAATCTTCACTTGCTCCATTCTAACTTAGTTTGGAGTACGTTTTCACTGTGGAAACTTTGAAATCAGGCGTCAGTGGCCGGACACGCCCCCTTTTTGAAGAAAAAAATTCTGTTCCAAAGTAGAACTGTTCTACCTAACTAGAACTGCAGAAAAAAAAAATGTGGAGAATTGCGATTTCTAAGATAGTCCGTTCTCCACCAGTTGCTCCTAAAAATCAGGCGCAAATCATGTGGAAACTTGGGCCCTACATAACTATAGAAACTCTTGCTATCTGTTTTTATATTTTGTGCTAGTTTACTTTCATAGTCAATCTTCCCTTTCTCAATCATTTTTTTAGTCGTTCTTTGCTGGCTTTTAAAAGCTTCCCAGTCTTCTGTCCTCCTATTAGTTTTGGCCACTTTGTATGCCCTTGTTTTTAATTGGATACCGTCCTTTATTTCTTTAGTTAGCCACGGATGGCTATCTTTTCTCTTACACCCTTTCCTCCTCACTGGAATATATTTTTCGAGAGTTGTTGTGAAATATCTCCCTAAATGTACAACAATGTTCATCTACCGTCCTACACCTTAATCTATTTTCCCAGTCCACTTTACCCACCTCTGCCTTCATTCCTTCATAGTCTCCTTTTATTTAAGCTTAGTACGCTGGTTAGAGATCCAACTTTCTTACCCACCATCTGAATTTGAAATTCAGTCATGCTATGATCACTTATTCCGAGGGGATCCTTTACTAGGAAATTGTTTATTAATCCTGTCTCATTACACAGGATCAGATCTAGGATAGCCTGCCCCCTGGTTGGTTCCATTACATACTGCTCAAGGAACCCATCCCTTACGCACTCTATGAACTACTCCTCAAGGCTACCCTGACCAATTTGATTTGTCCAATCAATATGGAGGTTAAAATCACCCATGATTATTGCTGTTCCCTTTTTACAAGCCCCCGCTATTTCCTGGTTTATGCCCCGACCAACAGAGTTGCTACTGTTAGGGGGCCTATAGACTACGCCCACCAGTTTTTCCCCTTATTATTCCTTATCTCCACCCAAACTGTTTCAACATCCTGATCATTTGAGCCAATATAATTTCTCACTATTGCAGTGATTCCATCCTTTATCAATAGAGCTACCCCACCTCCTTTTCCTTTCTGTCTGTCCTTCCGGATTGTCAAATACCCTTGAATATTTAATTCCCAGTCCTGGTCACCTTGCAACCACGTCTCTGTAATGGCTATCAGATCATACCCATTTGTCTCAATTTGTGCTGTCAACTCATCTATTTTGTTAGAAATGCTACGTGCATTTAGACAAAGTGCATTTTAAATTTGTTTTTTTACCCTTTTGTTCCTACTTGTTTCCTCTCTCTTTCAAACTCACTCTTTTTATTTTTGTTTTCTAATTCCAGCTTTACTCCCCGCCCTACTGAATCTAGTTTCAGGTTCCCATCCCCCTGCCATGCTAGTTTAAAACCTCCCCAACAGCAGTAGCAAAAGCCCCCCCCTCCCATGAGGATATTGGTCCCGGCTCTGTTGAGGTGCAACCCGTCCGGCTTGTACAGGTCCCACCTCCCACAGAAGTGGTCCCAATGCCTGAGGAAACTAAAGCCCTCCCGCCTGCACCATCTCGCCAGCCACGCATTTATCTGCTCTATCCTCCTATTTCTGTACTCACTAGCTCGTAGCACTGGGAGTAATCAGGAGATTACTACCTTTTGAGGTCCCGCTTTTTATTCTCTCTCCTAGCTCCCTAAACTCTGCCTGCAGGACCTCATCCCTCTTTTTACCTGTCATTGGTACCGATATGGACCATGACCTCTGGCTGTTCACCCTCTTCCCCCTAGAATGCCCTGCAGCAGCACAGTGACATCCTTGACCCTGGCACCAGGGAGGCAGCATACCATCCTGGAGTCACGTTCGCGGCCGCAGAAACGCCTGTCTGCTCCCCTGACTATCGACCCCCTACCACTATAGCTTTTCTATTCTTCTTCCTCCCGCCCCCGCCCCCTGTGCAGCTGAGCCACCCGTGGTGCCGTGGACGCGGCTCTGGCAGTTCAGTCAAGTGTGCTTGTAATTTATCTTGGATTTTTAGCTGTTAATCAAAACAAAGAATCTCTCAAAGTCTCTTTGACAGTTGGCTGAATCATCCACCAACAAAAATTTCAGCTAGGTTATCCAGAAATCCTACCCTACATCGCCAATGTGATATCTTCTGTATGACTTCACAAACACACAGGCTCTAAGATGGCTGATAACTTCAGGTGACCTGTTCCCTCTTTATTGTTGAAAACAGCAATGGCTGCATTACCACAGTAGTCCACTGGGTGGAGCTATATATATAACTATTTTCAACCTCAATTCTACTTTCCCACCCGATCCCAATATCCCTTGATTCCTCTAGAGTCAAAAATTCTATCAACCTCAGCCTTGAATATACTCAACGACTGAGCATTCACATCCCTTTGGGGTGGAGAACTGTAAGGATTCACAACCCTCTAAGTGAAGAAATTCCTCCTCTTCTCAGTCTTAAATGGCTGACTCCTTATCCTGAGACGAGACTCTAGATCTAGACTCTGCAGCCAGAAGGAACAACCTCTCAGCATCTACCCTGTCAATGTTTCAGAATCTTATGTTTCAATTAGATCACCTTCTAAACTCGAGAGTGTAAGAACGTAAGGAATCAGAGCAGGAGTAGGCCATTTGGCCTCTTGAGTCTGCTCCACCATTCAATAACATCATGGCTGATCTGATCTTGACCTCAACTCAACTTCCCTGCCCACTCCCCGTAACCCTTGACTCCCTTAACATTAAAAAAGTCTGTCTATCTCCACCGTAAATATATTCAATGACCCAGCCGCCACAGCTCTCTAGGGTAGAGAATTCCAAAGATTCGCAACCCTCTGAGAAAAGAAACAGAACAGAGTACCGGTTGAAGAGCGAGATGGACTCTGAGGACTCATGCACTACCTGCCTAGTACTTCTCTTCTGTCTGGCGGTCACCCACTACCTATCTGCCTGCACACTCTTAAGCTGCGGGGTGACCGCCTCTAGAAACGTGCTATCCACGTTGCTCTCAGTCTCACGGATGCACCGCAGTGACCCCAGCTGCCGCTCAAGCTGCAAAACATGGAGCTCGAGTTGGTGCAGCTGGAGACACCTCCTGCACATGTGGTCGTCCCGGCTGTGCGAAGCATCCAGGATTTCCCACATGCCACAGGATGTGCAATCCATGGGACTGAGCTGCCCTGTCATCCCTCTAGTTACACTCGCAACTATCGAGTAAACTCTAAACCTCAGCACAACACACCAAGCCGCTACTCAGCAAACAGCTGATTTAGTTAACTGGCTCTCCTTAGATCACATATATTTAATTGTAGTTCCTAACTTACAACAATGCCCAAGGTTTCTTGAAGAAAAGAAAGATACTCACCAATCTACCAGCCAATCACTTACCTGCTTGGCTGTGACGTCACACTTCGATTTTGATTTTTTTTGGTAACTTTTTCTTTCACCCTGCTACAGCTGGCTGCTCCCGATCTGCCGCTGTTCCAAACTGCTGCCGCCCTTTGTACTCCCTCACCCGCTCAGGTCTCGCGATGCTGGCTGCTGCTCCCGATCTGTGCAACATTCACTGCCTGCATCATCTGCACCAGGCAGTGTGCAACACTCACCAGCCGCACCCTCTGCACCAGATACTGTAACATTCACTATCTGCATCACCTACACCAAGCACTGTCTGCAGCCCCTACACCAGGCACTGTGAAACACTCACCGGCTGCACCCACTGCACCAGACATTGTGTAACATTCACTATCTGCAGCCCCTATACCAGGCACTGTGCAACACTCACTGTCTGCATCCTTTGCTTGCAGCATGTAGCACTCACCAGCTGCATCAACTGTGAAGCATTAATTATCTGTGTACCTTCCATCATCTGCAGGCGCAGTGCTTCCCAGAAATGTGCAATGCTCTCCAGCTGCATTCCAGCACTGTGCAAAACTCACCAATTACATCCCAAAACTGCAACATATCCCTAAATCTCCTACACCATGCATCACTCACAGTTGCATCCCAGCACCACACACCAGTCACAGGCTGCATTCTCTGCATCAGTCCAACAGGTATGATGTACTCACTACCTGTGAGGACAAGGAGAAAGGACAGCCACAATGCAGACAAAGGCACCGTGGCTCAGAAGGCTGTCTAAGGGCAGAGAAGAGCAGAGTAGAAATATGGTACTAATAGGGGATTCTAATTTAGGGTGTTAGATAATGTCCACTGCAGCCAAGAACGAGAATCCCAAAGGGTATGTTGACTACCCGATGCCAGGGTAAGGGATATCTCGAGGCGGCTGGAGAGGAATTTGGAAAGGGAAGGGGTAAAACCAGTTGTTGTGGTCCATGTCAGAACAAATGACATGGGTAGGAACAGGGAGGAGGTCCTGCTGAAGGAGTTAGGAACTAAATTAAAAAGCAGAATCTTGAGGGTAATGATGTCTGGATTATTGCCCAAATTGTGTACAAATTGGCATAGAAGCAATTAGATTAGGAGAATTAGCACGTGGCTGGTATAGGAAAGAGGGGATCCTTTTCATGGGACAGTGGCACCAGTACTGGAACAGGAAGGAGCTGGGCGGATGGGACGGGTTCCACCTGAACTGAATGGGATCCGAGTCCGAGCAGAAAGGGTAAATGGGGAGGTGGCAAAGGCTTTGAACTAGTAAGATGGAGGGGAGGGATCTACAAGAAATGAAACCAGCTTAAATAGAAACAAAAAAGGAAAGGAGAGCATAGGAAAACATATACACTGTTTTGAGTACTGTTGAGGGGGCTGACTCATCAGGGGAGGGCAGCAGCAGCCAAGTTCATGGCACCGTGGCTGGCTCTGCGGCACAGGAGGGCAGGAAAAAGAGAGGGAGAGCGATAGTGATAGGGGATTCGATTGTAAGGGGAATAGATAGGCATTTCTGCAGCCGCAACCGAGACTCCAGAATGGTATGTTGCCTCTCTGGTGCAAGGGTCAAGGATGTCTCGGAGCGGGTGCAGGACATTCTGAAAAGGGAGGGTGAACAGCCAGTTGTCGTGGTGCACATTGGTACCAATGATATAGGTAAAAAAAGGGTTGAGGTCCTACGAGACGAATTTAAGGAGCTAGGAGATAAATTAAAACGTAGGACCTCAAAAGTAGTAATCTCGGGATTGCTACCAGTGCCACGTGCTAGTCAGAGTAGGAATCGCAGGATAGCTCAGATGAATACGTGGCTTGAGCAGTGGTTCAGCAGGGAGGGATTCAAATTCCTGGGGCATTTGAACCGGTTCTGGGGGAGGTGGGACCAGTACAAACTGGACGGTCTGCACCTGGGCAGGACCGGAACCAATGTCCTAGGGGGAGTGTTTGCTAGTGCTGTTGGGGAGGAGTTAAACTAATATGGCAGGGGGATGGGAACCAATGCAGGGAGACAGAGGGAAACAAAAAGGAGACAAAAGCAAAAGACAGAAAGGAGATGAGTAAAAGTGGAGGGCAGAGAAACCCAAGGCAAAAAACAAAAAGGGCCACTGAATATAAAGGGGCTGCAGGAGCGGTCAAAACTAAAAATCATGGTTTAAAAACTAGTATTAAAGCACTCTACCTAAACACACGCAGCATTCGAAATAAAGTAAATGAGTTGACGGCACAAATCATTACAAATGGGTATGATTTGGTGGCCATTACAGAAACATGGTTGCAGGGTGGCCAAGACTGACAATTAAACATACAGGGGTATCTGACAATTCGGAAAGATAGACAAGAAGGGAAAGCAGGTGGGGTAGCTCTGTTAATAAAGGATAATATCAGGGCAGTTGTGAGAGACGATATTGGCTCAATGAACAAAATGTTGAATCAAGGGGTTCAAGTTTCCACATGATTTGTGCCTGATTTTTAGGAGCAACTGGTGGAGAATGGACTATCTTAGAAATCGCAAGTCTCCACATTTTTTTTTCTGCAGTTCTAGTCAGGTAGAACAGTTCCAATTTGGAACAGAATTTTTTCTTCAAAAGGGGGCGTGTCCGGCCACTGACGCCTGATTTCAAAGTTTCCACAGTGAAAACGTACTCCAAACTAAGTTAGAATGGAGCAAGTGAAGATTTTCGTAGAACTGAAAAAACCTTGTCTACACATTAAAAAATCAGGCGCAGGTTACAAATTAGGCGTCCAGAACGAGGTGGGGAGGGAGGGGCGGGGGGTAAGGGAAGTCATTAAATTCTTATTTATACTTCTACAAATATTATACAAATAAATCCAACCTGAATAAACATTTATACGCAAAGAAAAGATTAAATAAACCATCTTTCTACCTGTGTGAAAGTGCTTCAGCCAGGGAGAATGCTGCAGGCGTTCGTTCCCACGGCGGGGGGGGGGGGGGGGGGCGGGGGCGGGGGAGGAGAAAGCCGTTCGTTCCCGCGGGGGGGGGAGGAGAAAGCCGTTTGTTCCCGCGGGGGGGGAGGAGAAAGCCGTTCGTTCCCGCGGGGGGGGGAGGAGAAAGCCGTTCGTTCCCGCGGGGGGGGAGGAGAAAGCCGTTCGTTCCCGCGGGGGGGGAGGAGAAAGCCGTTCGTTCCCGCGGGGGGGGGGGGGAGGAGGCAGCCGTTTGTTCCCGACGGCGGGCGGGGAGGGGGAGGGAAATGGCTGCCTCAACATTCTGAGGCTTCCTGCAGCCTTCTCAGTGCTGATGTGCTGATGGCAATGTGCTTTTATTAAAAAATGTTCAAAAATTAAACAGCTACAAAGAACTACAAAAATGGCCGAGTGCCAATGTTTCCTTCACACTGAGCGTGCGCGAACGCTCCAACACGCACGCGCAGCGTTGCCGGCAGGAAAAAAACTAATTTAAATGGTACCCGCCCCCTCCCACTTACAAAATCGCCGCGTGTGTAGGCTCCGCCCCACTGGGCACCGCGCCAAACAGACAAGGAGCTGCAGGATGCTCCAGAATCGCGCGTTTTTTTTCCAGCGCCGTTTTAGCCGCGAAAAGCGGGTGCCCAGCTCGGAGGGGCGCCCGTTTTTTATCGTGTGGAAACTTGGGCCCATTGTGGGTGCAGATTAGAGATAGTAAGGGGAAAAAGTCACTGGTGGGGGTAGTTTATAGGCCCCCAAAAAATAACTTCACGGTGGGGCGGGCAATAATCAAGGGAATAATGGAGGCATGTGAAAAAGGAACGGCAGTAATCATGGGGGATTTTAACCTACATATCGATTGGTCAAATCAAATCGCACGGGGTAACCTGGAGGAGGAATTCATAGAATGCATACGGGATTGTTTCTTGGACCAGTATGTTACAGAACCTACAAGGGAGTAAGCTATTTTAGATCTGGTCCTGTGTAATGAGACAGGAATAATAAACGATCTCCTATTAAAAGATCCTCTCGGAATGAGTGATCACAGTATGGTTGAATTTGTAATACAGATTGAGGGTGAGGAAGTAGTGTCTCAAACGAGCGTACTATGCTTAAACAAAGGGGACTACAGTGGGATGAGGGCAGAGTTGGCTAAAGTAGACTGGAAACACAGACTAAACGGTGGCACAATTGAGGAACAGTGGAGGACTTTTAAGGAGCTCTTTCAAAATGCTCAACAAAAATATATTGCAGTGAAAAAGAAGGGCAGTAAGAGAAGGGATAACCAGCCGTGGATAACCAAGGAAATAAAGGAGAGTATCAAATTAAAAACCAATGCGTATAAGGTGGCCAAGGTTAGTGGGAAACTAGAAGATTGGGAAAATTTTAAACGACAGCAAAGAATGATTAAGAAAGCTATAAAGAAAGGAAAGATAAATTACGAAAGTAAACTTGCGCAAAACATAAAAACAGATAGTAAAAGCTTTTACAGATATATAAAACGGAAAAGAGTAACTAAAGTAAATGTTGGTCCCTTAGAAGATGAGAAGGGGGATTTAATAATGGGAAATGTGGAAATGGCTGAGACCTTAAACAATTATTTTGCTTCGGTCTTCACAGTGGAAGACACAAAAACCATGCCAAAAATTGCTGGTCACAGGAATGTGGGAAGGGAGGACTTTGAGACAATCACTATCACTAGGTGGGTAGTGCTGGACAGGCTAATGGGACTCAAGGTAGACAAGTCCCCTGGTCCTGATGAAATGCATCCCAGGGTATTAAAAGAGATGGCGGAAGTTATAGCAGATGCATTCGTTATAATCTACCAAAATTCTCTGGACTCTGGGGAGGTACCAGCAGATTGGAAAGCAGCTAATGTAACACCTCTGTTTTAAAAAGAGGGGCACACAAAAGGCAGGTAACTATAGACCGGTTAGTTTAACATCTGTAGTGGGGAAAATGCTTGAAGCTATCATTAAGGAAGAAATAGCGGGACATCTAGATAGGAATAGTGCAATCAAGCAGACACAACATGGATTCATGAAGGGGAAATCATGTTTAACTAATTTACTGGAATTCTTTGAGGATATAACGAGCATGGTGGATAGAGGTATACCGATGGATGTGGTGTATTTAGATTTCCAAAAGGCATTCGATAAGGTGCCACACAAAAGGTTACTGCAGAAGATAAAGGCACGCGGAGTCAGAGGAAATGTATTAGCATGGATAGAAAATTGGCTGGCTAACAGAGAGTCGGGATAAATGGGTCCTTTTTCGGGTTGGAAATTGGTGGTTAGTGGTGTGCCACAGGGATTGATGCTGGGACCACAACTGTTTACAATATACATAGATGACCTGGAAGAGGGGACAGAGTGTAGTGTAACAAAATTTGCAGATGACATTAAGATTAGTGGGAAAGCAGGTTGTGTAGAGGACATAGAGAGGCTGCAAAGAGATTTAGATAGGTTAAGCGAATGGGCTAAGGTTTGGCAGATGGAATACAATGTAGGAAAGTGTGAGGTCATCCACCTTGGGAAAAAAAAACAGAAAAAGGGAATATTATTTGAATGGGGAGAAATTACAACATGCTGCGGTGCAGAGGGACCTGGGGGTCCTTGTGCATGAATCCCAAAAAGTTAGTTTGCAGGTGCAGCAGGTAATCAGGAAGGCGAATGGAATGTTGGCCTTCATTGCGAGAGGGATGGAGTACAAAAGCAGGGAGGTTCTGCTGCAACTGTACAGGGTATTGGTGAGGTCGCACCTGGAGTACTGCATGCAGTTTTGGTCACCTTCCTTAAGGAAGGATATACTAGCTTTGGAGGGGGTACAGAGATGATTCACTGGGCTGATTCCGGAGATGAGGGGGTTACCTTATGATGATAGATTGAGTAGACTGAGTCTTTGCTCGTTGGAGTTCAGAAGGATGAGGGGTGATCTTATAGAAACATTTTAAATAATGAAAGGGATAGACAAGATAGAGGCAGAGAGGTTGTTTCCACTGGCTGGGGAGACTAGAACAAGGGGGCACAGCCTCAAAATATGGAGGAGCCAATTTAAAACCGAGTTGAGAAGGAATTTCTTCTCCCAGAGGGTTGTGAATCTGTGGAATTCTCTGCCCAAGGAAGCAGTTGAGGCTAGCTCATTGAATGTATTCAAGCCACAGATAGATACATTTTTAACCAATAATGGAATTAAGGGTTACGGGGAGCGGGCGGTTAAGTGGAGCTGAGTCCACGGCCAGATCAGCCATGATCTTGTTGAATGGTGGAGCAGGCTCGAGAGGCCAGATGGCCTACTCCTGTTCCTAATTCTTATTTTCTTACTTTATTCTTTCCTATAAGAACATAAGAACAGAACATAAGAGAGGGCATTGATGGCCAGGGAATAAATAGAGTTGAAGAACAGGCGTGTAAAAAGATCAGAGTAGCAATTGCAGGATAGCTAAGATGAATACGTGGCTTGAGGAGTGGTGCAGGAGGGATATTGGAACCAGTTCTGGGGGAGGTGGGACTAGTACAAAGCAGATGGTCCGCACCTGGGCAGGACTGGAACCAATGTCCTTGGGGGAATGTTTGCTAATGCTGTTGGGGAGGGGTTAAACTAATATGGCAAGGGGATGGGAACCTATGCAGGGAGACAGAGGGAAGTAAAATGGGGCCAAAAGCAAAAGGTAGAAAGGAGAAAAGTAAAAGTGGAGGGCAGAGAAACCCAAGGCAAAAATCAAAAAGGGCCACATTACAGCAAAAGTCTAAATGGACAAAGTGTGTTAAAAAGACAAGCCTGAAGGCTCTCTGCCTCAATGCGAGGAATATTCATAATAAGGTGGATGAATTAACTGCGCAGGCAGCTATTAACGAATATGATATAATTGGGATTATGGAGACATGGCTCCAGGGTGACCAAGGCTGGGAACTCAACATCCAGGGGTATTCAACATTCAGGAAGGATAGACAGAAAGGAAAAGGAGGTGGGATAGCATTGCTGGTTAGAGAAGAAATTAACGCCAGAGTAAGGAAGGACATTAGCTTGGATGATGTGGAATCTGTGTGGGTAGAGCTGCGAAATACCAAAGAGCAGAAAACGCTGGTGGGAGTTGTGTACAGACCACCTATCAGTAGTAGTGAGGTTGGGGACAGCATCAAACAAGAAATTAGGGATGCATGCAATAAAGGTACTGCAGTTATCATGGGCGACTTTAATCTACATATAGATTGGGCTAACCAAACTGGTAGCAGTATGGTGGAGAAGGATGTCCTGGAGTGTATTAGGGATGGTTTTCTAGACCAACATGTCGCGGAAACAACTAGAGGGCTGGCCATCCTAGACTGGGTGATGTGTAATGAGAAAGGACTAATTAGCAATCTTGTTGTGCGAGGCCCCTTGGGGAAGAGTGACCGTAATTCTTTATTAAGATGGAGAGTGACACAGTTAATTCAGAGACTAGGGTCCTGAACTTAAAGAAAGGTAACTTTGATGGAATGAGATATGAATTGGCTCGAATAGACTGGCGAATTATACTTAAAGGGTTGACGGTGGATAGGCAATGGCAGACATTTAAAGATCACATGGATGAACTTCAACAATTGTACATCCCTGTCTGGAGTAAAAATAAAATGGGGAAGGTGGCTCAACCGTCACTAACAAGGGAAATTGGAGATCGTGTTAAATCCAAGGAAGAGGCACATAAATTGGCCAGAAAAAGCAGAAAATGTGAGGACTGGGAGAAATTTAGAATTCAGCAGAGGAGGTCAAAGGGTTTAATTAGGAGGGGGAAAATAGAGTATGAGAGGAAGCTTGCTAGGAACATTAAAAACTGACTGCAAAAGCTTCTATTGATATGTGAAGAGAAAAAGAGTGAAGACAAACGTAGGTCCCTTGCAGTCAGATTCAGGTGAATTTATAATGGGGAACAAAGAAATGGCAGACCAATTGAACAAATACTTTGATTTTGTCTTCACTGAGGAAGACACAAATAACGTTCTGGAAATACTAGGAGACCGAGGGTCTAGCGAGAAGGAGGAACTGAAGGAAATCCTTATTAGTCAGGAAATTGTATTCGGGAAATTGATGGGATTGAAGGCCGATCAATCCTCAGGGAGTGATCGTCTGCATCCCAGAGTACTTAAGGAAGTGGCCCTAAAAATAGTGGATGCATTGGTGGTCATTTTCTAACAGTCTGTTGACTCTGGATCAGTTCCTATGGATTGGAGGGTAGCTAATGTAACACCACTTTTTAAAAAAGGAGGGAGAGAGAAAACGGAATTATAGACCGGTTAACCTGACATCAGTAGTGGGGAAAATGTTGGAATCAATTATTAAAGATGAAATAGTAGCGCATTTGGAAAGCAGCGACAGGATCGGTCCAAGTCAGCATGGATTTATGAAAGAGAAATCATGCTTGACAAATCTTCTAGAATTTTTTGAGGATGTAACTAGTAGAGTGGACAAGGGAGAACCAGTGGATGTGGTGTAATTGGACTTTCAAAAGGCTTTTGACAAGGTCCCACACAAGAGATTGGTGCGCAAAATTAAAGCACGTGGTATTGGGGGTAATGTATTGACGTGGATAGAGAACTGGTTGGCAGACAGGAAGCAGAGAGTCGGGATAAACTGATCCTTTTCAGAATGGCAGGCAATGACTAGTGGGGTGCCGCAGGGCTCAGTGCTCGGACCCAAGCTAGTTACTATATACATCAATGATTTAGATGAAGGAATTGAGTGTAATATCTCCAAGTTTGCAAATGAAACTAAGCTGGGTGGCAGTGTGAGCTGTGAGGAGGATGCTAAGAGGCTGCAGGCTGATTTGGACAGGTTAGGTGAGTGTGCAAATGCATGGCAGATGTAGTATAATTTGGATAAATGTGAGGTTATCCACTTTGGTGGCAAAGACATGAAGGCAGAATATTATCTGGATGGCGGCAGATTAGGAAAAGTGGAGGTGCAACGAGACCTGGGTGTCATGGTACCTCAGTCATTGAAGGCTGGCATGCAGGTACAGCAGGCAGTGAAGAAGGCAAATGGCATGTTGGCCTTCATAGCTAGGGGATTTGAGTATAGGAGCAGGGAGATCTTGCTGCAGCTGTATAGAGCCTTGGTGAGGCCTCACCTGGAATATTGTGTTCAGTTTTGGTCTCCTAATCTGAGGAAGGATGTTCTTGCTATTGAGAGAGTGCAGCGAAGGTTCACCAGACTGATTCCTGGGATGGCAGGACTGACATATGAGGAGAGACTGGATCGACTGGGCTTGTATTCACTGGAGTTTAGAAGGATGAGAGAGGATCTCATAGAAACATATAAAATTCTGACGGGACTGGACATGTTTGATGCAGGAAGAATGTTCCTGCTGTTGGGGGAGTCCAGAACCAGGGGTCACAGTCGAAGGATAAAGGATAAGCCATTTAGGACCGAGATGAGGAGGAACTTCTTCACTCAGAGTTGTTAACCTGTGGAATTCTCTTCCGCAGAGAGTTGTCGGTGCCTGTTCGTTAGATATATTCAAGAGGGAGTTGGATATGGTCCTTACGGCTAAAGGGATCAAGGGGTATGGAGAGAAAGCGGTAAAGGGGTACTGAGGTGAATGATCAGCCATGCTCTTATTGAATGGTGGTGCAGGCTCAAAGGGCCGAATGGCCTACTCCCGCACCTATTTTTATGTTTCTATGGCTAAAAATAAAGTGAGGAACTGCGATTAAAATGAGTTAAAGTGCCTGTACAACAATGCACACCGTGTCCAGAATTAAACAGGGGAGCTGGGGGCAAACATGCATTGTGAGGAATCAGACATGGTCGAGATTACTGAGACATGGCTACAGAAAAATCAGGAATGGCAATTAAGCAAGGAGTGTATAGCATATTTAGAAAAGAAAGAGAGTGGAAAAAGTAGAAGTGGAGTAGCTGTACTTATTGGGAATAACATAATGGCAATAGAAAAAAGTGATACAGCTATCACCAAGAGAGAAATAGAATCCATCCGACAAGAGATAAAAAGGTAACAAAGGATCATTCACACTAATAGGGCTATCCTACAGACCGCCTAATAACGGAAGGGGGGTGGATGAAGAAATAAGCAGACAAATTAGGGAAATGAATAAAAAACATAGAATAATAATCATGGGGGATTTAACTACCCCAATATTAATTGGAGAGAAGAGGTAGGTAAAGGGGATAAGGGATTGGAGTTCCGACAGTGTGCACAGAATTCCTTTCTAACCCAATATTTAAAAAGGGAGGATGCTTGATTGGATCTAGTCATAGAAACATAGAAAATAGGTGCAGGAGTAGGCCATTCGGCCCTTCGAGTCTGCACCGCCATTCAATGAGTTCATGGCTGAACATGCAATGGGGAATGAATCAGAGCAGATAAGAGAAGATAAAAAAGTCGGGGAACATCTAGGCAATAGTGACCATAATATAATTTTCTATAAGATAATAATTGAGAAGGACATAAGTATAACGAAGACCAGGGAAATAAATTGGAGAAAAGGTGATTTTAAGGGACTCAGACTAGAACTTGGGAAAATAAAACGGACAACAATATTGGCAAACAATGACGTAGAACAGCAATGGGAAACATTTAAAACAGTGTTCAACAGAATCCATGAAAAAAATATTCCACTAAAAAAAACTAAACACTTACGGGACACCATGGATGAATAAAGCTATAAGGGGAAAAAAATGAGGGTAAGAAAAGAGGCATACATTAAATACATGGACAGCAGCGGAAAGTATAATAAGGGAGAATATGAAGAGATTAGGCGAGAAATCAAAAAAACATTTAGGAAGGCAAAGAGGAATTATGAAATTAAACTATTAAGGAACAAAAAACAAAATAGTAAAATGATTTACAGCCACATACATTTTTCTTTAAAAGGAAGGTCGGGCTGGGAATAGGGCCACTAAGGGATGGATAGGATAGTACCACAAGCAGTGATAGAGAGATGGCGGAAATATACGTTGCTTCGGTATTTACCAAGGAGATAGAACAAGTGGACATGACATTGGATGATGAGATTAGGAATGAGATAATGAGGACAGATTGGATAGGCTGGGTTTGTTCTCATTGGAACAGAGGAGGCTGAGAGGAGACCTCATTGAGGTGTACAAAATTTTGAGGATACTGGATATAGTGGATTACAAGGGCCTATTTCCCTTGGTGGATGGGTCAATTACAAGGGGACATAGTTTTAAGGCGGTTGGTGGAAGGTTCAGGGGGATTTGAGGGGAGACTTCTTCACGCAGAGGGTTGTGGGGGTCTGGAACTCACTGCCTGTAAGAGTGGTGGAGGCAGAAACCCTCACCATATTTAAAAGGTGCTTGGATGGGCACTTGAAGTGCCGTAACTAGAGCTGGTAAGTGGAATTAGACTGGATAACCTATTGTTGGTTGGCGCAAATACAATGGTAAGTACTGCAGGAAATTGAATACGGCCAGGGTGATCGCCTGGATGGGTCGGAGAGAATTTTCCCAGATTTTTTTTCCCCCAATTGGCCTGGGTTTTTAATCTGTTTTTTTTGTCTCTCCCAGGAGATCACATGGCTCCGGTTGGGGTGGAGTATAGAATGTTTCAGTGCAAGGGGTGTGGGGCGGACTGGTTGGGCTGGGTGCTCTTTATCTTTCCGCCATTGTTATTGTTCATAGGTTTATATGTAACCTTTAGGGCTGCTGATCGAGGGCCGTGTGGCTCTTTGTCGGCCGGCGCGGACACGATGGGCCAAAACGGCCTCCTTCCACGCTGTAGATTTCTATGGGCTAGATTTTCCACATTTTTTGTATGCTTAACGCCCACTTAATGTCCATTTTACCGCTGAAATGACGTATAACGCCCATATATGGCCCATTTAGCCACAAAATGGAAACTGGCGGGCATTTTTTGGAAACTTATCACCGAGCGTTACCCCATGTGTATAACGCTGGGAAAAAATAATACCGCCCGCCCACTTTTTGGGGGCAGAATCATTAGACTGGGCAAAATTAACACCAATAATATCGCTCAGCATTACTTTCCACACGGAATTAACGCTGAGATTCAATAATACCGCCCACCCATTTTTTTTGTCATAAAGAGCACATTTGGCGAAACTAATGCCCAGGAGATCGCCCACCGTCACTTTCACCACCTCGCACAATATTGCTCGCCGGAAAAAGTGGAACTGTTCTGAACTAAAGCCAGTGGTATGGCTACCATTTTTTAAATCGCAGATCGCTTCATTCAAGAGGCTGCTTCAACTTCAGGAGTGTTTGCATTGGCTCTGGAGTTCTTCTCAGGTGAAGTGACCATCGCAGCAGACATATTTTCACTCTTTGGACTATTGGGGATTTACTCTAGGTGTATTTTAGTGAGGAAATTATTGCTTCTGATCAATCGCTATTATACTTTCATTGCAATGGGGCCAGCCATTTCTCAGCCTGCATCGATTAATACGCAGATGCTGCGGAGTGCAGATGGCTCAATGTGTGATGCACATCATTATGTCTCCAATTTAAGACGTGCAAGAATGAAGAGGAGGGCCAGACCATACACACCCCGCACGTACAGGGAACAGAGGTCTTACCTCGACGTGTCCGACCACACCTGCGCTTCCACAAGGTGGTGATCAATGACATATGTGAGCACACCAGGCCACATATGCAGCCTGCCATCAGGATATCAGTGTTGGTCGAGGTCAAGATCACCACGGCACTGTCTTTCTACGTGTCCGGTTCCTTTCGGGCCTCCGCGGTCGAGATTTGCCCTCTGTCTCACCATGCCACCCATCGCTGCATTAGACAGGTCACGGAGGCCCTGTACGCGAGAAGGATGGACTTTATCAACATCCCCATGACCACGGAGGCTCAGACTGACAGGGCTGGAGCATTCTACCGCATTGCTAAGTTCCCCAAGGTGCAGGGAGCAATACAGTGCACTCACATCGCCATGCGGTCACCTTCACAGGACCCGGAGCTTTTTCATAACACAAAAGGATTTCACTCCCTGAAGATCCAACTAGTTGTCGACCTCAACCAGATCATAATGGCAGTGAATGCCAAATGTCCGGGCAGCTTCGATGACGCTCACATCCTGCGTGAGTGCGCTGTTTCTGACATCTTTAAGTCAGCCACAAGGACCATGCTGAATGCTTGGTGATGACCGATATGGCCTAGCCACCTGGCTGATGACCCCTCTGTGTGACACCCACACCGAGGCTGAGAAGCGATACAACTGGAGCCACAGAGACACATGCAACGTGGTCCAGAAAACAATAACTGTGCTTAAGCAGCGCTTCAGATGTCTGGACCACTCAGGAGGGGAGCTACAATACAACCCTGAGCAAGTAGCTAAATTCATGGTCGTGAGCTCCATGCTGCACAACCTGGCTATCAGGAGGGGACAAGAATTGCCAGAAGGGACTGATGCTCCACCTCAGGAGAGAGAGGAAGAGGAGGACCAGGGGCTGGACACTGACCTAGGGCCAGACAATCAGGCTGGCTATGCAACCATGCCCACGACCCCCTCCAGACAGCAGGAAAGGGCCCATGATGGCTACATAGCTGCAAGACTCTTACGTGAGGAGCTGATATCTGAACGATTTGCCTGAAAGAATGTTGCTGTGAGCGACAACTCTGACACATTGCTGTTTGTGTGCAGCTCAGACATCAATGATGCCCATCACCTTGGTGCCAGTTAAAGTTTACGTAGATTGAAGTTAATTTTTTTTTAACCCTTTCATGTGAAGGAATCACCAGTGTGTAACGGTCCAGCTATCTGAGACAATGCGAAACAATGTTATGTTCAATAAAAACATTTTTATACCAACATCGTTCTGAAATCATAAGTATCACGGGCAAAAACACCCAACCCCTGCCCACACCCCACTTTTTCCACCATTGACATCAATCAAATGTTCAACATGTCCAGCAACACAGAATACAAAGGCAAAGCAGGAGGGTGGTCCCCTCCCCCCATACATTACAACAAATTAGACACCCAGATGGAGATATAACACAGCCATCACCTGTGGACATGCACCTCAGTTTCCTTCCCCCCTTCCCTTCTTCTCCCCACCTCTGTCCCTTCCCCTCCTCGCTCCATGGCGCCTGGCCGAGGAGCTCCTCAGGCGGTGCCTCATTGGGGGGGATGAAGGCAGATTGGTTGGACGGGTATGGGAGCGGCAGGTGCCAAGGGGGCAACATTCTCTGATGCAGAAATAGGGTCTTGGTCCTTCCTCTCATCTGTCGTTCGCAGTGGTGGTGCGGAACCTAGGGGTGGAGTGCTACGTTCGGGGACCACTGGGAGGCCTGTGCCAGCATACTGGCTATCGCATACAGGGCCTCCGCCATCCATGGAACGTACTCAGTCATGGTGGCCAGCTGGCGGCATATGCCCCCCCCCCCCCCCCCCAATGCTTCGATGAGCTTATCACCAATGTCTACAGTCCTCCTGGACAACTGTACCATCTCTCTGCTCTCGTGGCGCTCGTGAACCAGACCCTGCTGCGTCCATGAGGCCTCCGCGGGGTCGGCGCCGTCCTGAGGACAAATGGGCTGCCCCGTGGCGAGGTGCTTGGGGCCGGTACCTCCAGAGTGGAGGCGGGAATGACCAGAGGATCACTAGTTGCCCTTGGAGTGGAATGGCTTCTGGAGCGTGGCGATGCAGGTTCCTCGAAGTCCGTGCTCTCATCTGTAGAGAACAGACCCAGTGGCTTGACGGGCGAGAATCGGAGCTCCTCAGCACCAGATATAGGATCGTCCGGAGAGTCGGGCCCTGTGCCCCCACCTTCTGGCCTCTGTGGTCTTGTCTGGGGCCGCGCTGCTGGCTGAGTTGCAAAGTACAAATGAGGTTATTGTCATGTATCTTACATTATTATATATAACTGTATCCTAACATGCTATACATGACTGTAATAAGATATGACCTGTAACCACCAGCATACCTTACCACTAGGGGTGCACTTGCAGGAGACACTGGGATACCTGTCCCAGACAGGTACATAAGGACAGGTCTCAGGCAAGTGCAGCATTCCAGAGCTGTGAAATAAAGGTGCAGGTCCAGAGTGACCTTGACTTCACTACATGCCTCGTGTGAATCTATACTGAGGGGACAGGACTTTACAGTTATTAGAGGAGAAGAGGGTGCTAGGGTCCAAGGTGAGTCCAGTGCTACACACGCGCATGACAAAAGCACCACTGCTATCAAAATCATCACAGACATCACATTTCATGACCATCAACACATTTGCATTGCAATGATTCTCACTAGGCCAGCATTATTTCTAGGACAATTTTCGAAATCATCTATCATATATGATTGGATATGAGTGGGTATGGCATCTATTGACTTTACATCACGCAATGGTGTAAACTTTACTCATGTGACATCAGATGTCTGCAGGTGCTTCCGTGGCTGTCCGGATATGCTTTCCCACAAGTGAGCACCCGCTCCTCCATCTCAGTGATGTCGCTGGGAACTGGTGGCCCCCCACCCGTTCGCCTCTGCACGGACCTCATCGGCGATAGCTTCTTCTGTAAAAGGTGACAGGACGACATGGCATGAGATCATTGCGTGATATCATTGCTAGGTACTGTCACAGAGACTGCTACAACACATAACCGACAGATGTAATCATGATTATTATGATAATTATCATTCTTTACCAAAAGATGTGCACCGTGACCGCAGGCTTTGAGTAAAACATTCCTGGTAAAAGTGAAAGACCTCACATCTGCTGATAGTCACTCATGACTGTTACAAATCAAATTATATAAATACATAAGTACATGTAAATAAATGTAATACTTACTCTTGCGGATCCCACAAGGTTGTTCCATCGTTAGTGGCATTGGTTGCCCTCACGTACCTCGGTCACTGACGAGACCACCTCTGTTATCTCGGCCCATATCTTCTGGTAGGCCTTTGGGGTGAGCTTCCCACGCCCTCCCTATGTCAAATCACCCCAGCGTAACTTGACCTCCTGCAGGAGGGAGGCATTTGCCTCGTCCGAGAACCTCCTCGCTCTTTTGCCCCCTCCAATGTGCTACTCTCCCACCTCACTGCTCTCGCCAGCGTCAGTCTCCACAGTGACTGTGATGCCTCCTCCTCTCCCTCCATTATAGGCCAAATGCGGGCAAATATGTGGCTGGTAACAGCTAATTTTTGTTTCACTATTTGCTCTAAAGCTCTAAACTCTCCATCCTTCCTCTCAAAGCAGCCACACCACACCCACACATGCCTTCAGTCCCTCTCAGCTCCCTCTCTTTGTCTCCTCTTCTGCGCATGTCATGATGACCCTTGACCTCCTGAATCGCGGGAATCAAGCATTGCCATGCCGTTGCTAAGGACGGCGACACTTTACGGCAGAAGGTCAACGAGATTTAACGCTACTGCCCATTTTATATCGCTTGAGGTAATGCCCAATTTCAAAAATGGAGACTAGGTGCTTTGGGAATGGGTGAGAAGCCGGTGATCTGAAAACCCATTTTTAGCATCCACGCTGGAAATAACACCCATTTTTGGGCGATATGCACAAAAGTGTAAAATCTAGCCCAAAGTTTCTATGTTTCTATAACTGCATTTAAAATAAAAAGAGGAAGTATATTAAATAAACTAATCAAAATCAAAGAGGATAAAACCCTTGGTCCAGATGGATTATATCTGCACAGTTTAAAATAATCTAAGGAAGAGATAAAAGAGGCAATACTACACATAATTAATAATTCGTTAGAAAAAGGCATAGTACCAGAGGACTGGTGGATAGCCAACATAATATCTATATTTAAGAAGAGAGATAGAACCTGTCCAGGGAACTATAGACCCGTCAGCTTAACATCGGTGGTAGGAAAAGTAATAGAATCCCTACTAAAGGAGAAAGTATAAGAACATCTCGAAACCAAAAATATAACAATTAATAGTCAGCATGGAATTCAAAAAGGAAAGTCTTGCTTGACTAACCTCATTGAATTTTTTCAAGAGGTAAATTTGATATCTTTATAGAGACCACAAACAGCACACACTACAAGAAGGCTCCTCAACAGAAACTGTCTTCATGTAACCTTGCCACATGACCTTTTATTGTCATTACATCAGTAGCTGTATTACATCAGTAGTCCACTAGGTGGAGCTCTATTACACTTCTCCCTCCTTATTGAAGAAGTAAACATAACAAAATAATCATCATACATAACTTGCATGGTATACACAACAAAAGATATGGACATATTTTTCCATATTTAAAAATCAAACTTAGCCACTGGTTTTCTGTTTCGCTCTTGAATAGAACTTTCCAATCTTGTTGTTCTTGTCATTCTAGGCTGAGCCTGAGGAGAGTTTTTCTCCAGGGGCTGATCTTGATCTATATTTTGACTCTCTACAACATCAGATTGTTTGTCTGCCTGACTCGGACTCAGACATTAGTTCTGGCTTTCTCTTGGACTTGATTCTAATACATCTGATGTAGGATTTACTACTGGTACTCTACTTGTAACAAGACTATCTGACTCATCAGAAATAATTGAATCATTCCAACTTTCAACTCCTTCCACACCTGTAGGTAAAATATGATCAATGTGAACAAACCTAAACTTTCCATGATCAAACATCTTTACCAAATATGTACGAGCGCCACGTACCTTTACTACTCTTCCTCGTAATCACTTTAACCATTTATGGTGATGGTACTTCACTCCAACCTACTGGTTCAATTTCATACTTCTCTCTCTTACTCTACCTCAATCATGACTCTCTTTTTGTTTTGATTGTTTCTCTTCTACTGTCTGTGCCAAATTTGGCTTTAACGAGAACCTGGTTCGTGACTATTTTTTGAGAAACAATTCTGCTTGTTTGAGGAGTATTACGATAAGTAATCAGAAAAATGCTAGTTTGTGGACCAATGACAACTGCCTCCTCCTTAGATTTTGATCCAACATTTGCTTGATGAGCGCATGTTTTACAATTTGTACTATGCACCATTTGAAGTAGGGTGGTATGGTAAAAATGTTGTATGTTTCACACCGTTTCTGCTCATGAACTGTGCAAATTCTTCTGAATAAAATTGCGGCCCACTATCAGACACAATTTCTTCTGAGAGGGCATATGAAGAAAACAATCTTTGCAAATTGTCTAGTGTTTTACTTGTTTTAATTTTCCGCATCAGAAATACCTCCATTCAATTTGAATGACTATCTATCACTATGAACAATTGCTATCCTTTTAGCTCAGCAAAATCTACATGTAACCTTTGCCACAACCTGGGAGGCCATTTCCATGGCTGTAATGGTACTGATGGTGGTTTCTTGCTTACCGATTGACATGTTGTACACTGACTCATCATCATCATCATAGGCAGTCCCTCGGAATCGAGGAAAATTTGCTTCCACTCTTAAAATGAGTCCTTAGGTGGCTGCACAGTCCAATACGAGAGCCACAGTCCCTGTCACAGGTGGGACAGATAGTCGTTGAGGGTAAGGGAGGGTGGGACAAATTTGCCACTTGCTCTTTCCGCTGCCTGCGCTTGATTTCTGCATGCTCTTGGCGATGAGACTTGAGATGCTCAGCGCCCTCCAGGATGCACTTCCTCCACTTAGGGCAGTCTTAGGGCTCCCAGGTGTTGGTGGGGATGTCACACTTTATCAGGGAGGCTTTGAGGGTGTCCTTGTAATGTTTCCTCTGCCCACCTTTGGCTCGTTTGCCATGAAGGAGTTCCGAGTAGAGTGCTTGCTTTGGGAGTCTCGTGTCTGACATTCGGACAATGTGACATGCCCAGCTGAGCTGATCAAGTGTGGTCAGTGCTTCAATGTTTGGGATGTTGGCCTGGTCGAGGACGCTAATGTTGGTGCATCTGTCCTCCCAGGGGATTTGTAGGATCTTGCAGAGACATCGTTGGTGGTATTTCTCCAGGAACTTGAGATATCTACTGTACATGGTCCATGTTTCTGAGCCATACAGGAGGGCGGGTATTACTACAGCCCTGTAGACCATGAGCTTGGTGGCAGTTTTGAGGGCCTGGTCTTTAAACACTCTTTTCCTCAGGTGGCCGAAGGCTGCACTGGTGCACTGGAGGCAGTGTTGAATCTCGTCGCCAATGTCTGCTCTTGTTGATAAGAGGCTCCCGAGGTATAGGAAATGCTCCACGTTGTCCAGGGCCGCACTGTGGATCTTGATGACTGGGGGGCAGTGCTGTGCGGTGAGGATAGGCTGGTGGAGGACCTTTGGCTTATGGATATTTAGCGTAAGGCCCATGCTTTCGTACACTTCAGTAAATACGTCAGCTAAGTCCTGGAGTTTAGCTTCGGTATGTGTGCAGGCGCAGGCGTCGTCCGCGTACCATAGCTCGACGACAGAGGTTGGGGTGGTCTTGGACCTGTCTTGGAGATGGCAAAGGTTGAACAGGTTCCCGCTGGTTCTGTAGTTTAGTTCCATTCCAGCGGGGAGCTTGTTGACTGTGAGGTGGAGCATGGCAGCGAGGAAGATTGAGAAGAGGGTTGGTGCGATGATGCAGCCCTGTTTGAACCTGGTCCAGATGTGGATTGGGTCTGTAATGGATCCGTTGACTGACGATGTACTCTATTCTTTATCTAAACCTGGTCATCATAAGTAACTACGTGCAAAACTCTTGGTCAAGCACATTCCCCGGTGTGGTCATGAAGACCTCCTAACAATTTGGACCTGAACCTATTTGGGATAACCACTCTTGCTTCCCACATGAAACAATCTTTTCCATTGACAATTCATTCCTATGAACGAAGTATGGATGAATATCTTCCTCTGATACTTGCTTTGGCCATCCATTTGCTATGTAATCATACATCTTTGACATAAGAAATAAGAGTAGGAGTAGGCCACCTGGCCCCTTGAGCCTGCTCCGCCATTTAATAAGATCATGGTTGATCTAATCATGGACTCAGCTCCACTTCCTGGCCCGCTCCCCATAACCCTTTATTCCCTTATCGCTCAAAAATCTGTCTATCTCCGACAATCAAAAGTCAGATTAGGGGTTGTCAAAAACTTCAGTCTGATTGCTTCATTTTCCAACACATAAACAAAGTGGTCCCGCAATGCTCAGTCCTGAAAGTTTCTGAAATGACAATGAATGGTTAAAAGCTACAATGTACTCACTGATACCCTCATCAGTTAATTGATTTTGTATTCCAAAATGACAACTTTCAACAATTTCCAGGGGCTCAGGACTATAGCGCTGTTCTAACTTGCTTAGAATCTCCATCAGTGCCGTGTCCTTGGGCTTCATGGGAACAAGAACATTTTTCAGAGTTTCATACACCTTGGGGCCTGTTTCAGTCCAGAAAACAGCCCGCTTCCTTTCTAATCGGGGACTTCGACAATACTATTCGTGGTGAAAAACATTTCTAGCCACTCCATATATGCTCCGAAAGTCTCTTGATCGTTATGGAACTCACCCAAGCGCCCTATTATTCCCTTGGCATGGCCATCTGGATTCTGGCAACGTTGACAGTTCAGCCAAGTGTGCTTGAAATTTACTTTGGATTTTTAGCTGTTCTGCAAAACAAAGAACTTCTCAAATTCTCTCTGTCGGTTGGCAGGATTATTCATCAACAAAAATATCAGCTACGGAATCCAAATATCCGTTCCTCGTCATCATCTGTGATATCTTTACAGAGACCACTAACAGCACACACTACAAGGAGACTCCTTAACAGAAATTGTCATCATGTTACCTTGCCACATGACCTTTTATTGTTATTACATCAGTAGTTGCAATACATCGGTAGTCCACTATGTGGAGCTCTATTACAGTAACAGAGCGAGTAGACAAGGGTAATTCAGTAGCTGTAATTTATCTAGATTTTCAAAAGGCCTTTGATCAGGTACCACATAAAAGCCTAATGAACAAAATGCTGAGACAGGCGACATATAGCAGAACGGATAGCTACCTGGCTTCAAGACAGAAAGCAGAGAGTAGAGGTAAAGGGTAGCTATTCATTGTGGCAGAAGATCGATAGTGGTGTTCCACAAGGATCAGTGTTGGGATCACTGTTCACAATTTATATTAACAATTTAGACTTCGGTATCAAAAACACAATTTCTAAATGACAATACTGAGGAGGACTGTAACAAATTTGCGGATGACACCAAATTGGGGAGGGCGGGGGTGGGGAGAGAATAGTCAATACCGATGATGACTGCAACAACTTACAGGAGGACATTAATAAACTTGCAGAATGCGCATAGAATTGGCAAATTAATTTTAACACAGATAAATGTGAGGTATTACATTTGGGTAGGAAGAATAAGGAGGTTACTTATAACTTGGAGGGTTCAAGTCTGGGTGGGGTAGAGGAGCAAAGGGATTTTGGAGTACTAATGCACAAATCACTAAAATTAGCAACACAGGCTAACAAGGCATAAAAAAGCAAACCAGTCACTAGGGTGTATTTCTAGAGGGATAGAATTGAAAAGTAGTTAACTTCTATTGAACCTCGGTTAGACCACACGGAGTACTGCGTACAATTCTGTGTGCTATATTATACAAAGATATAGAGGCACTGGAGAGGGTGCAGAGAAGATTTACAAGGATGATACCGGAAATGCCAGGGTATACATATCAGGAAAGGATGAACAGGTTGATCTTTTTTCTCTGAACAAAGAAAGTTGAGGGGTGACCTAATAGAGGTCTTTATAATTATGAAACAGTAGATATAGAGAGAGTGTTTCCACTTGTGGGGAAGAGCATAACTAGAGGCCATCAATATAAGGTAGTCACCAACAAATCAAATAGGGGATTCAGAAGAAACTTCTTTACACAAAGAGTGGTGAGAATGTGGAACTCGCTATCACAGGGAGTGGTTGAAATGAATAGTATAGATGCATTTAAGGGAAGACTAGATAAGCATATGAGGGAGAAGGGATTTGATAGACGCATAATAAAGGGTGAAACTGAGTACTGTGAACAATAAGCAAGTGTGACTTTAGCTCCTTTAATAAGACTCCAAAGTGCAGGTACCTCGTGGGTGGCCTGCTTATATACAGCGCTCCCAAGGAATGCTGGGATCCTTTGGGACTCCAACAGGTAGGCCCTCTGGTGGTAGTGTGATACAGGTTGTAAGGGGTTAAATACATAACATCACTCCCTCGTAAAGTTAACAATACACTTATTTACAAGGTGAGACGATCTGGAGCTTTTCGCTCCCTTGTTGATCGTCTCGGTACAAATGCGGGTGTGGGTGAGTTGGTTAGTTCTTCACTGGGCTGCTGGACAGCCGGCCTTGCAGACTGCTGGGGATGGTGAGTTCGGCTTTGTGGTCAACCATAATGTCGGTTGCCACTTGTGTGTCTGTTGGAGGGTCAAAGTTGGTGGTGTCTTCTTCGGGTTGTTCGTAGCTGTTGGTGAACCGCAATTTGATTTGGTCCAAATGTTTTCTGCACATTACTCCATTGGCCAATTGGACCTGAAACACCCTGTGCCAACGAGCCAATTGGGACAAACACAGGGTCATTGACCTTAATATCGTGTGACAAATTTGCGTGGTCATGGTACACACTTTGTTGATGCCGCCTGCCCTCCATGTGATCATGGAGATCAGGGTAGATAAGAGAGAGCCTTTCTTTGAGTGCCCTTTTCATGAGTAGCTCGGCTGGGGGAACCCCGGTGAGTGAGTGGGATCTGGTGCGGTAGCAGAGCACACTCGGGACAGTCGGGTCTGCAGGGAGCCTTCCGACACGCATTTCAAGCTTTGCTTGATGGTCTGAACTGCCCGTTCTGCCTGGCCGTTGGATACAGGCTTGAACGGGGCAGGTGTGACGTGCTTGATCCCATTGCGGGTCATGAATTCCTTGAATTCAGCACGAGTGAAACACGGCCCATTGTCGCTGACTAGGGCATCAGGCAGGCCGTGCATGGCAAACATGGCTCGTAGGCTTTCAATGGTGGCTGTGGACGTGCTTACAGACATTAGTGCACATTCAATCCATTTTGAGTAAGCATCCACGACAACCAAGAACATTTTGCCTAGAAATGGATCCGCATAGTCCAAGTGGATCCTCGACCACGGTTTGGAGGGCCACGACCACAAACTTAGCGGTGCCTCTCTGGATGCATTGCTCAGCTGAGAGCAAGTGTTGCACTGGCGCACGCATGATTCTAAATCTGAGTCGATGCTGGGCCACCACACATGGGATCTGGCTATGGCGTTCATCATTACAATGCCTGGGTGGGTGCTGTGCAGTTCACAAATTAAAGTATCTCTGCCTTTCTTGGGCAAGACCACGTGATTACCCCACAACAGACAGTTTGCCTGCAGGGACATTTCGTCTTTGTGCCTGTGGAACGGCTTAATTGCCTCCTGCATCTCCACTGGGACACTAGACCAGTTCCCATGGAGGACATAGTTTTTTTACCAAGGACATTAAAGGATCCTGGCTGGTCCAGGTCCTGATCTGGCCGGCCGTAATGGCTGACTTTTCATTTTCGAATGCATTCATTACCACGAGCAAGTCCACAAACTGCCATTTCCACCCCGGTGGTGGGCAATGATAGCCGAATGATAGCATCAACGCAGTTCTCTGCGCCCGGTCTGAGCGGATTACATAGTTGTATGCCGACAGCGTGAGTGTCCATCTTTGGATGTGGGCAGAGGCATTGGTATTAATCCCTTTGCTCTGAGAGAACAGCGATATGAGCGGCTTGTGGTCAGTTTCAAGGCCAAACAAGGACTGGTGCATTTTTTTTTACCCTGTAAACGCACGCCAGAACCTCTTTTTCAATCATGCTGTAGGCCCTTTCGGCCTTGGACAGACTCCGGGACGAATAAGCGACCGGTTGCAAAATCCCCGATTCGTTAGCCTGTTGTAACGCATCGCAAGCTAACATTAATCGTTTACAAGGGTTTTACGGGACAAGCAGTTTGTTTGAACACAACAGATTTCTGGCTTTCTCAAAGGCAGCTTCTTGTGAATTCCCCCATACCCAGTCATCTCCCTTGCGCTGTAGCACATGTAGGGGTTCTAGTAGGGTGCTTAACCCAGGTAGGAAATTACCAAAATAGTTAAGGAGTCCCAGGAACGACCGCAGCTCCGTCATGTTCTATGGTCTCGGCGCGTTCTTGATGGCCTCCGTCTTGGCATCGGTGGATCTGATGCCGTCTGCTGCGATTCTTCTTACCAAGAACTCCACCTCCGGCGCCAGGAAAACACACTTCGAGCATTTCAACCTGAGTCCCATGCGATCCAACCGACTAAGAACCTCTTTCAGATTCTTCAAGTGCTCAATGGTGTCCCGACCTGTAACCAGTATGTCATCCTGGAAAACCGCGGTGCGAGGAACCGACTTTAGCAGGCTCTCCATGTTCTGTTGGAAGATTGCCGCAGCTGACCGAATCCCGAACAGGCATCTGTTATAGATGAACAGACCTTTGTGCGTGTTGATGCAGGTGAGGCCTTTCGAAGACTCCTCCAGCTCCTGCGTCATGTAGGCCGAGTTTAGGTCCAACTTGGTGAGCGTCTTTCCTCCAGCCAGGGTCGCAAATAGGTCATCTGCCTTGGATAGTGGGTACTGGTCCTGCAACGAGAAATGGTTAACCGTTACTTTATAGTCCTCACAAATTCTGACTGTGCCTGCAACGAGAAATGGTTAATCGTTACTTTATAGTCCTCACAAATTCTGACTGTGCCATCCTCTTTAAGCACCGGGACAATCGGACTGGCCCACTCGTTGAATTCCACTGGCGCGATGATGCCTTCTCGCTGCAGCCTGTCCAGCTCAATTTCCACTTTCTCACGCATTATATACGGTACTGCCCGTGCCTTGTGGTGGATGGGTCGTATACCGGGAACCAAATAGGTCTGCACTTTCGCCCTTGAGAAGCTTCCAATGCCTGGCTCGAACAACGATGGAAATCTGGTCAGAACCTGGGCACATGAGGCGTCGTCGACGGACAAAAGCGCTCGGATGTCATCCCATTTCCAGCGGAGTTTTCCCAGCCAGCTTCTGCCAAACAGTGTGGGGCCATCCCCCGGCACGATCCACAGCGCGAGTTCGTGTACTGCTCCATCATAGGAGACTTTGACTTCTGCACTGCCAATTACAGGGATTAGTTCCTTGGTGTAGGTCCTTAGTTTGGTGTGAATGGGGCTGAGCTTGGGCCTGTGTGCCTTGTTGCACCACAGCCTGTGAAGGCCTTTTTACTCATTATGGACTGACTCGCACCCGTGTCCAGTTCCATAGATACTGGAATTCCGTTCAGTTCAACTTTCAACATTATTGGTGGATATTTCGTAGTGAATGTGTGTACTCTGCCTTCTCGGTACGAATCTCCAATTCAGCCTGATCCACAGTGGATCGATCTTCCTCTGCAATGAGGTGGTTTGCAGGGTTTAGAGCTCGCCTGCACATTCGCTGGAGGTGTCCCATTGTTCTGTAGCCATTGCACACATAGTCGGACTCTGGGTCATCTGAGGTCATGGAGCAGCAGCTGCCGTGTACGTTCTGCCATGTATATTCCTGCTCGAAAATGACGTTATTTTGTGCACAGTACTGGCCGAAACCTCTTTACTCTGCGAAATCTGTTTGGTGTTGTCGCTGGTGGACATAAATGCCTGGGCTATCGTTATGGCTTTGCTTCGATTCAAAGTTTCAACAGTCAACAGTTTGCGAAGGATTACCTCATGGCTAATGCCTAGTACAAAAAAGTCTCTAAGCATTTGGTTCTCGGAATACCCTGAAATTCGTAATGTTCTGCAAGGCTCCTCGCCTTAGTTCGGCGACATAGCTGGCCACTTCCTGGCCCTCCGATCGTTGACACGCGATGATATCTCACCATCAAAACTCTTTTCTTAGGATTTAGGTGCTCCCGGACCAGCGTACACAATTCTTCATAGGATTTAGTTGTTGGTTTTACCGGAGCAAGAAGATTCTTCATGAGGCCATAGGTTGTTGCCCCGCAGACAATAAGGAGGATCGCCCTTCGTTTGGCAGCATTCTCATCCCCTTCTGAGAACTTCTCTAGGATCGCGCGGTTGTTCGTTACCTCGTCGCCAACTGATACACTCATAATAAAGGGTGAAACTGAGTACTGTGAACAATGAGCAAGTGTGACCTTAGTTCCTTTAATAAGACTCCAGAGTGCAGGTACCTCATGGCCTGCTTATATACAGTGCTCCCAAGGGATGCTGGGATCCCTTGGGACTCCAACAGGTAGGCCCTCTGGTGGTAGTATGATACAGGTTGCAAGGGGTTAAATACATAACAGGAATAGAGGGTTATGCTGATAGAGTTGGATGAGGAAAGACAGGAGAAGACTAGTGTGGAGCATAAATGCTAGTAAGGACTGGTTGGGCCAAATGGCCTGTTTCTGTGCCGTATAACCTATGTAATCGTAAGTCGTAACAGTGCACTCTTCACGGCTGCTATCCAGCACTGTGCAATGCTTTCCAGCTTCATTTCAGAACCATGCATCAGTCACAGGCTGCAATCCCTGCAACATGTACCTCTCAGACTGCAATGCCTGCACCAGCCTCTGTGCAACCTTTATGGGCCTCATCCTGAGCAACATTTGAGACTCATGGGCTTAATCCCTTAGGGTTGCCAACTCTGCTGGAGGCAAAGCAGGAGGTTTGATTACATGGCATTCTAAGCATGTGACATCTAATCATGTAACACCTGCAAACATTATTGCATTTACCGTATAACAATTGGGTACCCTGTAGTTGAATATTTTTGCTTGTGGTTTCGTAGGAGCAGCTGTTGTGCGAGAAGTTCCGAGAATCAGGAGGCCACCTGTGAGTGGGCAAAGAGGGGAAACCACAGCAGGGGCTGATGGGAAACCAGAGGTGGGAGGAACTTGATTCTGCCAGTAACTAAGAGTAACTAACTGAAATTGCACTGAAAACTAATAGTAATCCTGGTAACACTCAGACTCCCCTCATAACCAACAGTAATACAATAACTCACTGATGCTCTATATGTAGCTGGCAGTAGCAGGTGTAATGCCCCGATATCCAATCTGTAACTAGCACTAATCCTATAACTTGCTGATATTCCCCCTGTAACTACTCAAGGTGTACTCAGGCTCCCCAGTCAGTGCCACCTTGAGCAGGCCCCATCTCTCCCCCATGTCCTGGGACTCTGATTTTAGACTCGGGTTCTGTATGAAAGGGACACCTCTGAACTGGAAACCTTAGTCAGAGCCGATCTGTACTTGGCCTTCACATGTCAAAACCGGCCAGCACAGACCGACCGTAACCAAATCATTTTGGTTTTGGCCTCTGTCATGTATGTAATCTTTATGTAACAACACTGTAATACTGTATATACATAAGAAATGCACACCTTGACCACGGGGGGGTGAACTTGTGGGAGACACTCCTCACCTGGTCATCCAGGTATATAAAGGGAGGTCCCACGCAGGGTCATCACTTCTTGCTCCTGTGAATAAAGGTTCAGATCATAGAGTGACATTGTCCATAAAATGTGCCTCATGTGGATTTGTGGTATTGTGTAAGGACTTTACATTGGCGACGAGAAACGGGAATCAACGACCCACGAGAATGGCCACCGGCAGCACAGATGAACTGTACGGTGTTGGTGAGGACTGGGACGATTTCATTGAGAGGCTCCAGCAGAGTTTTGTCACGAAGGACTGGCTGGGAGACGCAGTGGCCGACAAGTGAAGGGCTCATCTGCTGACCAGCTGTGGACCTAAGATTTATGCGCTCATGAAAGACCTGCTAGCACCCGAGAAGCTGGCGAACAAAACCTTCGAAGAGCTCAGCAAACTAATCGGTGAGCACCTCAAACCGGCGAGCAGCATACACATGGCCCGACACAGATTCGATACCAACCGCCGTCGGGAAGGACAGAGCATACTGGATTTCGTTGCGGACTTCCGGCGCTTGGCCAGCCTCTGTAAGTTCACAGACGCCTGCAGTGGGGAGATGCTAAGGGATTTCTTTATTGAGGCATCAGTCATGCTGGGATTTCCAGAAAGCTAATTGAGACCTAGGACTTGACCTTGGAAGCGGCGGCGTTGATGGCTCAGACTTTTATGGCAGGGGAGGAGGAAACCAAGATAATATACGCGCGCAATTTTGCCTCCAATGGATTAGGGAGTCAATATCATAAACGTGACTCAGAGCCCCGCAGGCAGGCAAGGGCAGTTCGACACACCCCAGGCAGCAACAGACCCAAGAGTAAGTCTCCAACAGAGACAATGGCAGGCTGAACGGACATTTACGCCACCCCAGTGGACAATGCGGCCTGGGATGGGGCCATTGACATCCACTAACAGGGTGCTCAAGAGCAGTCAAAGGGACAATCAGCAAGGAATGCCTTGTAACAGCTCTTTTGTTCACAACAATGGGAACCTCAGTTCATGCTGGAGGTGTGGGGGCAGACATGCTGCCAGGACTTGCAGGTTTCAACAGTTCGTCTGCAGAAATTGTAACCTCAGTGACCATTTAGCCAGAATGTGCAGAAAGCCTGTAACCAGGCTAATATACGAGGCGGATGAACCAGATGAGGGGTCTGCGAGGCAGGATGATGCTTGGGGCAAATCAATGGATGCTGAAGTTCAGTGGGTTCATGTGGCAAATATTCACAGCTCATATACCAAAACGCCACCTATGATGATGAAAGTCCTATTAAACGGCATCCCTGTACGCATGGAGCTGGACATGAGTGTTTAACAATTCGAAAAGCTGTGGCCACTCAAAGACAACAGATCCAAACTAGAACGTATTGAGACACAATTACGGACGTACACCAAAGAAATCATTCCAGTGCTAGGCAGTGCAATGTTGGCGGTCACTCACAATGGATCGGTGAACCGGCTGCCGCTCTGGATTGTCCCGGGCAATGGTCCCGCACTGTTGGGGAGGAGCTGGTTAGCTGAGACGAACTGGAAATGGGGGGATGTGCACGCCATGTCATCTGTGGAGCGAAGGTCATGTTCACAGGTCCTACAGCAATTTGAGTCACTATTTCAACCTGGCGTCGGGACGTTCAAAGGTACCAAAGTAGTGATACGCATCACCCCGGATGCCAGACCAGTGCACCACAAAGCCAGAGCTGTGCCATATGTGATGCGGGAGAAAATTGAGAGCAAGTTGGACCGTTTGCTGAGGGAGGGCATCATCTCGCCCGTTGAATTCAGCGACTGGGCGAGCCCCATCGTTCCCGTCCTAAAAGCGGATGGCTCGGTCAGGATCTGTGGCGACTACAAGGCCACTATCAACCGGGTGTCCCTACAAGACCAATACCTGCTCCCGAGAGCGGAGGATCTTTTTGCCACGCTGGCAGGCGGCAAGCTGTTCACCAAGTTGGATCTCACTTCAGCCTACATGACCCAAGAACTGGCCGACGAATCTAAACTACTGATCACCATCACCACGCACAACAGACTGTTCGTTTACAACAGGTGTCCGTTTGGCATTCGATCAGCGGCCGTGATTTTTCAAAGAAACATGGAAAGCCTGCTCAAATCCATTCCTGGAACAATCGTATTTCAGGACGACATCCTCATCACCGGTCGTGACACCGAGGAACACCTCCACAACCTGGAGGAGGTGTTACGCCGACTGGACCAGGTAGGCCTGTGACTCAAGAAGTCTAAGTGTGTGTTTTTGGCTCCCGAAGCCGAGTTTCTGGTCAGGAGGGTTGCTGTAGATGGGATTCGGCCCACCGAATCCAAAACGGACGCAATTTGACGAGCGCCCAGGCCCTGCAACACATCGAAGTTGCGTTCAATTCTGGGACTCTTGAACTATTTCGGGAACTTTCTGCCGAACTCAAGCACATTATTGGGGTCGCTATACGTTTTCATGCGTAAGGGTTGCGATTGGTTTTGGGGGGACTGTCAGGAACGGGCTTTCGATCGGGCGCGGAACCTACTTTGTTCAAATAAGTTGTTGACCCTGTACAACCCCTGTTAGAAATTGGTTCTGACATGTGATGCATCGTCCTATGGGGTTGGGTGCGTGTTGTAGCAGTGTAATGCTGAGGGCCAACTCCAACCTGTGGCTTATGCCTCCAGGTCGCTCTCTCAAGCTGAACGGGGATATGGGATGGTTGCGAAGGAAGCACTCGCATGTGTCTATGGGGTGAAAAAGATGCATCAGTACCTTTTTGGCAGGAGGTTCGAATTAGAAATGGACCACAAGCTGTTAACATCCCTGCTGTCAGACAGCAAGGCTGTCAATGCCAAAGCGTCAGCTCGCATACAGCGATGGGCTCTCACGCTCGCTGCGTATGACTACACCATCCGGCACCGGCCCGGCACTGAAAATTGCGCTGACGCGCTCAGCAGGCTTCCACTGGCCACCACTGAGGGGGCAATGGAGCAAAGCGCTGAGATGGTCATGGCTGTCGATGCCTTTGACAGCGTAGGCTCCCCCATCACAGCCCGCCAGATCTAAATCTGGACCAACAGAGATCCCCTCCTATCCTTGATTAAGAAATGTGTCCTGACTGGGGATTGGGCGCCTGCACACGGAGCATGCCCTGAGGAGGTCAGACCGTTTCACAGACGGATGGCTGAGCTCTCCATCCAAGCCGACTGCCTACTATGGGGCAGCCGGGTAGTCATGCACCAGCGGGGCAGGGAAGCATTCATCAGGGAACTCCACAGCGAGCACCCAGGCATCGTGCTGATGAAGGCTATTGCCCGGTCACATGAGTGGTGGCCGGGAAATGATTCAGACCTGGAACACTGTGTTCGCAGGTGCACGACATGTGCCCAGCTAGGTAATGCCCCCAGGGAGGCCCCGCTCAGCCCGTGGCCCTGGCCCACCAAGCCATGGTCAAGTATTCATGTAGACTACATGGGTCCGTTCATGGGAAAAATGTTTCTCATTGTGGTAGATGCGTACTCGAAATGGATCGAGTGCATCATTTTGAATTCGTGCACGACATCCACCACTGTGGAGAGTCCACATGCAGTCTTTGCGACCCACGGCTTGCCGGACATCCTTGTTAGCGATAATGGTCCATGTTTCACAAGCTACGAATTCCGGGAGTTCATGTTGGGTAATGGCATTAACCATGTCAGGACAGCACCGTTCAAGCCAGCCTCCAATGGCCAGGCGGAACATGCGGTCCAAATCCTAAAACAAGGCATGCTCCGGATTCAAGGACCCTCCCTTCAATGCCGCCTATCGCGCCTCCTGCTGGCCTATAGGTCCCGACCGCACTCTCTCACGGGGGTCCCGCCCACGGAGCTACTCATGAAATGGACACTCAAAACTCGGCTGTCCCTCATTCATCCAGTCTTGTCCGACATTGTTGAGGGCAAGCGCCAGTCCCAAAACGAGTACCATGACCGAAATTCAAGGGGGAGCTGTATAGAAATTGATGACCCCGTATTTGTTCTCAATCATGCTTTGGGGCCCAAATGGCTTGAGGGTACTGTAATAGACAAAGAGGGAAATAGGGTCATAGTGGTTAAACTTAACAATGGGCAGATATGCCGCAAACATCTGGACCAAGCAAAAAAAAGTTTCAACATGGACACTGAGGAACCCGAGGAAGATCATGAGATGGTATTCACACCACCACCAGTGAACGAGCAACAAGAACATTCAGCAGCATGCACAGTCCCTGCGGTCAGCCCGGACAGGCCGGAATCACCACAGTGACAGACACGCATACCAAGGCTCAACAACCAGAGCCCCAACTGCGGCGCTCCACGAGAGAGGGCAGACCACCCGAGAGACTTAACCAATGATCCCAATAAGATGTTGAAGGGGAGGTGATGTCATGTATGTAACCTTTATGTAACAACACTGCAATACTGTATATACGTAAGAAATGCACACCTTGACCACAGGGGGTGAACTTGTGGGAGACACTCCTCACCTGGTCATCCAAGTATACAAAGGGAGGTCCCACGCAGGGTCATCACTTCTTGGTCCTGTGAATAAAGGTTCAGTTCATGGAGTGATGTTGTCCATAGAATGTGCCTCGTGTGGATTTGTGGTATTGTGTAAGGACTTTACAGCCTCCAAACAATAGGAAGGATGTAGAGGCAGTAGAGAGAGCACAGTGAAGATTCACTAGGATGATGTGAGGAAATACAGGTAAAAAGAAAGATGTGAAAATTTAGAGCTGTTCTCATTAGAACAGAGGAGATTAAGGCGTGATTTGATGGAGATATTTAAAATTACGATGAGATGGGACAGAGTAGATGGAAACAGACATTTTCCAGTGGTTGAGGGATCAAGAATAAGAGGTCATAAATATAAGAAGAAATGTAAGAGATTTAGGATGGAGAGCAGGAGAAACCTAGAGATTGTGTGGATGTGGAATGAACTGTCAAGAGTTTAAGGGCTGGATTTTCGGCAGGTTTGCGACCGGGTTTTTGCCGCGATTTGACCCTCCGCAGCAAAAACCCGGTCGCAAAGCCCGGGCGGGATCCTCGGGTACCTGGTTCCAGCGGCACTTACAAGTACCACCAGGGAGAGGTGCGCCGACTTGCAACTATAACTTACCTTTTTTGCAAGTTTTCATATTTACCACTGCAGCAATTATTTAGTTAAGAATCTTGTAAATGTTATTGGAATGTTTTTGGGAATTTTTTTTCCCGCCGCTCCCAAGGTCTCTCTCACATCGCTCCTGGTTCCGGACCAAAGAGTGCCGAAACTTTCAGTTTCGCGCCACGAATGAGTGTGCAACGCCTCCTTTACCGATGCGCTCCTGGTGCAGACATAAAGGCCAAAAGTTCGGGCTAAAAACGGTAGTGCAGCGAAAACAGTAAGCTTCACATATCGCTACCGTTTTCGCCGAAAAACCCCGAAAGCCGCAAATCCGGCTCAATGATTGAAGCAGAGATTACATCAACTTTTAGGAATAGAATCATAGAATGGTTACAGCACAGAAGGAAGCCATTCAGCCCATCGAGCTGTGACGGCTCTCTGCAGGAGCACTTCAGCTAGTCCCACTCCCCCACCCTTTCCCTGTCGCTCTGTAATTTTTTTCCTTCAGGTACTTATCCAACTCCCTTTTGAAAGCCGCTATTGAATCTGCCTCCACCACTCTTTCAGGCAGCGCATTCCAGATCATAAGCACTCGCTGCATAAAAAGGTTTTTCCTCATGTCGCCTTTTATTCTTCTGCCAATCACCTTAAATCTGTGTCTTCTGTTTCTTGACCCTTCTGCCAATGGGATCAGCTTCTTTCGATCTGCCCTGTCCAGATCCCTCATGATTTTGAACACTTCTATCAAATCTCCTCTCAACCTTCTCTGCTGTAAGGAGAACAACGCCAACTTCTCCAATCTATGCACATAACTGAAGTCCCTCATTCCTGGCATCATTCTCATAAATCTTTTCTGCACCCTCTCTAAGGCCTTCACATCCTTCCTAAAGTGCGGTGCCCAGAATACTCCAGTTGAAGCCAAACCAGTGTTTTATACAGGTTCATCATAACTTCCTTGCTTCGTTACTCTATGCCTCTATTTATGATACCCAGGATCCCATATGCTTTTTAACCGCTTCCTCAACCTGCTCTGCCTCTTTCAACGATTTGTGCACATATACCTCTCAGGTCTCTCATGTACCCCCTTTAGAACTGTACCCTTTATTTACATTGTCTCTCTTCAAAATGTATCACTTTGCACTTTTCTGCGGGTGAGATAGGCGGTTGATGGAAAGGAAAATAAAGGATATGGGAACAGGACAGGCATGTGAGACTGGGACTACTGCTGGTCTGGAGGTTAAGCACCAACTTGGACTAATTGGGCTGAACAGTCTGTTTCTGTGTTGTAATTTCTACATAATTGTCACAAAAAGATCTGGATTAGGTTGGGGGGGCTATGAGGATAACTAGGGATGTGCAACATATGCAGCCTTGCTTGCATCGCCTACAAACAAATAGAACATTATGGTTCTGTTGCAAGGACCACAGATATATTGTGCCCAAGAAAAGCATCTCATTTGGAATATATAGTGCAGGATATAAGATTAGATACATATTTTCAAATTTTGCTTGATTTACCTTTAGTCACCCGTAGCAGCTTTGCTGAAGCTTTCCTCGGGGGATTAAAGACATTGGTTAGAGTCCATGATTGAGCAGATTGTACCTGGTCTGTGGCAGAAATGGATGTGCTAATCCTTTCTCATTCCATGCTTTATTATACGCTCTTTAAAGGAGTTAGGTTCACCTATGTGCAGTCAAGCTGGTCAATGAGATAAGGGAAGAATTGTAAGAGGACAGAAAGGTTCAGGTACAATAAGAGCAGAAACAGCAAACAGATGGATTGAAGCCAAGTTGTGGAGAAATCAAGCAGGCCGACAAAGTGGGGACTCCTTTGTTTTCAAGTTCATTGCAATTCCAAAGCATCTTATCCTCAAGAGCTGGGGGAGTTTACCAACCCAGGTTGATGTTGAGATTTGTAACAGCATTAATATTTAAATGAAAATATCAACACAAATTGTTATCAGCCCAGGTGTCAGTGTCAGCTCAGTGGTAGCACTCTCATCTCTGAGTCAGAAGACTGTGGGTTCATGCTCCCACTCCAGAGACTTGAGCACATAATCCAGGCTGACACTCCAGTGCAGTACTGAGGGAGCGTTGCATTGTTGGAGGTGCAGTGTCGGATGAACTGTTAAACTGAAGTTCTCGTCTGCCTTCTCAGGTGGACCTAAAAGATCCCACGACACTATTTGAAGAAGAGCCAGGGTAGGCTGGGGGATTCTCCCTGTGTGCTGGGCAACATTTAGCCCTTAACCTACACCTAAAAAACAGATAATCTGGTCATTTATTGTTTGTGGGACTTTGCTGTGTGCAAATTGGTTGCTGTGTTTTCTAAGTTACCCTTCAAAAAATACATCATTGGCTGTAAAGCATTTTGGAACTTCCTGAAATCATGATATGCGCTATATAAATGCAATTATTTCTTTCTTTCTATCTTTCTTTCTTTCTTTCTTTCTCTCCTTCTTTCTCGCCTTTTTCTCCTCTTTCTTTCTTTCTGTCATGTATGTAACAACACTGCAATACTGTATATAAGTAAGAAATGAACACCTTGACCACAGGGGGTGAACTTGTGGGAGACACTCCTCACCTGGTCATCCAGGTATATAAAGGGAGGTCCCACGCAGTGTCATCACTTCTTGCTCCTGTGAATAAAGGTTCAAGTCATGGAGTGACCTTCTCCATAGAATGTGCCTCGTGTGGATTTGTGGTATTGTGTAAGGACTTTACGTTGGCGACGAGAAACAGGAATCAACGACCCACGAGAATGGCTACCGGCAGCACAGATGAATGGTACTGTGTTGGTGAGGACTGGGATGATTTCATTGAGAGGCTCCAGCAGAGTTTTGTCACGAAGCACTAGCTGGGAGACGCAGCGGCCGACAGGCGAAGGGCTCATCTGCTGACCAGCTGTGGACCTAAGACTTACGCGCTCATGAAAGATCTGCTAGCACCCGAGAAGCCGGCGGACAAAACCTTTGAAGAGCTCAGCAAACTAATCGGTGAGCACCTCAAACATGCGAGCAGCGTACACATGGCCCGACATAGATGCTATACTCACCGCTGTCGGGAAGGACAGAGCATACTGGATTTTGTTGCGGACCTCCGGCGCTTGGCCAGCCTCTGTAAGTTCACAGACGCCTGCAGGGGGGAGATGCTAAGGGATTTCTTTATTGAGGCATCGGTCATGCTGGGATTTTCAGAAAGCTAATTGAGACCAAGGACTTGACATTGGAAGCGGCGACGTTGATGGCTCAGACTTTTATGGCGGGGGAGGAGGAAACCAAGATAATATACGCGCGCAATTCTGCCTCCAACGTGGCGATGGAGCAGGGAGTCAATATCATAAACTAGCACTGGAATGATTTCTTTGGTGTACGTCCATAATTGCGTCTCAATGCGTTCTAGTTTGGGTCTGCTGGCTTTGAGTGGCCACAGCTTTTCGAATTGTTGAACAGTCATGAATGGCTGGCTGGCCCCCGTGTCCAGCTCTATGTGTACAGGGATGCCATTTAATAGGACTTTCATCATCATAGGTGGCGTTTTGGTATATGAGCTGTGAATGTTTGCCACATGAATCTGCTGAATTTCAGCATCCATTGATTTGCCCCAAGCGTCATCCTGCCTCACAGACCCCTCATCCGCCTTGTATATTAGCCTGGTTAAAGGCTTTCTGCACATTCTGGCTAAATGGTCACTGAGGTTACAATTTCTGCAGACGAACTGTTGAAACCTGCAAGTCCTGGCAGCATGTCTGCCCCCACACCTCCAGCATGAACTGAGATTCCCATTGTTGTGAACAAAAGAGCTGTTACAAGGCATTCCTTGCTGATTGCCCCTTTGACTGCTCTTGAGCACCCTGTTAGTGGGTGTCAATGGCCCCATCCCAGGCCGCATTGTCCACTGCGGGGGAGGGGTGGGGGGGAGGGACGTAAATGTCCGTTCAGCCTGCCATTGTCTCTGTTGGAGACTTGCTCTTGGGCCTATTGCTGCCTGGGGTGTGTCAAATTGCCCTTGCCTAAATGTTCAGGTTATGGAGTGACCTTGTCCATAGAATGTGCCTCGTGTGGATTTGTGGTATTGTGTAAGGACTTTACACTTTCTGTCTGTTATGTCTCAAGTAAAGCAATGTGACTGACTACTGTAGACTTGAGTAAGTGTGACCTTAGTCTCTTTATTGTGATTCCAGAGTGCTTTCTTTCTTTCTTCCTTCCTTTCTTTCTTTCTTTCTTTCTTTCTTTCTTTCTTTCTTTCTTTCTTTCTTTCTTTCTTTCTTTCTTTCTTTCTTTCTTTCTCTCTCTCTTTCTTTCTCTCTTTCTCTCTCTCTTTCTCTTTCTCAGTCACAGGACCATGTGACCATATGTAGTCCATCCAGCAGGATAACGCCAGGGTTCACTATCAGCTGAGACCAGATGACCTTGTTTGGTCATTATATTAAATATGACAGTTTAGTTCCTCCTATGGCGACCAGAAAGCCCCAGTTTCTCTACCGAGTTACCTGGCAGTAGGACATAACAATTGGCCTCCGGAGCTAGGAAGAGTAATTCACCGAGGGACCTGATTGGCCACTTTACAACTGGATACCATTGTTTGAGGGCAGGCTCAGGTTTGTGTCTCCCACAGCCGAACATCCCTCGCATTCTATAAACATACGGACAATGATGGACTGGTAAAGACCCTTTGGTCCATCGAGCCTGCCTCTCACAATTGCAATACCTTGTGTATGAAAATATATACACTTCACCCTACCTGAAACCATGTGATCTCCTTGGAGAGGCAAAAAAAACCCCAGGCCAATTTGGGAAAAATAATCTGGGGAATTCCTCTATGACCCATCTAGGCACTCGAAACTAGTTCAGGAGATCGCTCTGGCCCTGAATTCCCTGCAGAACCTACCTTCTGTACGAGGTCATCTCCGCCCCAGCCAGAAACAGGTCCAACTCCCGCATGAAGGAATTCAGCGAATCAGCATCCACCACATGAGATGGCAGTCTATTCCAGAGGTCCACTATTCTCTGGGAAAAGAACCACCTCCTGTCATCTGACCTCGATCTAGCCTTATATAACTTAAATTTGTGACCCCTGGTTCTTACACACGTAGAATTGATGCCTGGGCCACGTACATGAAGGTGATTGGCAATTGTGGAACCACATTCCCACAGTCTAGAGATGAGGGAAGGAAAAATGAGGGGAAGGAAAATATGGAACAGATTACTTGCAAGACAAGAACCGTGCTCAGATTAGTCATTCTATCAAAATATGGCCACAGCACAGAGAATTCAGAATAACTCCAGTACTTCAATTACTCAGCAGTGGAATACAAGGTAGATAGCAATGATTTATTGCCATGTGTGTGCTTTATAAACTGTGCTTGGAACCAGATACATGTTGCACAATTTATTTTCCTCTGGTCAACATTTGACACTTGCAATACCTAGTTTTACAGTAAGACATTGGTAGTTAAAATCCAGCATACCACTCCATGCTCAAACAGGCAGAGCACATTCTTTACCAGTTGATTTGTGTACTCTTGCGCCAAGCTTCCTCGTAGTTATTTTCAAAATGGCAAGCTTTGCAGCAACTCTCTGTAAAGTCTGTCCCTGCAGTACAGACTTACACGAGGCACATGCTGAAGTCAAGGTCACTCTGGACCTGCACATTTATTTCACAGCTCTCGAGTGCCACACTTGCCTGAGACCTGCCTTTATATACCTGCATGGAACAGGTATGCAGTGTCTCCTGCAAGTGTACCCCTGGTGGTAAAGTATGCTTGTGGTTACAGGTCATATCTAGTTACAGTCATGTATAGCATGGTAAGATACAGTTATATACAGTGGTGTGAGATACATGACATCACCCTCCCCCAAGGTCTTATTGTCTTTATAGATTCAGTCTCTCAGGTGGTCTACGCTCTCGCGTGGAGCGTCTTAGTTGTGGTTCAGTTGTTTGCCTTGGTGCCTGTTTTTCTTTCGGTGTGCTTGGTATCTCGCCTGGGCTGTCTGTTTCGTTCAGTATGATTGCTGGTATCTCACCTGGGCTGTCTGTTGAGACTGCCCTTTCCTCAGGTTGTTCCCTCTGTCTGTCCACCAGGTGTGGTGTAAGTTCCACATGGTAGTCTGCCTCTGGTTCTGCAGTGTTGTTGGTGAATCTATTTTTTACTTGGTCTACAGGTCTCCGGCAAGTTTGGCCATTGTCCATTTGTACAACCAGTAGCCTGTTTCCTTCCTTGCCTGTTACTTTCCCTGAAAGCCATTTGGGACCCCTGCCATAGTTTAGCACAAACGCTTTGTCCCCGATCTCATTCCACCTCCCCCTCGAATTTCGGTCATGGTACTCAGTTAGCTTCCGGCGCTTTGCCTCAACAATTTTATGCATGTCTGGGAGGATTAACGAGAGCCTTGTCTTTAAGGCCCGTTTCATCAATAGTTGCGCGGGGGGAACCCCAGTCAACGAATGCGGACGAGATCTGTCTGCCAGCAGCAGTCGCGACAGGCGGCTCTGCAGCGTGGGACCTTGGATTTTCAGCATGCCTTGTTTAATGATTTGCACTGCTCGCTCCACCTGGCCATTGGAGGCTGGCTTGAACGGTGCCGTCGTAACGTGATTTATGCCGTGGTCAACTATAAAATCTTGAAATTCTGCGCTGGTGAAGCATGGACCATTATCACTGACCAATATGTCAGGAATTCCATGCGTTGCAAACATGGTTCCAAGGCTCTCCACAGTGGTGGAGGTGGTGCTCGAGTTTAAAATGGTGCATTCGATCCACTTTGAAAATGCATCGACGACTATGAGGAACATTTTGCCTATGAATGGGCCCGCATAGTCTACATGCACCCGCGACCACGGTTTGGTAGGCCAGGGCCAGGGGCTCAGGGGGGCTTCCCTGAGGGCATTACTGATCATTAAACAAGGCATGCTTAAAATCCAAGGTCCCACGATGAGAGTTGGTGTCCCTGCCAGTGATGAGTATGTTATCTTGAAATACAACCGTCCCCGGGATGGACTTCAGCAGACTCTCCGTGTTGCAGCTGCCGACCTGATGCCGAATGGGCATCGATTGTACACAAAAAGGCCTCGATGTGTGTTGATGGTGGTGAGTAGCTTAGACTCTTCGGTCGGTTCTTGCGTCATATACGCAGATGTGAGGTCAAGTTTCGAGAAAAGTTTTCCTCCAGCAAACGTGGCAAATAGGTCCTCCGCTCTGGGCAGCGGGTATTGGTCCTGTAGGGAGACTCTGTTTATGGTAGACTTGTAATCCCCACAGATTCGTACGGATCCCTCAGGCTTCATGACGGGGACGATGGGACTTGTCCAGTCGCTAAATTCCACGGGTGAGATAATGCCTTCCCGCAGAAGCCGGTCCAGTTCGTGTTCAATCTTTTCCCTCATCACATAAGGCACAGCTCTAGCCTTGTGATGGACCGGTCTGGCATCCTGTGTGACTGAGAGCATGGCGCTGCCAAGGACTGGGACAATTTCTTTGTTTGGTGTCAACCCTTGTGAGTTTTGGTCTGCTGCTTTTGTGCGGCCACAGCTGTTCAAATTGTTGGACGCTCATGAGAGATTGACTAGCTCCCGTGTCCAGTTCCATGTTGACGGGTATCCCATTGAGTAGGACCCTCATCATTAGCCCCTTTGAAGGTGCCCATACCTGGCTGAAAGAGATGTTCAAAACGACTTAGAACTGTTGAGCAGGAGGTCCGTTCCTCTGACGACATGGCGTGAACATCATCCCATTTCCAATTTAGTTTTGCCAGCCAGCTTCTCCCCAACAGTGCTGGGAGATCTCCGGGGACAATCCACAGAGGAAGTCGGTTCACCGTCCCTTTGTGTGTGACTGAGAGCATGGCGCTGCCAAGGACTGGGACGATTTCTTTGTTTGATGTCAACCCTTGTGAGTTTTGGTCTGTTGCTTTTGTGCGGCCACAGCTGTTCAAATTGTTGGACGCTCATGAGAGATTGACTCGCTCCCGTGTCCAGTTCCATGTTGACGGGTATCCTATTGAGTAGGATCCTCATCATTACTGGAGGCATCTTGTTGTAAGAACAGTGGACATTGATCGTGTTGACCCGCTGTACCCCGGCGTCCCGGGCATTGTCTTCTGGTCCGCTTTCCGACCCTTCCGATTCGTATACCAGCCGAGCTGCTGTTTTTCTGCACATGCGAGCCAGATGCCCTGTATAGTTGCAGTTTCTGTAAACAGCATGCTGAAATCGACACCCCCTTGTTGAGTGCCTTCCCCCACATCTCCAGCACAGACCACTTCCATTGTTTCCGAAGGATGAGCTGCATCTGGCTGATCTCTCTTGAGCTTCTCTCAGTCTGTAGTTGATTGCTCGCATTGTGGGTTGATGAGGTGTGAACGACCGTTCATGTGGCCCTTGATGGCTTCTGGCGCCACTGCCTGCTGTTGAAGGCCTGCTCTCCTGCCTTTGTCTGTTTGTGGGGGTAGCGGCTCGTTTCACGCTGTGAACCCCTTGTTCCGATGTTTTGTGAGTTGTCGTACCCGCAGTATAGATCAACCTCGTTTCTTCTTCTCCTTCCAAGAATGTCTGTGCGACCAGTGCTGCTGCCTCGAGGGTCAAGTTCTTGGTCTCTATAAGCTTTCGGAATATGCCTGCGTGGCTTATTCCTTCAATAAAAAAGTCTCTCAGTACTTCTCTCCTTAGTTCATCGGAGAACTCATATGAACTAGCCAGCCTCCGAAGTTCCGCCACGAAGTCGGGTATGCTTTGGCCCACACAGCGTCTGTAGTTGTAGAACCTGTATCTGGCCATGTGTAGGCTGCTCGCTGGCTTCAGGTGGTCTCTCACCAGTGTGCTCAACTCCTCAAACGACTTGCTTGCTGGTTTCTCGGGTGCCAGCAGGTTCTTCATTAAGGCGTATGTTTTCGAGCCACAGCTGGTCAAGAGATGGGGTCTTCTTTTGTCTGCCTTATCGTCGCCCAACCAGTCTTTGGTTACAAAGCTTTGCTGGAGCCTTTCTATAAAGTCCTCCCAATTATCTCCAGCATTGTATTTCTCATCTGAGCCGTTGGTAGCCATTATGTGGATTCTGTGATCCTGTAACTCGTCGCCACTGTAAAGTCCTGACCCTGCAGTATAGACTTACATGAGGCACATGCTGAAGTCAAGGTCACTCTGGACCTGCACCTTTATTTCACAGCTCTCGAGTGCCATACTTGCCTGAGACCTGCCTTTATATACCTGTGTGGAACAGGTATTGAATGTCTCCTGCAAGTACACCCCTGGTGGTAAAGTATGCTTGTGGTTACAGGTCATATCCAGTTACAGTCATGTATAGCATGGTAAGATACAGTTATATACAGTAATGTGAGATACATGACACTTTCACCAAAGAGTCTCACATATAAATTGTGCATAAGAACAGTAACCTCAGTATGCAGCAGCTTAACTCTCACAACCTGAACATTATAGAAAGTTTTCTAAACTCATTGCCTCCTTATTCATTTTTTTTCTGGGCAGATGTGAAGTTTTCAATAAGTAAAGGTGAGCATTTCATGGTAGGGATACAGGGAAGCAAGACCTCCCTCCCTTAATGCTAAGACACTTTTACTATACTGCATTTACCTAAGTGTTTCTTGATTCCTTCCTTTGGAATGCTTTCTAATACTTAACCCACATGTTAGGCTTGCTGGCCCATAGTTCCCTGGGTTGTCCCTATGCCCATTTTTAATACTTCCCTAAAGATATTTGCAAGAATGTGAGCTAATTTGTAAACTATTTCCTTAAATATCTTTGTATGAAGACCAGCTGGGCATGGTATCCTGCCTTTTGCAATGAATGCACCTGTGAGTATGGTCACAGGTTTGTGGAGCTGTTGAACTGCTCCTAGACCTGGCCAAGGTGGCCATTAACAATTCCAGGCAGTGGGCGGTCGAGGGGATCGTTCAGTCCGACTGCTTGGCTCTCTCTCTCGTCTTCGTTTGCGCCAGGGTGTCCCTGGAGGTGGACCACGCGGTGTCTTCTGGCACGCTTGCGGCCTTCCGCGACAGGTGGGCACCAGAGGGACTGGAGTCCATCACCCCGGCCATCAAATTTTAATTTGATTATTCGGTTTGCTCGTTGTTGTGTCCGTTTAACAAGGCCATTAGAGGGAGCAGCATGCGGTGACCCGGCCGAGAAAACGGCGCAGTCCCAGCCTGCAAGACCATCAGCTGCGTCAAGGGAGCAGCGTGTGGCGGCATACTACTGCAGCGAGCAGCGCGTGCTGCTGCAGGAGAGCAACGGCTGATTGCAGTGTGGGCAGGTACAGCAGGAGTAGTGGCGAGGTCGGGGCGAAGGAGCGGCAAGAGTTTGTAGAGGGATGTGATCGGGGCCCAGGAGAGGCGAGGGCCCAGGGGCAGCACGAGCCAGCCCACACTGCGATATGTGTGTGCACTAGGTCCATGCAGCAGAGCTGGTCTCCAGTCGTCTTGGTTAATCCTTGCTACTGGACCAAGACCTAGCTCTGTCAAGCCCGTGTGGTGGCTGGTGTGCAACGGCCACCACACGTTAAAAGAATCCACGCACAGGCATCTTCTACCCTTCAATATGCAGTTCAGGACCTGAAATATTAGGTTCTTCATTGAAACACCTGTGAACTCATCCCTTTTCAGCGTGGAAGCAAGTCATCCTCGTTTCTGTTAGGTTCAGAATAACTCCACGAGACTGTGATGTAAGCTCAAATCATTGTGACCTTGGTCTCTTTAATATAACTCCAAAGTGGCGAAGCAGCATGGATCACCTTTTATACCTGCTTGACCCAGGGTGCACAGGTGATCCTTAGGTCTCCCACAGATGTGCCCCCTAGTGGCAAGTCTTACACATTGGTGAGGTTTGCATACATAACATCACTTCCCCCCAAAGTCTTATGTACAAGTTATTTACAAGTTGAGGCGATCTGGTGCTCTGCATTCCCGGGTTGATCGCCTGAGTTGAAGTCCCGGCATGGGTGAGTTAGTCGGATCATTGCTGCACAGCAGCGCGGCTAGTCTAATCAGACTGTCGGGCATGGTGGGTTCATCCTCGTAGTTGACAGCGAGGTTGATTGCTGGTTGGGTGTGTGTTGGTGGATCATAGATGGTAACGTCTTCTTCAAACTGTTCTTGGTTGTCTGTGAATCGCAGTTTGGTCTGCTTCAAGTGCTTTCTGCACGTTTGCCAATTCAACAATTTTACAACAAACACTCTATTCCCCTCCTTGGCTAAAACAATCCATTTGGGACCCTGACCGTAATTTAGAACAAACACCGGATCATTAACCTCAATGTCACGCGATACAGCCGCACGATCGTAGTACATGTTATGCCGGTGCCGCCAGGTTTCTACGTGATCCGGTTGGACTAAGGAAAGCCTGGTTTTGAATGCTCTTTTCATTAACAATTCTGCAGGGGGAATCCCGGTGAGCAAGTGGGGGCGTGTCCGGTTGCTGAGCAGGACCTGAGATAACCTTGTATTCACTGGAGTTCAGAAGAATGAGAGGGGACCTCATAGAAACATTTAAAATTCTGACGGGATTAGACAGGTTAGATGCAGGAAGAATGTTCCCAATGTTGGGGAAGTCCAGAACCAGAGGTCACAGTCTAAGGATAAGGGGTAAGCCATTTAGGACCGAGATGCGGAGGAACTTCTTCACCCAGAGAGTGGTGAACCTGTGGAATTCTCTACCACAGAAAGTTGTTGAGGCCAATTCACTAAATATATTCAAAAAGGAGTTAGATGAGATCCTTACTACTAGGGGGATCAAGGGGTATGGCGAGAAAGCAGGAATGGGGTACTGAAGTTGAATGTTCAGCCATGAACTCATTGAATGGCGGTGCAGGCTAGAAGGGCCGAATGGCCTACTCCTGCACCTATTTTCTATGTTTCTATGTTTCTATGTTTTAACCGGCTCTGCAAGGAACCATCCGTTATGCGTTTTCAAGCTCTGCTTGATAGTTTGGACTGCCCATTCTGCTTGACGATTGGATGCAGGCTTAAATGGGGCAGACCTGACATGCTTAATGCCATTACGGGTCATGAACTCGTTAAATTCCGAGCTGGTGAAACATGGTCCATTGTCACTAACAAGGACGTCGGGCAAACCATGGGTGGCGAACATGGCCCTGAGTCTTTCAATGGTGGCAGTGGACGTACATAATGACATTATTATACATTCAATCCATTTAGAGTAAGTGTCCACTGCTACTAGAAACATCTTTCCGAGAAAAGGGCCAACGAAATCTACGTGGACCCTAGACCATGGTTTGGAGGGCCATGACCACAGGCTCAGTGGGGCCTCCCTGGGTGAGTTGCTCAACTGTGAGCAAGTGTTGCATTGGTGTACACATTCGGAGTCAATGCTGGGCCACCAAATGTGCGACCTGCCGATAGCCTTCATCATGACTATGCCTGGGTGGGTACTGTGTAGGTCGCATATAAACATTTCCCTGCCTTTTTTTGGCAAAACCACGCGATTCCCCCATAGGAGACAATCCGATTGGATGGACAATTCATCCTTGCGTCGGTGAAACGGCCGACCAGGTCCCATTGAGGATGCAGCTTTTTACTAGTGATAGCACAGGGTCTTGGCTAGTCCAGGTCCTGATCTGGCGAGCCATGACGCGTGACCCCTCGGTCTCAAAAGCATCTATTACCAGAAGCAAGTCTGCGGGTTGAGCCATTTCCACCCCGGTGGTGGACAATGGTAGCCGACTGAGGGCATCAGCGCAGTTCTCTGTGCCTGGTCTGTGGCAGATTATATAGTCATATGCAGACAATGTTAGTGCCCATCTTTGGATGCGGGACAAAGCATTGGTTTTGAAATCTTTGCTTTCTGAGAGCAGTGAAGTAAGCGGTTTGTGGTCGGTTTCGAGCTCGAACCGGAGACCAAATAGATATTGGTGCATTTTATTAACCCCGTATCCATATGCTAACGCTTCTTTTTCAACCATACTGTAGGTTCTTTCAGCCTTGGATAAACTTCTAGACGCATATGCAACCAGTTGCAATTTGCCTGACACATTTGCTTGCTGTAACACACAACTGACACCATACGACGATGCATCACAAGCTAGTACGAAACGTTTATATGCGTCATACAATACAAGTAACTTGTTAGAGCATAGCATTTTTCTGGCCTTATTAAAGGATGTCTTTTGAGATTTACCCCAAACCCAGTTGTCACCCTTGTGTAGCAGTAAATGCAAAGGTTCCAGCAAAGTGCTCAACCCCGGTAGAAAGTTAACAAAATAGTTGAGGAGTCCCAGGAACGAACACAGCTCCATCACATTCTGTGGTCTGGGTGCATACTAGATGGCCTCCATCTACATAATAAGAATTAGGAACAGGAGTAGGCCATCTAGCCCCTCGAGCCTGCTCCGCCATTCAACAAGATCATGGCTGATCTGGTTGTGGACTCAGCTCCACTCACCCGCCCGCTCCCCGTGACCCTTAATTCCCTTGTTGGTTAAAAATCTATCTATCTGTGACTTGAATACATTCAATGAGCTAGCCTCAACTGCTTCCTTGGGCAGAGAATTCCACAGATTCACAACCCTCTGGGAGAAGAAATTCCTTCTCAACTCGGTTTTAAATTGGCTCCCCCGTATTTTGAGGCAGTACCCCCTAGTTCTAGTCTCCCCGACCAGTGGAAACAACCTCTCTGCCTCTATCTTGTCTATCCCTTTCATTATTTTAAATGTTTCTTTAAGATTACCCCTCATCCTTCTGAACTCCAACGAGTTAAGACCCAGTCTACTCAATCTATCATCATAAGGTAACCCCCTCATCTCCGGAATCAGCCTAGTGAACCGTCTCTGTACCCCCTCCAAAGCTAGTATATCCTTCCTTAAGTAGTAAGGTGACCAAAACTGCACGCAGTACTCCAGGTGCGGCCTCACCAATACCCTATACAGTTGCAGCAGGACCTCCCTGCTTTTGTACTCCATCCCTCTCGCAATGAAGGCCAACATTTCATTCGCCTTCCTGATTACCTGCTGCACCTGCAAACTAACTTTTTGGGATTCATGCACAAGGACCCCCAGGTCCCTCTGCATTGCAGCATGTTGTAATTTCTCCCCATTCAAATAATATTCCCTTTTACTGTTTTTTTCCCCAAGGTGGATGACCTCACACTTTCCGACATTGTATTCCATCTGCCAAACCTTAGCCCATTCGCTTAACCTATCTAAATCTCTTTGCAGCCTCTCTGTGTCCTCTACACAACCTGCTTTCCCACTAATCTTTGTGTCATCTGCAAATTTTGTTACACTACACTCTGTCCCCTCTTCCAGGTCATCTATGTATATTGTAAACAGTTGTGGTCCCAGCACCGATCCCTGTGGCACACCATTAACCACCGATTTCCAACCCGAAAGGACCCATTTATCCCGACTCTCTGCTTTCTGTTAGCCAGCCAATTCTCTATCCATGCTAATACATTTCCTCTGACTCCGCATACCTTTATCTTCTGCAGTAACCTTTTGTGTGGCACCTTATCAAATGCCTTTTGGAAATCTAAATACACCACATCCATCGGTACACCTCTATCCACCATGCTCGTTATATCCTCAAAGAATTCCAGTAAATTAGTTAAACATGATTTCCCCTTCATGAATCCATGCTGCGTCTGCTTGATTGCACTATTCCTATCTAGATGTCTCGCTATTTCTTCTTTAATGATAGTTTCAAGCATTTTCCCCACTGCAGATGTTAAACTAACTGGCCTATAGTTACCTGCCTTTTGTCTGCCCCCTTTTTTTAAACAGAGGCATTACATTAGCTGCTTTCCAGTCCGCTGGTACCTCCCCAGAGTCCAGAGAATTTTGGTAGATTATAACGAATGCATCTGCTATAACTTCTGCCATCTCTTTTAATACCCTGGGATGCATTTCATCAGGACCAGGGGACTTGTCTACCTTGAGTCCCATTAGCCTGTCCAGCACTACCCCCCTAGTGATAGTGATTGTCTCAAGGTCCTCCCTTCCCACATTCCTGTGACCAGCAATTTTTGGCATGGTTTTTGTGTCTTCCACTGTGAAGACCGAAGCAAAATAATTGTTTAAGGTCTCAGCCATTTCCACATTTCCCATTATTAAATCCCCCTTCTCATCTTCTAAGGGACCAACATTTACTTTGGTCACTCTTTTCCATTTGATATATCTGTAAAAGCTTTTACTATCTGTTTTTATGTTTTGCGCAAGTTTACCTTCGTAATCTATCTTTCCTTTCTTTATTGCTTTCTTAGTCATTCTTTGCTGTCGTTTAAAATTTTCCCAATCTTCTAGTTTCCCACTAACCTTGGCCACCTTATACGCATTGGTTTTTAATTTGATACTCTCCTTTATTTCCTTGGTTATCCACGGCTGGTTATCCCTTCTCTTACCGCCCTTCTTTTTCACTGGAATATATTTTTGTTGAGCACTATGAAAGAGCTCCTTAAAAGTCCTCCACTGTTCCTCAATTGTGCCACCGTTTAGTCTGTGTTCCCAGTCTACTTTGGCCAACTCTGCCCTCATCCCACTGTAGTCCTCTTTGTTTTAGCATAGTACGCTCGTTTGAGACACTACTTCCTCACCCTCAATCTGTATTACAAATTCAGTGATCACTCATTCCGAGAGGATCTTTTACTCGGAGATCGTTTATTATTCCTGTCTCATTACACAGGACCAGATCTAAGATAGCTTGGAGTCTGTGGGTCTGATGCCATCTGCCGCAATCTTTCTCCCCAGAAATGCGACCTCTGGCGCCAGGAAAACATACTTGGAGCTTTTCAGCCTGAGTCCTACTCTGCCCAGTCACTTTAGAACCTCTTCCAGGTTGTGCAAGTGTTTGGTGGTGTTGCGACCAGTGATCAGGATGTCATCTTGGAACACCACGATGCATGGAACTCTCCATGTTCCTCTAGAAGATGGCCGCAGCCGAGCGAATCCCAAAAGGGCATCTGTGGTACACGAACAGTCCTTTGTGCATGTTGATGCACATCAATTTCTTTGACAGTTCAGCCAGCTCCTGTGTCATGTCAGCAGAGATTAGATCTAGCTTGGTGAATGACTTTCCCCCTGATAGGGTTGCGAATAGGTCCTTCGCTTTGGGTAGTGGGTACTGGTCCTGTAACGAGACTCAGTTGACCATTACCTTGTCGTCCCCACAGATTCATCACTCTTTAACACCGGCATGATTGGGCTGGCCCATTCATTGAACTCGACTGGCGATATGATCCCCTCTCGTTGAAGTCTGTCCAACTCGATCTCGACTTTCTCTTGCATCATGCATTGAACCGCTCGGGCCTTGTGATGAACGGGCTGTGCCCCAGGAACAAGATGGATGTGCACCTTGGCTGTGTGAAGTTGCCGATGCCTGGCTCAAATAACGCTGGGAATTTGTTTCGTACCTAGGCGCACGGGGCGACATCCAACAAAGACAGCACTTAGATGTCGACCCAATTCCATCGGATCTTTCCTAGCCAGCTTCTGCCGAACAGCATTGGGCCATCGGCTGGCACAATCCGTAGTGGTAAATCATGCACCATTCCGTCGTACGATACCTTCACTGCCGATAACAGGCATGAGTTCTTTGGTGTAAGTGCACGCAACATTGTGTAAATCGGGCTCAGTTTTGGCCTCTGTGCCTTGTTGCCCCACAGTTTCTCAAAAGCCTTCTGGCTCATGATTGATTGATTTGCCCCCGTGTCCAATTCCACGGAGACTGGAATGCCGTAGAGTTTAACTTTTAACATTATCGGAGGGCTTTTGGTGGTGAAGGTGTGTACACCATACACTTCCTCTTTATCCTCAGGTTGAGTTGCCTCTCCTGCTCGTTCAGCTTGAGGTGTCCTCTGCTGACTCTGCCACGTGGTGAGTCAGAGGTCGCTTGCACATTCACTGGAGGTGCCCCATTGTTCCGCAGCCCTTGCATACACAGTGCTTGAATCGACATTGATGGGCTCTCTGACTGCCCCTGCTGTCCAAGCATGGTGTTAATGGATTCGCAATCACACCCCACAGCGGCCTCTGAGTCACCCTAAGCCTGGCCTCTGCGGTCATGTGGGCCCTACCATGTACAGTTCTGGCATTATTTTATACACAGTACTTGCTGGTGAGCTTCGATGCTGTGAAGATATCTGTTTCGTGTTGTCGCTCGTGGATATGAAAGCCTGGGCTATCGTGCTGGCCTTGCTCGTCTAGGAATTCAGCAGACAGCAGTTTGCGAAGAATGACCTTGTGGGCGATTCCAAGCACACAAAAGTCCCGCAACATTTCCCCCAAAGATCCGACAAATTCGCACTATCCCACAAGGCGTCTTAGGTTGGCAACAAAGCTCGCCACGTTTTGGCCCTTGGAGCGATGGTGCGTGTAAAAGCGATACCTGGCCATTAAGATGCTCTCCTTCAGCTTGAGGTAGTCCCGAACCAGCGTGCACAGCTCTGTATAAGTCTTGTCCGTTGGTTTGTCCGGTGGCAGCAGATTTTTGAGGAGGCCATATATCGACAACCCACATACAGTGAGGAGAATCGCCCTGCGCTTGATCGCCATCTCAGCCGTGTCCAACTTATTGGCCACAAAGTACTGGTCGAGACTCTCAACGAAGGCTTCCCAATCATCACCCTCAACAAATCTCTCAAGAATACCAAAGGCAGCCATTTCCGCGTGAAAGTTCGTGATCTGTAACTCGTCGCCAGTTGTTAAATTCAGAATAACTCCACGAGACTGTGTTCTAAGCTCAAACCATTGTGATCTTGGTCTTTTTAATATAACGCCAAAGTGGTGAAGCAGCATGATGGATCACCTTTTATACCTGCTTGCCCCAGGATGCATAAGTGACTCTTAGGTCTCCCACAGGTGTGCCCCCTAGTGGCAAGTCTTGCACGTTGGTGAGGTTTGCATACATAACTGTTTCGAGGGACTTCCTATGATGATAATGATGATTAACAAGGGGAGCACTTGGTTAATTGTATGTTTAAAATAGTTGTAGGGTTATTGAGTTGGGAGTGGTTTAGCCAGTTGCCATGATGTTCGCAAGACTCAATAAAACCCTAGCCAGTTGGGTCCATGATGAGGCAGGTGATTGTGAGCCTGGAGGATGAACTGGTAATGTGCAGTGTGATTGCAAAACCTTTTCTAATACTGCTACAACTACAGTGAGAGTGAGAGTGAACCCAGGACCCTGTGAGAGGTGGAGGAAGAAAAGCTGCCTTCTAGGTACATCTACAGGGAGACTGTGAGCATCTGGGAGGAGGAGAAGGCCTGCTGTCTGGAGAGGAGAGAGGAGGGAGAGCTGCCAACACTCTTGTTACTGCGACAGCGTTTGAGAGAGGGGGAAGGAACAGCTGCCATTCGACTACTCACCGGCTGTGAAGAAGGAGGGAGAGCCATTGTCAACATCAACAGATGGGTGCATTTTTGGTGCATTCCCCAAAAAGACTTTGCTTAATCGGTGGGGGGAGGAAAGAAGATTAATAAGTGATAGAGAATTCAAGCTCTGTAGCCCGGCTGCAGTTTTGAAAAAACACAGACCACATTGCAGTAAGTCATCAATCAACTTAACATTTTAGGATCTTGGGTAGCGAGCCAATTAAAAGATTAACAGACTATCAATTGAGCCAATAAGGTCAAAGAAGGCGAGTTCTTTTCTGTAAATTGAACCAGGTATAAGTACAGCCATTTTGGCCATGTGGTCTCAGAAGGACAAAGGCCTGGCATAAAGCCAAGAGCTTGTTGCTGCTGCCAGAATAAAGTTACAGTAAAACTATAATCGGAGTTCGCATTTCATTGGAAATTAAGAGATCTAACAATTTTGGCGTCACGAACACGATCGCTGAGGGAAGAAACTGAATTTTGGACATCGGACCTACATACTGAGGTAAGGACTCCTCTTTATAAAAGTCTTCGGTCAAAAGTCTAAATTCGCCTCTCCTTCTACGCGATTCCGAAAGCCTCCAGTTTGCGAACCCTCCGGTTGGTAGTTGGCTCGAGGTCCCATAGACGTCTAACTTCGGCGGTGCGTTAGTTAATTAATCACCGACCCACTGATTGGCTGGAAAGCCTACGACTCGAGACCCCAGTAAAGAAATCAGTATTATGGCAGCAGGAGATAAGAGCAAAGAATTGCCTACAACTGTTAAAGGCGGGCGGGCACCACCTGAGGTTTCGATAGATGAAATCCTCCAACAGTTGAAAGAATACATAGAGCAACAATTCAACTGATCTAAAACCTCTATTAAGATTGAACAAAAATACGGTACCTCCAAAGGACAATAGTCCTTGGACGAGATTAAAAGGGTCTGGGAAAAAACGACCCGTATGAAAAATAAAGATTGAGCTAGATGGTCCCTAGCCGTTATGGGACAGATCCAAAAGTGGAATTAAATTGTAATGTGTTCCCAACATGATCGAGAACTGACCAGTACAATGGACCAATTGCAAGCTCTTTGTGCACAGCTGCGGCAGAAAAGATTTGAACTTGAAAAGTCGGAAGCGGAAGTTAAAGATCTTAAAGGTGAAATTAAAAATGGAAAAAATCATTCGGTCAAGAGACAGTAATAGGAAAAGGAAAATGTATCGGTCAATTCCCAGGGTACCCATGTTTGGATAAATTAAAAGCGCAAACCCGAAGACACGACCGAGGAATAGATACGGATTCGGAATCCTCTGACGATACAGGGTCGGAGGATGAAGAATTAGGGGTGCGCTTTGCCCCGTTTAAAAAAAGACGAGTTGTAGTCAAATCAGAAGAGACTGCGGATGAGGGCGGAACCAAAAAAACGAAGAAAAGGGTGTATGCAAAATACTTAGTTCATGATCCGGCAGACCCAGAGAAAATTGATAAATGGTCCAAGAAATTTCCCAATCCAAAGAAAGGGGGAGTAAAAACGTGGGATCAATTGGACCGCTTAAGAAATATATATCAACTTCATCCCTGGGACGGAGTGCAAATTTTGACCATAATGGTGCCAAAAATACAAGGAAGAAAATTGCACAACAAGGTAGAAGAAGCTTTGGGGCAGGATGAGCAAGAATTAAACGCAGGATGGGAGGCGATTAAACACTGGCTGCAAGCCTTCAGTCCAGCTAAGACAGACTGGGGAAAAATTGCAGCCTGCCAACAGAAAGGAACAGAGGAGGTCCTGGAGTATGACGAGTGGTTTAGATGCACGTGGCTAGAACATTCGGGTATGAATAATACGAATGAGGAAATGGATGAACAAGTGTTTGGACCCCTGAAAGCAGCTATCGTGGCAGGTCTAAAGCCAGAACTGTCCAAAATGCTTAAGGTAGTGTTACCGGACTGGGAAGGTAGAGGAACTACCTTTGCAGCATTGATGGATCGATGTAACCAATTAGACTTGGATATGGGAGCTAAAGTCCGAGCTGTACAGGCTGTGGGATGGAAATCCCAGGATTCCGATAAACAGTTATTCAGAAAATTACCCGGAAAATGTCATTATTGTGGGAAAGAAGGTCACTGGGCCAAAACGTGCAGGGCAAAACAGCAAGGTCGTGGCTGGGGAAGAGGACGCAGCCAGGGATACAATTCAGCCAACAAGCCAGGCGTGTCACAAGATACCGACCTCATAGAAGCATTTAAGCGACTGACAATACAACAACAGAAGGAGTTATTTGGGATAGCAAAAAACGATTAGAGCCCACCCTGGTCCACCTCTTCGCACTAATACAACTGTGAGGGTGGGCGATAAGGATGTGGACTGTCTTTTAGACACAGGAGCGGAATTAACATGCTTACCCCTACAATATGGTGATTTTTTGCCGTTGAATGGTAGGACATGTACAGCCTATGGAGTTGGGGGCCATAAAATGGAAATTAAAAGATTAACACCGGTACTTATAGGGCTTGGTCCACATGAACTAACCACGCCGTTCTGGATAGGCCAGTAGATCAACCCCTTTTGGGAATGGACGTTCTATTCCAAGTAGATTCATCGTTGCATTTTGAGGATGGTTGGGTGACATGGTCAATTATCCTCCTTCTCACATTGATAGAGAATTCAAGCTCTGCAGTCTGGCTGCAGTTTTGAGAAAACACAGACCACATTGCATTAAGTCATCAATCAACTTGACATTTTTAAGACCTTTGGTAGCGAGCCAATTAAAGGGTAACAGTATATCAATTGAGCCAATAAGGTCAAAGAAGGCGCGTTCTTTTCTGTAAACTGAGCCAGCTATAAGTACAGCCATTTTGGCCATGTGGTCTCAGAAGGACAAAGGCCTGGCTTAAAGCCAGAAGCTTGTTGCAGCTGCCAGAATAAAATTACATTAAAACTACAACCGGAGTTAGCATTTCATTGAAAATTAAGAGATCTAACAATTTTGGCGTCACGAACACGATCGCTGAGGAAAGAAACTGAATCTTGGACATCGGACCTACATACTGAGGTAAGGACTCCTTTTTATAAAAGTCCTCGGTCAAAAGTCTAAATTTGTCTCTCCTTCTACGCGATTCCGAAAGCCTCCGGTTTGCGAACCCTCCAGTTGGTAGTCGGCTCAAGGTCCCATAGAAGTCTAAACTTCGGCGGTGTGTTGGTTAATTAATCACCGACCCACTGATCGGCTGGAAAGCCTATGACTCGAGACCCAGTAAAGAAATCAGTATTATGGCAGCAGGAGATAAGAGCAAAGAATTGCCTACAACTGTTCAAGGTGGGCAGGCACCATCTGAGGTTTCGATAGATGAAATCCTTCAACAGTTGAAAGAATACATAGAGCAACAATTCGACTTATCGAAAACCTGTATTAAGATCGAACAAAAGTACGGAACCTCCAAAGGACAATGGTCCTTGGACGAGATCAAAACGGTCTGGGGAAAAACGACCCAAATGAAAAATAAAGAGCGAATCCGATGGTCCCTAACCATTGTGGGACAGATCCGAAAGTGGAATGAAATTAAAACATGTTCCCAACATGATAGACACCTGATCAGTACAAAGGATCAATTGCAAGCAGTTTGTGCACAGCTGCGACAGAAAAGACTTAACTTGAAAAGTCGGAAGCGGAAGTTAAAGATCTTAAAGGTGAAATTAAAGAATGGAAAAAATCATTCGGTCAAGAGACAGTAATAGGAAAAGGAAAATGTATCGGTCAATTCCCAGGGTACCCATGTTTGGATAAATTAAAAGAGCAAACCCGAAGACACGACCGAGGAATAGATACGGATTCGGAATCCTCTGACGATACAGAGTCGGAGGATGAAGAATTAGGGGTGCGCTTTGCCCCGTTTAAAAAAAGACGAGTTGTAGTCAAATCAGAAGAGACTGCGGATAAGGGCGGAACCAAAAAAACGAGGAAAAAGGTGTATGAAAAATACTTATTTCATGATCCAGCAGACCCAGAGAAAATTGATAAATGGTCCAAGGAATTGCCCAATCCAAAGAAAGGGGGAGTGAAAACGTGGGACCAATTGGACCGTTTAAGAAACATACATCAACTTTATCCCTGGGACGGAGTGCAAATTTTGACCATAATGGTGCCAAAAACACAGGGATGAAAATTGCACGACAAGGTAGAAGCAGCTTTGGGGCAGGATGAGCAAGAATTAAACGCAGGATGGGAGGCGATTAAACACTGGCTGCAAGCCTTCAGTCCAGCTAAGACAGACTGGGGAAAAATTGCAGCCTGACAACAGAAAGGAACAGAGGAGGTCGTATGACGAGCGGTTTAAATGCACGTGGCTAGAACATTCGGGTATGAATAATACGGATGAGGAAATGGATGAACAAGTGTTTGGACCCCTGAAAGCAGCTTTCGTGGCAGGTCTAAAGCCAGAACTGTCCAAAAGGAACTACCTTTCAGCATTGGTGGATCGATGTAACTAATTAGACAGGGATATGGGAGCTAAAGTCCGAGCTGCACAGGCTGTGGGATGGAAATCCCAAGATTCCGATAAACAGTTATTCGGAAAATTACCCGGAAAATGTCATTATTGTGGGAAAGAAGGTCACTGGGCCAAGACGTGCAGGGCCAAACAGCAAGGTCGTGGCTGGGGAAGAGGACGCAGCCAGGGATACAATTCAGCCAACAAGCCAGGCTTGTCACAAGATAACGACCTCATAGAAGCATTTAAGCGAGTGACAATACAACAACAGAAGGAATTACTTGGGATAGCAAAAAACGATTAGAGCCCACCCTGGCCCCCCTCCTCGCGCTAATACAACAGAGGGGAGATGGGCTATATATAACTGTGAGGGTGGGCGATAAGGATGTGGACTGTCTTTTAGACACAGGGGCGGAATTAACCTGCTTACCCCTACAATATGGAGACTTTTGCCGTTGAATGGTAGGGCATGTACAGCCTATGGAGTTGGGGGCCATAAAATGGAAATTAAAAGGACAACACCGGTTCTTATAAGGCTGAATCCACATGAACTAACCACGCTGGTCTGGATAGGCGCAGTAGATCAACCCCTTTTGGGAATGGATGTTCTAATCCAAGTAGATTCATCATTGCATTTCGAGGATTGTTGGCAGACATGCTCAATTAGAACTTTGAAGAAAGAAGAATTGAAGGAACACCCGATATGGGCTAAAGATAAGAACGATTGTGGCCTATTCCAGATGGAGCCTGCGTCATTTACCGGGACCAAGCATCCTTGCACTAAACAGTATCCAATCAGTCCAACTGCCATCGCGGGAATCTTACCGATTATTCTGCAATTGGAGAAACAAGGGGTGCTTATTAAAACGCATAGCTCCTCCAATAGCCCCGTGTGGCCGGTACAGAAATCTAATGAGACTTGGCGTTTGACTGTCGATTATAGGAAAGCTAACCAGTGTATTGATCAAAAAGCTCCTTTGGTCGCAGATCCCTCCACCATTTTTAATGCCCTCAATCCGGAACATAAATATTTCTCGGTTATAGATATGGCCAACGGATTTTGGTCGGTGCCTCTGGCACCGGAGGTTCGACAGTGGTTTGCTTTCACTGTCCAAGTACAACAGTATACTTGGACCCGGTTACCGCAGGGTTTCCACAACAGCCTTACGGTATTCCACATGGCTTTACAAAGCCATTTGCGAGAATTACCTCCCCTGTCATCCACAGTCATCCAATATGTAGACGATATCCTGCTAGCTTCAAACACGGAAGAACAGCATGAACAAGATTTACGAGCTTTGCTGGACCATCTTTGGCTGAAAGGACATAAAGCCAGCATCGACAAAGCACAAATATCCCAAGAAGAGGTTGTATACCTGGGACAAAAGATTTCACAAGGAAAGAGAGAACTTACCCAGGATAGAACTGCAGCCATTCGGGCTGCTAAAAAACCCACCACTATTCAGGAGCTAAGGTCTTTTTTGGGATTGTGTAACTTTAACAGAAATTGGATTGACTCCTTCACACAGCTTGCTCAGCCATTGAATGATATCTTAAAGGGGAAACGTGCCTCTAAAGAAGCCATCACCCTCACTAAGGAACAGCAAGAGGCCTTCCTGAGTTTGAAAAAGGCTTTGTGTTCGGCAGCGGCTCTGGGAATCCCCGACAGTGGTAAGCCATTTACCCTGTTTGTCCATGAGAAAGAAGGATATATGACAGCTATTACTGACACAAGAACATGGGGATCGGCAAAGACCTATTGGCTATTATTCGGCAAAACTGGATGCGGGAGCCCTCGGATGGAGAAGTTGCCTAAGGGCCATGGAAGCTACATGTCGACCGGTAATGATCACTGCGGGTCTAGTCCTCGACCAAAAGCTGATTGTCAAGTGTCCCCACACCGTACACGCTTTGCTGTCTTTGAAAAGAATGTCTCAGGTGACGGCAGCTAGATGGACCCGCTGGACAGCAGTTTTGGAAGCTCCGAATCTCCATATCGTCCGGGCCAGCCCGGTTAATCCCGCAACTATGCTCCCGATGTCACAATTGAGGGAGCAAGAGGGGGGAGAATGTGAAGAGCATGACTGCGTGGAGATTTTAAAAGAAACAGAAGAAGCAGCCTTAGCAGCAGAGGAGCCTCTACACAACCTCATCTGCCAGAAAAATAATTCTGGACCCATCACGGTAATGCCCCAACTGAGGCCCCCTGCCCCTGTCGGACCATTCCAGCATCTGCAGGTTGATTATATATCTCTTCCTTTATGCCAAGGATACACTAACATTTTTGTCATGGTCGACAGATTCTCTAGATGGGTAGAAGCTGTCCCAACTAAAAGAGCCACAGCCAATCACACTGCAAAGGTCTTGTGTAAGGATTACATTCCCCGATGGGGAGTCCCGAGTTGCATTGACTGAGATCAGGGAACACACTTCACAGGTGCTGTCTGCCAAGAAGTCTGTAGGTTACTGAACATTACGTGGGATTTACACTGTCCTTATCATACACAATCATCAGGACAAGTAGAGCGAATGAATCGAACTCTGAAACAACAGCTTGCCAAATATCACCAAGAAGGAACACCATGGCCCCAGGCACTACCAATAGTGCGTTGTAGCATTAAGGCAACCCCGAACAGAACTACAGGTCTAAGCCCATTTGAAATTATAACAGGAAGACCCATGTCGCTGCCAGGAACTATTGATTTATGGAAAGCTGATGTTCACTTAATGAGTGACACTTTGTTATCATACTGTCGGAACCTAACCAATGCTATTAGTTCTGTTTCCCGACAGGTATCGGCAGCTTGGGGTAATCCACCCGAAGGAGGACACGACATCATCCCGGGAGTCTGGGTGTATGTGAAAAAGTTGCATAAATAACCTTTGGGTGCCAAGTGGGAGGGACCTTATCAAGTGTTATTGACCACCCAGGCAGCTGTTAAAGTCCAAGGAAAGAAAGCCTGGATCCACGCTTCACACGTTAAACGAGCACCCATAACTGAAGCTGAAATCTAATGAGGACAATTACTTTTTGCCAAAGTGTATAAATTTACTGTATTACTGATTGTAGGTATTCGAGGCATTTGCCTACTTCTTACTAGCCGACCCTCTGCACCAAAGGGAAATAGTAGGGTAGCAAGGGAATTACATGTAAATACCTTTTTATATATGTCATACATTTAGGCCAAACAAGGTAACAATTCTAGTTGTTGGGTGTGTAGTTCCTGGCAGCGACATGGGTCTTCCTGTTCTAATTTCAAATGGGCTTAGACCTGTAGTTCTGTTCGGGGTTGCCTTAATGCTACATAGCACTATTGATAGTGCCTGGGGCCATGGTGTTCCGTCTTAGTGATATTTGGCAAGCTGTTGTTTCAGAGTTCGATTCACTCGCTCTACTTGTACTGACGATTGTGGATGATAAGGACAGTGTAAATCCCACGTAATGTTCAGTAACCTACAGACTTCTTGGCAGACAGCACCTGTGAAGTGTGTTCACTCAGAGGGAGGGATTCCCTTGAGGCCAGTTCCCTTGAATATCTCGGAAATGGCTGAGTGGATAATTAATCAAAACAAAACAGGCAATGCATTTCAGGATACGGAAAACTGAGCACATAAATGGAAGTCAGCAGGTTACAATCTAACTACCTTTGAAGGGGTTACCAACCGTGCTACAATAATTCCCAACGCCCCCATTTTTTGTTATCACTAATACAACGGGAATAGGAAGACCGGGGGAATCAGTCTGTCTGATTAGAAACATCAAAGGAGGCCAAAATATGGGGTATATTAACTGCTCCCGGAATTATAATGTAATCAAGCCACGGAACCGTCCAAACTGGGCCGATGTGGGAATTTTTAACATAATGGGGATTCTGAATAAAACAGATGGAAAAGCCTGGACAGGCCCCGGAGTGTTGCTGACAAAGAAACAGCTAACCTTCATTGCCTATAATGGCACCTATTGGGTGTGTGGCCACAAGGCCTACCTTTGGCTGCCCCAGAATTGGACGGGATCCTGCTATTTAGCCTACATTGTGCCTTATATGTATCATAAAGTCACTGTCGGAACATCTACACAGTCCTAACAGAGCTATCACAGAAACAGAGAGGTTCTTTGCCATTCTGATCCCCAGCTATGGGACCGCCAGACTGGCAAGGGAATCCATTAACATGGCATCCGTTGTGGAACGGGTAGCCAATGATACCTCAGAGGCCCTAGTTAAAATCAATGCAGAAATGGTATCAATCCGCACAGTAGCCCTACAGAATAGACTGGCCCTTGACTACATCCTGGCTGAAAAGGGAGGTACTTGCACCCTACTCGGAACTGAGTGTTGCACATATATCCCAGATAGCTCCGAAGAAATTACCCACTTAGCGGAGCATATCCAAAAGGAGGTAGAAAAACTTAAGCAACCCCCATCATTCACTTTGCGGAGCGGAGCCACTGAATGGCTAGGTTCAATAGGAACTTCATTGGTGGAAGGTTTAATTCTATTTGTTGTAATTGGTTTTTTTTTATATTGTTTGTTTATGTTGATTAAATGTTGTTGCAACCAGGCAGCTGTAGCTGCTGTCCCGCAGGTGAGACATCTTGCAGGTCCCAGCAGACCATCTGTAAGTGGCACAAGGATATGATATGCTTAAGGGAAGGTTGTTTACTGGTTGAATTAAGATATTGATTTAGATTAAATTGGAATAAGGTTAATTAACCTACGAAAACCAGACTTTCATTGTGGCCACAATGGAATTCGGGTTGGTGTAAATTTGTGTGGAAGCTACTAGTCCGGACATGTGGTGAAACACATCAACCAATTTTAGAAGGAAACTCTATTAACATGTATGAAATTATTTTGTGGAATATTTAACCAGTGATAGCTAATGTTTTATGATTCAGTTTGTGAAAGAATCAAAGGGGGGATTGATAGAGAATTCAAGCTCTGCAGCCCGGCTTCAGTTTTGAAAAAACATAGACCACATTGCATTAAGTCATCAATCAACTTGACATTTTAGGACCTTGGGTAGCGAGCCAATTAAAAGGTTAACAGACTATCAATTGAGCCAATAAGGTCAAAGAAGGCGAGTTCTTTTCTGTAAATTGAACCAGGTATAAGTACAGCCATTTTGGCCATATGGTCTCAGAAGGACAAAGGCCTGGCTTAAAGCCAAGAGCTTGTTGCTGCTGCCAGAATAAAGTTACATTAAAACTACAATCGGAGTTCGTATTTCATTGGAAATTAAGAGATCTAACAATAAGAACATTGTGGGGTGGGGAGGGGTGCAAGTGTGTGGGGTTCTTGCGAACAACTAGGCCCCACATACCACTGGAAGCACCCCTTCCCCATTGCTTGGCCCGGGTTGGCTGGAGCTACCTGGGTGCTTTTTTTCTTTTTTTCTTAAATATTTAACATCGTTTGGAGGTCTGTGCCTGGGTGGTTCCAGCCATCCCGGGTGAAGACATGTTCTCTACCCGCCAGAAGAATATAAAGACTTTGTTTGTGATCCGGGGAGTGCACCCCCTACAAGCACCCACCCACCGCTGTGAGGAGTGCCTGATACCACAGCTTCTCTTTCACCCCCCCCCCCCCACCTCTCTCTCTGTCTCTCCTCTCTCTCTCTCTCTCTCTCTTAGAGCCTCTTTTAAAATATATTCTAAAAAAAAGGCAACTACGAAGCAGAGGGAAAAGGGCCCCTCCCCAATTGTCAAAAGTTGGGGAGAGGTGTGTCTCATTAAGAACTCCGTCTGCTCATTAACGAGGCCAATCAAGTCCTTTCAGGCCTGTGACTTTGAGATGAGTGTAGCCCTTAAAGGGACCCCGATATGACGAGTCCATCATCGCCGGTGGCGGGGCCAGCACAAACATATGTGTGCGTGGCAGCAAAGGCCACGGCCTCCTGCTGCCCTGCCACCTTTCAGACTCGTTACTAAAAAGAACGGGCTCAAGAGCTACACACACCCCAACACAACCATCGACGAGTGCGTGAGGGCAATGGCTGGGGTAGTCAGCCGCTCGGCCATTGTCGCTGCCTCCAAAATGTACGGGAAGGCTGTCTTCTTCCTGGGGTCAGAGCGGGTGTGTCCCTGGCCCTCAGTAAGGTGCTCACGGTGGGCGGGATCTTCCTGCCGGTGGATCCTCTCATGGCCACCGCTTATGGCAAGTGGGGGAGGTGAGGTCGGGGATAATGCTGACACTGCTCGGCTTCAGGGAGGCCAACCCCTGTCATGTGTTCTCCTTTCGGCGCCAGCTTTTATTCAGCTGGTCCGGGAGGAGGTAACGAGGGTACATTCAGTGTGGTCCACGAGGGGACTGCCTACCGCGTCTTCTGGACGTCGGACGGCGTGCGGTGCCACGCCTGTAAGTAGGTGGGCACGTCTGCAAGAACTGCCCCGCCTCCAAGGCCGCTAAAACAGCCAAAGCGGCCAAGGCTGGTGTCACCGCCACCCCTCCCCCTGGTACCGTCCACGTGCTAAGCGCAGTAGGTGCGCGGGCGTTGTCGGAGGCCTTTGTCTTCGCAGCCTCCGGCGGGGGGGAGGGAGAGCGTCCGCGTGGAAGGACGGCGCGGAAGAAAACAAATAAACACCCTCCGGATAGTCTCCTCAGTGGGCCACACAGCCCAATCAACGCGCTCGTGCCCTCCCACTATCGCCGGTGAGAGCGATGCATTCCGAGCCCGAGCCCCTGACCGCACCCGCCTCTGCGGGGTGTTTGCCACCCGTGGTCGGGCTCGGGCATGGGCATGATAATCAGAAGGAGGGAGCGGAGGCGGGAGCCCCAACAGACATGGAGCTCCCTGCCTCCGCGTCCCTCCAGGGAAAAAAAGGAGGCACCACTCCAAGGAATAGGAGGATGACCAAGGTCCCTCCGTGGAGGAGTTGGTGCCCAGCGCGAGTCCCGCATCCCCCACCCGTGCTCTCAATGCACGCTGAAGGCGGGGGGAGTCTGTCCCTCAGGAGGGCGAGACATCCAAAGCTCCCCAGCCTGAGCCTCCCGGGAATGGGGAAGAAGAACTGCCATTTGCGGGGGGCACAGGGCCGCGAAAAGAAAATTCGCCGCCGGGTCGAGCGTCCCGGGGACTGAGGCGGGCGGGGCCAATGAGGCCGAGTACAAGCCTTCCCAGCCAATTATTGACATCCCCCGGGATCTGCTCCACCTGGCGGGAAAAGAACAAGATTTTAATGCACTTCATGAACACCCACCCGCTGGGCCGGGGGGTGGTAGCGGGGAGGGTGTGGAACCCCAATCGTCGTCCCTGACGATGGAGCCGGGGGACTTGGAGGACCTGGAGCTGTTTTTCAGCCCGATCTCTCCATGCTCCCTGGTGCCTGGGGTGGAGGGGGATCCCTGTCCGCTGCCGATTCCCGACTCGGCATCCCAGAGGAGCCCAGGGAGGACTCCACTGCCACCGAACCTGGGGGTGGGATCGTGACAGAGTTAAGGCCGGATGATGCGGCCGGGCCGTTTGCCATACCTCGTGCGGTCGACGGACCGGCTGCTGGTGGCGACCTCCCGGAGGGGGCGGGAGAAGATCTGGAGTCCATTGCCAGTGAGGCGGTGGATCTCCTCGATCCCGCCACTGAGTTCCTTCTCATTCCTGCCAAGGAACTCCAGGACTTTTTGGCGCAAAGCCAGGGTCGTCGCAATCGAGCCAATCTGGCCCTGGACAAATGGTCCGAGCCAGTGCTGCTCATCAGGTCCAGCCGCGCCACCGTCAAAACCATGGGCGCGGACAGGATCCTATCAAAACCAGAAATCCTGAGCTGCGCTGGCTCAGAACGTTCCTCGCTGGGCTGCTGAGGGAGTGGAGGTCATCAAATGACCCCGCCCACCGTAGTTTAAGTTAGAGGTTGTACTATGCTCTTGTCATGAAGATAACCATATCCAGCCTCAACATCAACGGCAGTAGAGAGGCACGCCGTAGATTTAACAATTTTTTGCTCCTGTGGGAGAGGAAATATGCGGTGTGCTTCCTACAAGAAACCCACACCGTTCCGGGAGATAAAGCCACGTGGCTCCTGGAATGGCAAGGAGAGGTCCGCATGAGCCACCTCACCGCCACGTCTTGTGGGGTGGCCATCTTGCTGGCCCCGCATTTTCAGCCGGAGATCTTGGGGGTCGAGGAGCCCATGCCAGACCGCTTGCTGCACGTCACGGTTCGTCTGGGGGACGTGCCGCTCCATCTCGTGAACGTGTACGCCCCTCAGCCCGGCCCGCAGCAAGTGCGCATCTTCGAAGAGGTGTCCGCTCTTCTAGGCTCCGTCAACGTCGGCGACTGCATTGTCCTTGGGGGGGATTTTAACTGCCCCCTCAAGGCGAGGGACTGCTCCGGTGCCCCGCAGAGCATGACGGCGATGGAGAAGTTGAGGGACCTGGTCGGGTCCTTCGATTTGGTGGACGTCTGGCGAAATCTCCATCCTGACTCCAGCGCCTTTACTTGGGTGAGGCCTGGAGTAAGATAGTCCAGAATCGACTGCCTTTACGTGTCTCGGGCGTACGTTTCCTGCGTCCCGGCAGCCTCCATGCGGCTGGTGCCGTGTTCGGACCACCACCTGGTGTGGGCGGAGCTCGCTTCGCTTCGCACGAGGACGGGGTCCGGGTACTGGCACTTTAATAACCAGCTGCTGGAGGACGTGCGGTTCCAGGACTCGTTCCGTCGATTCTGGTCCGACTGGAGAAGGAAGCAGGGGGGCTTCCCCTCCTTGAGGCTATGGTGGGACATGGGCAAGGCTCACATCCGTCTCTTCTGTCAAGAGTACGCGAGGGGGTCGACCAAGAGGCGGGCGGCCAGGATGAGGCACCTGGAGAAGGAGGTGCTTGACCTGGAATCCCATCTCGGTCAAGTCGTCGAGGACCCGGCCCTGCGGACGGTGTACGAAGCGAAGAAGGACCTGCAGTTCGTCGAGTCCCGATGCGCGTTCGTGAGGTCGCGGATCCGGTTCCTTCAGGATCTGGACCGTGGCTCCCCCTTCTTCTACTCACTGGAAAGAAGACAGGGTGTCCGTAAGTAGATCTTGACGCTGCTGGCCGACGATGGCTCTCTCGTCTCGGATCCGGAGGGCATCAGCAACAGGGTCCGAGACTATTACAGGGCTCTGTTCTCTCCAGATCCGTCCAGCAAGGAAGCAAGGAGGACCTGCTGAAGGTCGGCCCGGAGGGCGCCAAAAATCTGGACGCTCCGCTAAGCCAGACGGAGCTGACTGGTGCCCTCAACCAGCTCTCAAGGAGAAAGTCCCCGGGGCTGGACGGGCTGACAGTAGAGTTCCACAGGGCGTTCTGGGACGTATTGCGGGGCAACTACATGCGGGTCCTGGGGGAAAGTCTGATGACTGGGGAGATGCCCCTCTCATGGCGCAGGGCAGTCATTGTCCTGCTGCCTAAGAAGGGCGATCTCCGCCTACTTAAAAACTGGCGCCCGGTCTTCCTCCTCAGCACGGATTACAAAATGTTTGCCAGGGTGATGTCTTCTCGCCATGGTACCGTGCTGGACCACATGATCCACCCCGACCAGTCCTACACGGTCCCGGGCCGGACAATGCACGACAACATCCATCTGGTCCGGGACCTGGACCACCATTCCCAGGAGGCTGGTCTGTCGGTCGCCTTCCTATCCCTAGACCAAGAGAAGGCGTTCGACAGGGTGGATTATGAGTATCTGGAACTCTGCGCGCTTTCGGGTTCGGGACGCATTTCATCGCCCGGATCCAACTGTTGTACGTCGCCGCAGAGTGTCTGATTAAGGTTAATGGGTCTTTGATGGTGTCCCTTCTCCAGGGATGCCCCATGTCCGGCCAGTTATATGCCATCTGCGTGGAGCCTTTCCTGCGCCTCCTGCAGAAGAGGTTGACGAGACTGGCTCTGCAAGGGCCAGGCGTGGAGGTCGTCCTCTCGGCTTACGCCGATGACATGCTCCTCACGGTAGAGGATCCCGTTAACCTGCGGAGGATGCGTGAGTGCCAGGAGATTTACTCGGCCACATCCTCCACCAGGATCAACTGGGAGAAATGCTCCAGACTCCTGGTGGGTCAGTGGCGGGTGGACTCCCTGCCGGAGGAGCTCAGGCCTTTTGCCTGGAGCACGATCCATCTCCTCTATCTGACGAGGAAGCCTGGCCAGCGAACTGGTAGGAGCTGGAGGCCAAAGTCGCCGCTCGCCTAGGGCGCTGGACAGGACTGCTCCGAGTGCTGTCCTACAGGGGTCGAGCGCTAGTCATAAACCAGCTGGTGGCCGCTATGCTGTGGTACCAGCTGGTCACTTTGACCCCTCCCCCTGCTGGTGGACTTCTTCTGGAAAAACAGGAAGCACTGGGTCTCTGATGTGGTTTTGAATCTCCCGTTTAGGAAGGACGGTCAGGTGTTGGTGTGCATCAGCACACAGCTTGCGACTTTCCATCTTCAGACCCTGCAGAGATACCTCTACGTCGAGCCCCTTCCTAGGTGGCATGCGCTGGCGACGTATTTCTTCCGCCAGCAGTACGTCCTCAATTATGACACGCAGCTCCTGTTTGTGAGTCTGGGGTGCGTCAGGACCGCCATGCAGGGGCTGCCCATCATTTACCAGGAATTCATCAGGGTCTGGAACAGATTCGCCAGCAGGCACAGCTCTCCCCCATCTGGAGTGGCAGCTGTCCTGCAGGAATCGCTGCTCAGGAATCCGTACCTCCACGACTGCGGTTTTAGGTGGCAGGCGGACGAGAGGGCTGTGGCTGATGAGGTGACCAGGGTCAGGGAAGTGCTCGATGGCGGAGGAGCAGGCTGGATTGCTCCAGACACGCTGGTGCGGCGCCTAAATTCGGCCGATGTCCGCCGCGCGGCCGATGCCATCGAGTCGCTAAAAACAGCTCTGGGTCCTGACTCTGTTAGGTGTGTCGAGGAGGCTGAAGCACATGGGGAGATCCCGTCCGAACTGACCCCCGTCCGGATGGAATTCCTCGTCGGCGCCAAGCCCCGAAACCTCCCTCGGGAGCTGGCGCCTCACAACTTGAGCCTCCTCGGGGAAATCCCCTCCGTGCCTTTCAGTTCTGCGCGGAGGGGTTTCCTGTATGGGCTGCTCCTGCACACTCTCAACCTTGCCATCCTCGTCTGCTGTCCGGATACGCCATCCGGAGGAGGCGGGGGTCCCCAATGAATTGCACTCTACGCGGGAGTCCTCCCATTATTTATCGGGGACTTGGCCTGGAAGGTGGTGCACGGAGCAGTCCCGTGCAATAGGTTCTTAAGTTGGTTCACGGGCTCCCAGGCCACCTGCAATTTCTGCGGTCTGGAGGAGTCCGTGTTCCATGTTTTTACTGAATGTGCGAGGTTGCAGCCCCTGTTCCATTATTTAAAGTGGCTGCTCCTTAAATTTTGGTTGCACTTCAGTCCCACACTCCTGATCTTTGGGCACCCTGTGCGGAGGGGAGCGGGTAGATCCAAGGGCTTCCTCGTAGGACTGCTTCTGGGCACGGCCAAGGGGGCCATCAGCCGGTCCAGGCAGTGGGCGGTCGAGGGGGTCGTTTAGCCCGACTGCCTGCCTCTCTTCCGCGATTACATCTGAGCCAGGGTGTCCCTGGAGATTGAGCACGCGGTGTCCACCGGTACGCTCGCGGCCTTCCGTGAGAGATGGGTGCCGGAGGGACTGGAGTGCATCATCACCCCTGGCAACCAAATTTTAATTTGATCATTTAAGTTTAAAGTTTAATTTGTTTAATTTGCCGGTTTTAGTGCCCCACCCCCTTTTATCCAGGGGACACTTGTATAATTTCTGTTTTTAGTGCCCTAAACCCCCCCACCCCCCAAAAAAAAGGGGCACTGGAAAAAATGTATTTGAGTGTGACCCCCCCTTGAAGGGGGCAGTTGTTTACAGTGCAGACCTAAAATAGTTGAACTGGTAGTGTGATTGTTAAACCTCTGCTAATAAACCAATTGGTTCTTAAAGCAAGGTGTTGCTATGGATTCTTAAGCAAAAAACCCATGAAGCAAATACATTTCACCTTTCTTTAACTTTCTTAGCCAATCGGTGACCACCTTCTCTGCAACAGCTGCAAAGGACCCTACAGTCCCTGCCCCAGAACCTTGGTGATTGGACCTCACAGAAGCAGGTGGTGAATGCCAGGTGCCAGCCTAATGCCCGCTCCTTCTGCCACACTCCCACCTGTGGGAATGTACGAGAAGGTTTGTAATAACTCAGGATCCTCATCTGCAGCTAACATGTACGTTTCCATCTGAGTTCACTGGGCAACGATCAGGAGTGGGGAAACGAGCAGATTCCTTCCCTCTGTGTGTAGGAAAAATGCATTGTGATTTATATTTGAGCATTTAATTTGCAGTGGCTAAATTTGGCTCTGAGTCATCACCACTTAATTTATATTGATTAAGGAACTATTCAGTTATCAACAGGAATGGAGTACGACATGACTCATCATTTACTCTTCTTTTATGGTTATGGAGGACTGACAGGATACAATTATGTCTTACTAACAAGGTTATCGAGTTGTTAGGATCTGGAAAGCACTGCCAGAAATGGTGGTGGAAGCAGATTCAATAATAACTTTCAGCATGGCTGTGGGGAAAGAGTGGGGATGTGGGACTAATTGGACAGCTCTTTCAAAACCACGGTGCACTGAATGGCTGCCCTCTGTGCTGTATGTTTCTATGATTCTATCATGTCAGTTAAATCATCACCAACAGTCCAATATCTTGGATTTCAAATAAGAATGCAATGCTAGCTGGGCTCAAATTAATGTGTTACAGCTCAGTTCAGCATTGTAGTAGTACAGCTGTAGACAAGACCAGTTATAGGACTTAATTTCCCACATGGGCGATTTTTGGCGCAGTTGAAGAGGTACGTCCGATTGTTTTGTGGCCCGACTACGCCAGAAAAAAAAGTTCAGAGTTTCGCCGGAATTATCTTTGAATTTGGTGCGGCGCACATTGGCCTTAAGCCCTGCGCCAAAAACTGATGTTGCCAGGGTAACGAGGGATGCTCTGAAGGAAACTGACCAAGGGCTGAGGCTGGGCTGGAAATGGAAAATGACGCCGCTGCCATGCCAGGCGGAATGGACTTCGCACCGACCCGCACCGATCCCTGGCCGAAAGGACCCCGCATCCGCGCCCCCACCATGCCTTCAGCTCGGCTGAAACAATGGCATCTTCTCTCTGCCGATTTTGTCTTCCCTGCGCCGATTTGAGTACTGTTGAGGGGGTGACTCATCAGGGGAGGGCAGCAGCAGCAGCAGCCAAGTTCATGGCACCGTGGCTGGCTCTGCTGCACAGGAGGGCAGGAAAAAGTGTGGGAGAGCGATAGTGATAGGGGATTCGATTGTAAGGGGAATAGATAGGCGTTTCTGCGGCCGCAACCGAGACTCCAGGATGGTATGTTGCCTCCCTGGTGCAAGGGTCAAGGATGTCTCGGAGCGGGTGCAGGACATTCTGAAACGGGAGGGTGAACAGCCAGTTGTCGTGGTGCACATTGGTACCAACGATATAGGTAAAAAAAGGGATGAGGTCCTACAAGACGAATTTAAGGAGCTAGGAGCTAAATTAAAACGTAGGACCTCAAAAGTAATAATTTCAGGATTGCTACCAGTGCCACGTGATAGTCAGAGTAGGAATCGCAGGATAGCTCAGATGAATACGTGGCTTGAGCAGTGGTGCAGCAGGGAGGGATTCAAATTCCTGGGGCATTGGAACCGGTTCTGGGGGAGGTGGGACTAGTACAAACTGGACGGTCTGTACCTGGGCAGGACCGGAACCAATATCCTAGGGGGAGTGTTTGCTAGTGCTGTTGGGGAGGAGTTAAACTAATATTGCAGGGGGATGGGAGCCAATGCAGGGAGACAGAGGGAAACAAAAAGGAGACAAAAGCAAAAGACAGAAAGGAGATGAGTAAAAGTGGAGGGCAGAGAAACCCAAGGCAAAATACAAAAAGGGCCACTGAATATAAAGGGGCTGCAGGAGGGGTCAAAACTAAAAATCATGGTTTAAAAACGAGTATTAAAACACTCTACCTAAACGCACGCAGCATTCAAAATAAAGTAAATGAGTTGACGGCACAAATCATTACAAATGGGCATGATTTGGTGGCCATTACAGAAACGTGGTTGCAGGGTGGCCAAGACTGGGAATTAAACATACAGGGGTATCTGACGATTCGGAAAGATAGACAAGAAGGAGGTCGGGTAGCTCTGTTAATAAAGGATGATATCAGGGCAGTTGTGAGAGACGATAGTGGCTCTAATGAACAAAATGTTGAATCATTGAGGGTGGAGATTAGAGATAGTAAGGGGAAAAAGTCACTGGTGGGCATTGTTTATAGGCCCCCAAATAATAACTTCATGGTGGGGCGGGCAATAATCAAGGGAATAATGGAGGCATGTGAAAAAGGAACGGCAGTAATCATGGGGGATTTTAACCTACATATCGATTGGTCAAATCAAATCGCACGGGGTAGCCTGGAGGAGGAATTTATAGAATGCATACGGGATTGTTTCTTAGAACAGTATGTTACAGAACCTACAAGGGAGCAAGCTATTTTAGATCTGGTCCTGTGTAATGAGACAGAAATAATAAACGATCTCCGAGCAAAAGATCCTCTCGGAATGAGTGATCACAGTATGGTTGAATTTGTAATACAGATTGAGGATGAGGAAGTAGTGTCTCAAACGAGCATACTATGCTTAAACAAAGGGGACTACAGTGGGATGAGGGCAGAGTTGGCTAAAGTAGACTGGAAACACAGACTAAACGGTGACACAATTGAGGAACAGTGGAGGACTTTTAAGGAGCTCTTTCATAGTGCTCAACAAAAATATATTCCAGTGAAAAAGAAGGACGGTAAGAGAAGGGATAACCAGCCGTGGATAACCAAGGAAATAAAGGAGAGTATCAAATTAAAAACCAATGCGTATAAGGTGGCCAAGGTTAGTGGGAAACTAGAAGATTGGGAACATTTTAAACAACAGCAAAGAATGACTAAGAAAGCAATAAAGAAAGGAAAGATAGATTACGAAGGTAAACTTGCGCAAAACATAAAAACGGATAGTAAAAGCTTTTACAGATATATAAAACGGAAAAGAGTGACTAAAGTAAATGTTGGTCCCTTAGATGAGAAGGGGGATTTAATAATGGGAAATGTGGAAATGGCTGAGACCTTAAACAATTATTTTGCTTCGGTCTTCACAGTGGAAGACACAAAAACCATGCCAAAAAATTGCTGGTCACAGGAATGTGGGAAGGGAGAACCTTGAGACAATCACTATCACTAGGTGGGTAGTGCTGGACAGGCTAATGGGACTCAAGGTAGACAAGTCCCCTGGTCCTGATGAAATGCACCCCAGGGTATTAAAAGAGATGGCGGAAGTTATAGCAGATGCATTCGTTATAATCTACCAAAATTCTCTGGACTCTGAGGAGGTACCAGTGGATTGGAAAGCAGCTAATGTAATGCCTCTGTTTAAAAAAGGGGGCAGACAAAAGGCAGGTAACTATAGGCCAGTTAGTTTAACATCTGTAGTGGGGAAAATGCTTGAAACTATCATTAAGGAAGAAATAGTGGGACATCTAGATAGGAATAGTGCAATCAAGCAGACGCAGCATGGATTCATGAAGGGGAAATCATGTTTAACTAATTTACTGGAATTCTTTGAGGATATAACGAGCATGGTGGATAGAGGTGTACCGATGGATGTGGTGTATTTAGATTTTCAAAAGGCATTCAATAAGGTGCCACACAAAAGTTTACTGCAGAAGATAAAGTTACGCGGAGTCAGAGAAAATATATTCGCATGGATAGAGAATTGACTGCCGAACAGAAAGCAGAGAGTCGGGATAAATGGGTCCTTTTCGGGTTGGAAATCGGTGGTTCGTGGTGTGCCACAGGGATCGGTGCTGGGACCACAACTGTTTACAATATACATAGATGACCTGGAAGAGGGGACAGAGTGTAGTGTAACAAAATTTGCAGATGACACAAAGATTAGTGGGAAAGCGGGTTGTGTCGAGGACACAGAAAGGCTGCAAAGAGATTTAGATAGGTTAAGCGAATGGGCTAAGATTTGGCAGATGGAATACAATGTCGGAAAATGTGAGGTCATCCACCTTGGGAAAAAAAACAGTAAAAGGGAATATTATTTGAATGGGGAGAAATTACAACATGCTGTGGTGCAGAGGGACCTGGGGGTCCTTGTGCATGAATCCCAAAAAGTTAGTTTGCAGGTGCAGCAGGTAATCAGGAAGGCAAATGGAATGTTGGCCTTCATTGCATGAGGGATGGAGTACAAAAGCAGGGAGGTCCTTCTGCAACTGTATAGGGTATTGGTGGGGCCGCACCTGGAGTACTGCGTGCAGTTTTGGTCACCTTACTTAAGGAAGGATATACTAGCTCTGGAGCGGGTACAGAGATGATTCACGAGGCTGACTCCGGAGATGAGGGGGTTACCTTATGATGATAGATTGAGTAGACTGGGTCTTTACTCGGAGTTCAGAAGGATGAGGGGTGATCTTATAGAAACATTTTAAATAATGAAAGGGATAGACAAGATAGAGGCAGAGAGGTTGTTTCCACTGGTCAGGGAGACTAGAACTAGTGGGCACAGCCTCAAAATACGGGGGAGCTAATTTAAAACCGAGTTGAGAAGGAATTTCTTCTCCCAGAGGGTTGTGAATCTGTGGAATTCTCTGCCCATTGTACTCTGAGGATAGGCACACGTAAATTATTAAATAAGCAAGCTCGTTAGCATTAATGATATATTATGAAGGTAAAAGGGTTGTTAGGTTAATACACTGGCGTTTTATCACAGCATGGAAGAGTGTAAAAGAAGGAAATTACTGCAATATAAATAAGGGAATAGGTTCATTTCACTATCGAAGTTGCAAGAGATAAGACATCAAAGTCTTGTGCAACAAAGGCTATAGTTAATGTACCAAGGCGTAATCGTTCACCAAATCTGTTCAATTATCTGAGGGTCATAAAACACCCAGTACAGTTAAGTCCAGCAAGAACTAGACAATGAAAGAAAATGGTGTAAAAAGACATACAATGTTTCACTTAGTAGGAACTTTGGCTACCTTTAAGACGAGGTAGCGTGAGAAGGTTTGAACAAGTCACGCTCACGATTCCCGCTAAGTTCTCTGCACGTAAATTTTAGAGGTAAGGGTAATGTGTACTGCTCTACGTGGGTTTTAGGATGAATGTTTTGAAACAATAGTAAATAAAGTTAGTTGTCAGATATATCACTGTCCCTAGCTTTTCAAATCTGTTCAAAGGATAAGGAAGGAATTATTCACCAAGAGTTTCTATGATTCTATGATAAGAGGCAAAAAAAAACAGAAAGGGAAAATAAGTACTCTGTTAAATTCTTCTCCGAACCCCTGAGGTGATCGAACACTGTCCAGGAGATCACATGGGCCAAGTGTTTGTTATCTAGAAACACATTTATCTTCTCTATGATGCTGCCTCTGCTCCAGTCAGAAACCACTCTAGCTGGCAACGCATTCCAGAGCCTCACTACCAATGGGGCCTGTAAGCTGAGCTTTTTTTCTGCGCGACCTGTTTCTTTGAATGCACGGTCCCTTTAAATTTCTGCACATGCGCGGTATTTACAATGGGAAAGCCGGTGAGCGGCCTGCACGGGACCTTTCCCAATAGAGGAATATTGCTCACTACTCTCTGGGAAGAGAAGAACCATCTACCATTCTACTTTTATGTCATTTAAATTCATGCATTATTTGGCACAACATGTCTTATAAAATAAAACAGCACCCCAGGGGGTAGACCTGCATGGCCTACTACTAAGGCCTGATGATCATACATACCTAACCACAGGTCACAGGTTACTGAGGGACGTCCAAGCTAGGACTCTGCAACAGTCAACAGCCTTAGAGTTTCCATAGTAAATGCATGACACTTTCTGACAAGGCTTTTGCATTTTCCAAGGAGTGCAATTTAACGATAATTTATGACTCAGTCAGTCTACAAGGAATGCAACTATTGAAGCAAATGACGGACAATTCATGTTATCAGAGCTTAACTCAGAAATCGTTTTTGTGTCTCAGCTGCATGAATAATGTATCAGTTTCCCCGTTTTATATTCTTAATAAAAGCCACAAAGGAGAATGATCAATGCTATTTATAAGTTAACAGTAAACTTCAGGAGATTAATAAAAAAAAACCTTGCTGTTTGCTTTTGCAAATGTCTGTGTAATCTAAGTATAATGTTGATATTTCTTAACACAGTGTGATCACCAGATTTTCCTATTGAAAAATAAGGTCCATGGTTAGATAATGCATCCGATCTTTTTTTTCTGAGTGCTCCCAGACCAAAGCTAACCACCCCAAACCCCCTACCCCCTGCCCCCTCCCTCCACCTCAACCCCTTGATCCTGCCCAAGCGATATCATAAGAACATACATAAGAACATAAGAAATAGGAGCAGGAGCAGGTCACCTGGCCCCACGAGCCTGCTCCGCCATTTAATAAGATCATGGCTGATCTGATCATGGACTCAGCTCCACTTCCCTGCCCGCTCCCCATAACCCTTTATTCCCTTATTGCTCAAAAGTCTGTCGATCTCCGTATTAAATATATTCAATGACCCGGCCTCTATAGCTCTCTGGGATAGAGAATTCCATAGATTTACAACCTTCTGAGAGAAGAAATTCCTCCTCATCTCATGGACGACCCCCTATTCTGGGACTATGTCCCCTAGTTTTAGTTTCCCCTAAAGTAGAAATATCCTCACTGCATCCACCTTGTCGAGCCCCCCCATTATCTTATATGTTTCAATAAGATCACCTCTCATTCTTCTGAACTCCAATGTGTATAGGCCCAACCTACTCAACCTATCCTCAGAGGTCAACTCCATCATCTCCGGAATCAACCTAGTGAACCTTCTCTGAACAGCCTCTAATGCAAGTATATCCTTCCTTAAATACAGAGACCAAAACTGTATGCAGTACTCTAGGTGTGGCCTCAACAATACCCTGTACAATTGTAGCAGGACATCTTTGCTTTTATACTCTATCCCCCTTGCAATAAAGGCCAACATTCCATTTGCCTTCCTGATTACTTGCTGTACCTCCAGATCCCTCTGTACTGCAGCACTTTGCAATATTTCTCCATTTAAATTATAATTTGCTTTTCTACTTTTTCTGCCAAAGTGGATAACCTCACATTTTTCCACATTGTACTCCATCTGCCAAATTTTTCCCACTTACTTAGCCTGTCTATATCCCTTTGCAGATTTTTTATTTCCTCCGAGAGGCGGGAGTTCCTGGCATTGGTGAGGCCTATAAAGGCTCAGTGGCAGCGAGAGGCGGCGGCAGTCCGAGAGGCGGGAGTTCCTGGCGTTGGTGAGGGCTATAAAGGCTCAGCGGCAGCGAGAGGCAGCGGCAGTCCGAGAGGCGGGAGTTCCTGGCGTTGGTGAGGGCTATAAAGGCTCAGCGGCAGCGAGAGGCGGCGGCAGTCCGAGAGGCGGGAGTTCCTGGCGTTGGTGAGGGCTATAAAGGCTCAGCGGTAGCGAGAGGCAGCGGCAGTCCGAGAGGCGGGAGTTCCTGGCGTTGGTGAGGCCGATAAAGGCTCAGCGGCAGCGAGAGGCGTACCTGTGCAGCTGCAGCGGGGAGAGAAGGCAAAAAAGAAGTGGAAAGAAATCAAAAGGTGACGTCACAGCCAAGCGGGTAAGTGATTGGCTGGTGATTGGTGAGTAGTTTTTCTTTTTTCTCTTCTATAACAGTGAGTAAACTTTAGCATTGTTGTTGCCTATCTAAGGGTTAAGTCATGGCAGGAGAGCTCGGTCGGGTGTTATGCTCCTCCTGTACCATGCGGGAACTCAGGGACGACTCCAGTGTTCCTGATGACTACGTGTGCGGGAAGTGTATCCTCCTCCAGCTCCTGAAGGACCGCGTTGCGGAGTTGGAGCTGAGGGTGGATTCACTTTGGAGCATCCACGATGCTGAGAATGACGTGAGTAGCACGTGTAGCGAGTTGGTCGTACCGCAGGGAAAGGGTCCACAGCCAGATAGAGAATGGAAGACCAACAGGAAGAGCAGTGCAAGGAAGGTAGTGCAGGGGTTCCCTCTGGTCATCCCCCTGCAAAACAGATACACCGCTTTGAGTACTGTTGAGGGGGATGACTCATCAGGGGAGGGCAGCAGCAGCCAAGTTCATGGCACCGTGGCTGGCTCTGTTGCATAGGAGGGCAGGAAAAAGAGTGGGAGAACGATAGTGATAGGGGATTCAATTGTAAGGGGAATAGATAGGCGTTTCTGCGGCCGCAACCGAGACTCCAGAATGGTATGTTGCCTCCCTGGTGCAAGGGTCAAGGATGTCTCAGAGCGGGTGCAGGACATTCTAAAAAGGGAGGGAGATCAGCCAGTTGTCGTGGTGCACATTGGTACCAACGACATAGGTAAAAAAAGGGATGAGGTCCTATGAAACGAATTTAAGGAGCTAGGAGCTAAATTAAAAAGTAGGACCTCAAAAGTAGTAATCTCGGGATTGCTACCAGTGCCACGTGCTAGTCAGAGTAGGAATTGCAGGATAGCGCAGATGAATACGTGGCTTGAGCAGTGGTGCAGCAGGGAGGGATTCAAATTCCTGGGGCATTGGAACCGGTTCTGGGGGAGGTGGGACCAGTACAAACCGGACGGTCTGCACCTGGGCAGGATCGGAACCAATGTCCTAGGGGGAGTGTTTGCTAGTGCTGTTGGGGAGGAGTTAAACTAACATTGCAGGGGGATGGGAACCAATGCAGGGAGACAGAGGGAAACAAAAAGGAGGCAAAAGCAAAAGACAGAAAGGAGATGAGGAAAAGTGGAGGGCAGAGAAACCCAAGGCAAAGAACAAAAAGGGCCATTGTACAGCAAAATTCTAAAAGGACAAAGGGTGTTAAAAAAACAAGCCTGAAGGCTTTGTGTCTTAATGCAAGGAGTATCCGCAATAAGGTGGATGAATTAACTGTGCAAATAGATGTTAACAAATATGATGTGATTGGGATTACGGAGACGTGGCTCCAGGATGATCAGGGCTGGGAACTCAACATCCAGGGGTATTCAACATTCAGGAAGGATAGAATAAAAGGAAAAGGAGGTGGGGTAGCATTGCTGGTTAAGGAGGAGATTAAGGCAATAGTTTGGAAGGATATTAGCTTGGATGATGTGGAATCTATATGGGTAGAGCTGCAGAACACCAAAGGGCAAAAAACGTTAGTGGGAGTTGTGTACAGACCTCCAAACAGTAGTAGTGATGTTGGGGAGAGCATCAAACAGGAAATTAGGGGTGCATGCAATAAAGGTGCAGCAGTTATAATGGGTGACTTTAATATGCACATAGATTGGGCTAACCAAACTGGAAGCAATACGGTGGAGGAGGATTTCCTGGAGTGCATAAGGGATGGTTTTTTAGACCAATATGTCGAGGAACCAACTAGGGGGGAGGCCATCTTAGACTGGGTGTTGTGTAATGAGAGAGGATTAATCAGCAATCTCGTTGTGCGAGGCCCCTTGGGGAAGAGTGACCATAATATGGTGGAATTCTGCATTAGGATGGAGAATGAAACAGTTAATTCAGAGACCATGGTCCAGAACTTAAAGAAGGCTAACTTTGAAGGTATGAGGCGTGAATTGGCTAGGATAGATTGGCGAATGATACTTAAGGGGTTGACTGTGGATGGGCAATAGCAGACATTTAGAGACCGCATGGATGAACTACAACAATTGTACATTCCTGTCTGGCGTAAAAATAAAAAAGGGAAGGTGGCTCAACCGTGGCTATCAAGGGATAGTATTAAAGCCAAGGAAGTGGCATACAAATTGGCCAGAAATAGCAGTGAACCCGGGGACTGGGAGAAATTTAGAACTCAGCAGAGCAGGACAAAGGGTTTGATTAGGGCAGGGAAAATGGAGTACGAGAAGAAGCTTGCAGGGAACATTAAGACAGATTGCAAAAGTTTCTATAGATATGTAAAGAGAAAAAGGTTAGTAAAGACAAACGTAGGTCCCCTGCAGTCAGAATCAGGGGAAGTCATAACGGGGAACAAAGAAATGGCAGACCAATTGAACAAGTACTTTGGTTCGGTATTCACTGAGGAGGACACAAACAACCTTCCAGATATAAAAGGGGTCAGAGGGTCTATTAATGAGGAGGAACTGAGGGAAATCCTTATTAGTCGGGAAATTGTGTTGGGGAAATTGATGGGATTGAAGGCCGATAAATCCCCAGGGCCTGATGGTCTGCATCCCAGAGTACTTAAGGAGGTGGCCTTGGAAATAGCGGATGCATTGACAGTCATTTTCCAACATTCCATTGACTCTGGATCAGTTCCTATCAAGTGGAGGGTAGCCAATGTAACCCCACTTTTTAAAAAAGGAGGGAGAGAGAAAACAAGGAATTATAGACCGGTCAGCCTGACATCGGTAGTGGGTAAAATGATGGAATCAATTATTAAGGATGTCATAGCAGCGCATTTGGAAAGAGGTGACATGATAGGTCCAAGTCAGCATGGATTTGTGAAAGGAAAATCATGCTTGACAAATCTTCTGGAATTTTTTGAGGATGTTTCCAATAGAGTGGACAAGGGCGAACCAGTTGATGTGGTATATTTGGACTTTCAGAAGGCTTTCGACAAGGTCCCACACAAGAGATTAATGTGCAAAGTTAAAGCACATGGGATTGGGGGTAGTGTGCTGACATGGATTGAGAACTGGTTATCAGACAGGAAGCAAAGAGTAGGAGTAAATGGGGACTTTTCAGAATGGCAGGCAGTGCCTAGTGGGGTACCGCAAGGTTCTGTGCTGGGGCCCCAGCTGTTTACACTGTACATTAATGATTTAGATGAGGGGATTAAATGTAGTATCTCCAAATTTGCGGATGACACTAAGTTGGGTGGCAGTGTGAGCTGCAAGGAGGATGCTCTGAGGCTGCAGAGCGACTTGGATAGGTTAGGTGAGTGGGCAAATGCATGGCAGATGAAGTATAATGTGGATAAATGTGAGGTTATCCACTTTGGTGGTAAAAACAGAGAGACAGACTATTATCTGAATGGTGACAGATTAGGAAAAGGGGAGGTGCAAAGAGACCTGGGTGTCATGGTACATCAGTCATTGAAGGTTGGCAAGCAGGTGCAGCAGGCGGTTAAGAAAGCAAATGGCATGTTGGCCTTCATAGCGAGGGGATTTGAGTACAGGAGCAGGGAGTGTTGCTACAGTTGTACAGGGTCTTGGTGAGGCCACACCTGGAGTATTGTGTGCAGTTTTGGTCTCCTAACCTGAGGAAGGACATTCTTGCTATTGAGGGAGTGCAGCGAAGGTTCACCAGACTGATTCCCGGGATGGCGGGACTGACCTATCAAGAAAGACTGGGCTTGTAGTCACTGGAGTTCAGAAGAATGAGAGGGGACCTCATAGAAACGTTTAAAATTCTGACGGGGTTAGACAGGTTAGATGCAGGAAGAATGTTCCCAATAATGGGGAAGTCCAGAACCAGGGGACACAGTCTAAGGATAAGGGGTAAGCCATTTAGGAGCGAGATGAGGAGGAATTTCTTCACCCAGAGAGTGGTGAACCTGTGGAATTCTCCACCACAGAAAGTTGTTGAGGCCAATTCACTAAATATATTCAAAAAGGAGTTAGATGAAGTCCTTACTACAAGGGGGATCAAGGGGTATGGCGAGAAAGCAGGAATGGGGTACTGAAGTTGCATGTTCAGCCATGAACTCATTGAATGGCGGTGCAGGCTAGAAGGGCCGAATGGCCTACTCCTGCACCTATTTTCTATGTTTCTATGTTTTTATATTTCCTCACAATTTGCTTTCCCACTAATCTTTGTATCATCAGCAAACTTGGCTGCATTACAGTCAGTCCCTTCATCCAAGTCATTAATATAGATTGTAAACAGTTGAGGACCCAGCACCGATCCCTGCGGCACCCCATTAGCCACTACTTGCCAACCGGAAAATGATCAATTTATCCCAACTCTCTGATTTCTGTTAGTTAGCCAATCCTCTATCCATGCTAATATATTACCCCCAACCTTGTGAGCTTTTATCTTGTGCAGTAACCTTTTATGTAGCACCTTATCGAATACCGTCTGGAAATCCAAATACACCACATCCACTGGTTCCCCCTTATCCACCCTGCTCATTACATCCTCAAAGAACTTCAGCAAATTTTTCAAACATGATTTCCCTTTCATAAAACCATGCTGACTCTGCTTGATTGAATCATGCTTTTCCAAATGTCCTGCTACTGCTTCCTTAATAATGGACTCCAGCATTTTCCCAGCGACAAATGGTAGGTCTATAGTTTCCTGCTTTTTGTCTGCCCCTTTTAAATAGGGGCGTTGCATTTGTGATATCACTGATTCTCTCAACAAATGATGCTGGACCCCATCCCTCCAGGCACCAGCTTCCTCTTCCCGGGTGCTGTCAAGCTCCAAACACATCCCCTGGAATGCTATCCTAGTCCACTGCTCCCCAAGTGCTGTCGGGCCCAAGCTGCCCACACCACACCAGTCATAGGCTGTCCCCACCTTGCCAGCCTCCAGCCTTCAAATACCTCTGCCCATTCAATTCCATACACCAATGCTACGGCCCAATCTCACATTCCCTTCACACCTCAGGCCCAACCACTAAATTCATTTTTTATTTGTATGTTCACCCATCTGTAGAATTTACCAATATCTCGCAAAGATTCCAGGTACCTTTCCCCTACAGAGGAGAAGAATCCCTTTCTGGGCTTTTAAAATGAGTTTAAAGGGGCAGACGAAGCCTGCGGGGGATAACAGGGGATGCATTCATGGAGACCCCCCCCCCCCAGTGTTTGGACTCATAGGAAAGGGAATTCAAAATGGACCTAAATTACAGAAGCTTGAGATCCCCTAAACATCTATGGGAAGGAGCATATCAATTTTAAGATTCTACAACATTTTGGCTGCAAAAAAAAAGAGTTACCAAATACAGGAGGTGGGGCCAAATTCATGTATTAAAGACCCCAGACTGTCTGGGGGAACTATTCACCCTCTAAGAGATAATCGAATTACCCAATCAAGCACAATGGAAATCATGGTCAAGAAACTGGACAATTCTAAAACAATGCAAAACCACTGATAGCACATTCTCACACCCTAATCGAGTTACTGCTGACAAAGGAGACATTTGAAAATCAGTGGACAGAACAGTTCAAACAGAGCCCAAGAGATTTGATGGGAGATAACGGAGCTTTTTTTTTGGAATATATCTATCCCCCAGTTTTACAAGGAAAGACCAGCAAGGAGCAGCACGCAGACTAGCAGAACACAGAAACTAGCAGAAGACAGGAGAGAAGCAGAGCACAGACTGGAACACAGAGACAGACACAAGCAGCCGGAGCTGGGGAGTGAAACATAGAAACATAGAAAATAGGTGCAGGAGCAGGCCATTCAGCCCTTCTAGCCTGCACCGCCATTCAATGAGTTCATGGCTGAACATGAAACTTCAGTACCCCCTTCCTGCTTTCTCGCCATAACCCTTGATCCCCCGAGTAGTAAGGACTTCATCTAACTCCCTTTTGAATATATTTAGTGAATTGGCCTCAACTACTTTCTGTGGTAGAGAATTCCACAGGTTCACCACTCTCTGGGTGAAGAAGTTTCTCCTCATCTCGGTCCTAAATGGCTTACCCCTTATCCTCAGACTGTGACCCCTGGTTCTGGACTTCCCCAACATTGGGAACATTCTTTCTGCATCTAACCTGTCTAAACCCGTCAGAATTTTAAACGTTTCTATGAGGTCCCCTCTCATTCTTCTGAACTCCAGTGAATACAATCCCAATTGATCCAATCTTTCTTGATAGGTCAGGAAGAAATGGAGCAGTGAAGGAAACTACTAGAACTCATCAAGGACCGACCGAGCACGAGGCCCACGAAACGGAAGGTTGTCAGCAACCAAATTGACAACCTGGGCCACCACAACCAGCGAAACGACCAACCGAAACCAACTCAGCAAAAACTGAAGAATCGACATTTATTTCCACTCTACAATCTACTTCGGAACGACCAACGGGTGAGAAATTACCAAAAGGGACTAACTAAACTATTCCTAACCAAAGAAAGTGGGTACTTACCCCATACATCCAAAACGCAACTTACCGCATCAACGGACGCACCCCAACCGAAGACTACGCAGTCCGAAGTCCTCTCCTCCGACCGGGGTACGGCTCGCCTAGAAGGCCAAGTGCAGCGAACCCCGAAACCACGATTCACCGGCAACTGTCAAAAGGGATTGGTGAGCATAGCCCCTGAACCCCCCCAGAGCTATAACTTAGTTAGTTAGGGGAATTGGGAGGAGAGAGGCTGGGATAACTTGTGTAAATGTATCTGCATTTGCCTTTTTACCCCATTTAGAGTTTAAGCTGTATTCTTTTCCCCACAGACTGTAATTGGACAATTTATTCAATGTGTTGTACCCCTCAGTGTGTATTGGTCTGTGTGTGTTATTAAAGGTGTGCCTTTTACTTCTTTGTAAACACAATAAAGCCAAACCTGCTTCCTACCTTGAAACCGATTGTCTGTCCAAGTCTGTCACAGTCCCTTCATAATTCCAGTGTCTAGAACCAAGGGTGTGGGAGCGATTCGGAACCGCTCATATAAGGTCAGAAGGGAAAGCTGACCCCCTGCAAACCACCCCTTACACATCCCATTCACCCATCACCCCTGTGCTCGCTGACATACATTGACTCTCAGTCCAGCAAGGCCTCGAATTTAAAAATTCCCGCACTTGTGTTCAAACCCCTCCATGGCCTCGCCTCTCCCTATCTCTGTAACCTCCTCCAACCCTACAACCTCCCGAGGTCTCCGTGCTCCTCCAATTGTAGCTTCATGTGCATCCCTGATTTCCTTTCCTCCACTGTTGCCGGTTGTGCGTATCAGCTGCCTAGTCCGTAAGCTCTGGTATCCCCTAAAATCAATAAAAGCACTCGATTGAATTTTAGGCAGTTTATATGATAAGACGAGTCAGATTGGAATTGGATGATTATCGTAGAGGTAGAGCAGGGACAATGAGGCAGGGAGGCCTACCACTGATCCTCGGCCCTCAATGTGCCTTTGGGCATTTTCCTTCCCCCTCCACACTGGAAGGATATCAGCCGCTGCACCCTCACTCTCCTACATTTAAATGCCGATGGGAGGGGGAAAGCTTAGGGAAACTGGACAACCTCCCTACCTTCTTGCTGCATTCCAACCTGTCCCAGATAAGACCAGACCAGGGGTTGGCAGTAATGATTGTGGTAGCAGTGGGTAGACCCTGAATGAGGGACGATACTTTCTAAGGTCACCTCTCTCTCTGCTGCCCACTTACTATCTGCAGCGTCGAGGTTGGCTGATTCTGAGCATTCAGCCCGCTATTTGGCTTTCTTTTTCAACGGGCTTGTGCCCCTTTTCACACTAGCTCCTGGTGTTGCAATGAGTGTCTTGTTGCAGTGACTATTCCATTTTCATTCTGTATACCGGTGAGCTCCCTTTGTAGAGTAGAATTACTGCCTGGAGCCCTCCTGCGTGCCATAATTAACCCCGACAAAGGAAAATGGGCTGGGGTTGGGTTGGAATGGTGGGCCGAAGGCCTGATCTGACCCACCTCCAGTGGCAATACTGCCCCAGATGAAAACCCATTCCTAAGCCACAAAGAAATTGCTGTTAGTTGAGAGAGCAGAGATTCATGAGGACAGATAATTGAGATATGAGGTGTAAGATTCAGCATTACCGTACATGAGCATATAGCTTAGCAACAGGCAGCCAATCACTTTGAAAGAGGTACAGACCATTGCCTCAATTTTCCTGACAAAACCTGCCTGATTTTGGGTGGTGGGGAGGTGTTATGTAAAGGTAAGTAGTGCGGGGTGCCTCTGCCAAACCTTTGCCTATGTCCATCACTATTTATGTTTGATCGGCCCCACCGGCAGTGTTGGCAGTTGCTCTGACGCATGTTAATGAAGGCAGGAGCGTGCCTTCGCCCACCCCCCCAGGATATCCCTAAGTTTGCGCCATGTTCCCGCCCCCATCGCCATTATACAACGATAGTTTTAGAAACATAGAAACATAGAAATTAGGTGCAGGAGCAGGACATTCGGCCCTTCGAGCCTGCACCACCATTCAATAATATCATGGCAGATCATTCAACCTCAGTACCCCTTTCCTGCTTTTTCTCCATACCCCTTGATCCCTTTGGCCATAAGGGCCATATCTAACTCCCTTTTGAATATATCTAACGAACTGGCCTCAACAACTTTCTGCGGTGGAGAATTCCACAGGTTAACCACTCTCTGAGTGAAGAAGTTTCTCCTCATCTCAGTCCTAAATGGCTTACCCTTTATTCTTAAACTGTGACCCCTGGTTCTGGAACTCCCCAGCATGGGGAACATTCTTCCTGCCTCTAACCTGTCCAATCCCGTCAGAGTTTTATATGTTTATATGAGATCCCCTCTCATTCTTCTAAACTCCAGTGGATACAAGCCCAGTTGATCCAGTCTCTCATCATATGTCAGTCCTGCCATCCTGGGAATCAATCTGGTGAACCTTTGCTGTACTCCCTTGATAGCAAGAATGTCCTTCCTCAGATTAGGAGACCAAAACTGAACACAATATTCCAGGTGTAACCTCACCAAGGCTCTGTACAACTGCAGTAAGACATCCCTGCTCCTATATTTAAATTCTCTTTTTGCCTTCTTCACCGGCTGCTGTATCTGCATGCCAAACTTTAATGACTGTTGTACCATGACACCCAGGTCCCGTGGCGCCTCAGCTTTTCCTATTTTCATTTTCCTAATCTGTCACCATTCAGATAATATTCTGTCTTCCTGTTTTTGCCACCAAAGTGGATAACCTCACATTTATCCACATTATACTGCATCTGCCATGCATTTGCCCACTCACCTAACCTGTCCAAGTCACCCTGCAGCCTCTTAGCATCCTCCTCACAGCTCACACCACCACCCAGCTTAGTGTCATCTGCAAACTTGGAGATATTACACTCAATTCTTTCATCTAAATCATTAATGTATATTGTAAATAGCTGGGGGCCCAGCACTGAACCTTGTGGTACCCCACTAGTCACTGCCTGCCATTCTGAAAAGGACCCGTTTATTCCGACTCTCTGCTTCCTGTCTGACAACCAGTTCTCTATCCACGTCAATACATTGCTTTAATTTTGCACACTAATCTCATGTGTGGGACCTTGTCAAAAGCCTTTTGAAAGTCCAAATACACCACATCCACTGGTTCTTCCTTGTCCACTCTACTAGTTACATCCTCAAAACATTCTAGAAGATTTGTCAAGCATGATTTCATAACTCCATGATGACTTGGACCGATCCTGTCACTGCTTTCCAAATGCGTTGCTATTTCATCTTTAATAATTGATTCCAACATTTTCCCCACCACCGATGTCAGGCTAACCGGTCTATAATTCCCTGTTTTTTCTATCCCTCCTTTTTTTAACAGTGGTGTTACATTAGCTACCCTCCAGTCCATGGAAACTGATCCAGAGTCAATAGAATGTTGGAAAATGATCACCAATGCAGCCACTATTTCTAGGGCCACTTCCTTAAGTACTCTGGGATGCAGACTATCAGGCCCTGGGGATTTATTGGCCTTCAATACCATCAATTTCCCTAACACAATTTCCTGACTAATAAGGATTTCCTTTAGTTCCTCCTTTTCGCTAGACCCTCAAACCCTAGTATTTCTGGAAGGTTATTTGTGTCTTCCTTAGTGAAGACAGATCCAAAGTATTTGTTCAATTGGCCTGCCATTTCTTTGTTCCCCATTATAAATTCACCTGGTTCTGACTGCAAAGGACCTACGTTGGTCTTCAGTAATCTTTTTCCTCTTCACATATCTATAGAAGCTTGTGTATTCAGTTTTTATGTTCCTGCAAGCTTCCTCTCATACTCTATTTTCCCCCTCCAATTAGACCCTTTGTCCTCCTCTGCTGAATTCTAAATTTCTCCCAGTCCTCATGTTTGCTGCTTTTTCTGGCCAATTTATATGCTTTTTCCTTGGATTTAACACTATCCCTAATTTTCCTTGTTAGCCACGGTTGAGCCACCTTCCCCGTTTTATTTTTACTCCAGACAGGGATGTACATCGTCCTAGAGGTGGGAAAGCATAATGGATGCTACTGTTGACAATTAGCAGCCATCCTGGAGGACAATAAAGCCTTGAAGCCACCTGGAATCTTTTGAAAAATAAAGCATTAGATGTAATTGCTGCATTCTGTGCATATTTCCCAAAATATAAGTTCATTTTAGAGAAGTGATGGTGTACCATCATGAAACTTCATTCTATCTGTACTTTGATAAAGAGGACATAGAGGTGGAGAAGGTGGAAGCCAAGAGAGACTGGTAACACCTGCCCTGTAGATACCCACACCAGACAGTCCAAGACCAAATGAGCTCATGTATGGACTTTTCCCACAGGCAGTGTGTATAACGAATCTGTTTCCTCTGGCTGCAGTAAATTAGTTATGGCCAGCTCTTGGAACCAGACCTACAGTCTCTTTCTACCAGGGGCCCAGCCCTCTCAGTTGCTGCAAAAGTAACAACAGCTCAAAGTGTTTATGCCGCCAGGTGTTTCCTGGTTGCCTCCGATGACACAATGCTAAAAGAAAAAGCAAACAAAAATGCAAAAAATAGCACAGATCCTGGCAAATGAGAAAGATACAAAAAACAGCAACGGGTGACAAAACAGACAGTAAGAGCTACAAAAAGGGAATATGTAAAGAAACTTGCAAAGGATATCAAAATAATCACAATTTTTTTTTTACAATTATATTAGGAAAAGGCCTGGAGCAATGTTGGCCCTTTAAAAATGGATAAGAGTGATATTGTCAATGATAATGAAATGGCGGACATGTTGAATGATTACTTTGCATGAATATTTACAGTAGAGGAAGAGCAAAGCATGCTGGAAATCCCAAGGAAACTAACAGGGACTCAGAAAACTGAACGTAAGCAAAATAACTGTAATGAAGAAAATAATGGCACTAAAGAGCGACAAATCCCCAGGACCAGATGGTTTCCACCCCAGGGTTGTAAAGGAAGTAGGTCAGCACATTGCAGATGCCCTAACTATAATCTTCCAAAGTTCTCTTAGTTAGGAACCATTCCTTTAGATTGGAAAATTGCACATGTCACTCTGCTATTTAATAATGACGAGCGAGGTAAACCAGGGAATTATAGACCAGTTAGCCAAACATCTGTTGTCGGGAAATTACCAGATTCGATAATTAAGGATAGGGTGATTGAGCACCTTGAAAATTTTTAGCTGATCAGAGATTTGTGAAAGGTAGATCATGCCTGATGAACCTGATTACATTTTTTGAAGAAGTGATTAAAGTAGAGGATAGGGAAATGTCTATGGATGTTATTTATATAGACTTGATAAAGTCCCACATAAGAGACTGTTAACTAAGGTTGAAGCCCATGGAATTAAAGGCAAGTTATTGACCAGACTAAGAAATTGGCTCAGCGGCAGGATACAGAGTGTAGGGATAATGTAAATGTACTCTAATTGGCAGGATGTGACTAGTGGTGTCCCGCAGGGATCTGTGGTGAGGCCTCAACTATTCACTGTATTTATTAATGATTGGAAAATGTGATAGAAAACCATACATACAAATTTGCTGATGACACAAAGGTAGGCGGCGTGGTAGGCAGTGTAGATGAAAGCATAACATTACCAAGGAATGTTGATAGATTAAATGAATGGACAAAGCTGTGGCAAATGGATTTCAGTGTGGGCAAATGTGAGGTCATCCACTTTGGACCTAAAAAGGATAGAACAGGGTACTTTCTAAATGGTGAAAAGCTAGAAACAGTGGAGGTCCAAAGAGTCTTGGGGGTCCAGGTACATAGAGCATTAAAATGTCATGAACAGGTCCAGAAAATAATCAAACAGGCTAATGGAATGCTGGCCTTTGAATTTAGAGGACTCGAATACAAGGGGTTAGAAGTTATGTTGCAGCTATACTAAACCCTGGTTAGACCACAGCTGGAGTACTGAGAGATATTCTGGCCACCACATCTTAGGAAGGATATATTGGCCTTGGAGGGAGTGCAGTGTAGGTTGACCAGAATGATACCCAGATTCAAGGGTTAAATTATAAGGAAAGATTACACAAACTCGGGTTGTATTCCTTGGAATTTAGAAGGCTAACGGGTAATCTGAGCAAAGTTTTCAAGATATTAAGGGAATCAGATAGGGTAGATAGAGAGAAACTATTTCCACGGGTTGGGGATTCTAGGACTAGGGGCATAGTTTTAAAATTAGAGCCAGGCCTTTCAAGAGTGAAATTAAGAAACACTTCTACAGACAAAGGGTGGTAGAAGTTTGGAACTGTTTTCCGCAAACAACAATTGATGTTAGAACAATTGTTAATTTTAAATCTGAGATTGATCGATTTTTGTTAACCAAAGGTATTAAGGGATATGGGACAAAGGTGGGTATGTGTGTTAGGTTGCAGATCAGCCATGATCTCATTGAATGGCGGAAGGCTCAAGAGGTTGAATGGTTTACTCCTGTTTCTATGGGCTCAGGTTTCGGCCTGAGTTGCTCCTATTTTTTTTTGAGCAACTAGTTTAGAATGGAGCATCTTAGAAATTGCAATTCTAGGCTTTTAGTTTGCTCCAGTTCTAGTGAGTTAGAATAGTTTCATTGTAGAACAGATTTTTTTTTCAAAAGGGGGCGTGTCCAGCCAATTACGCCTGTTTTGCAAGTTTAGGCAGCGAAAACTTACTCCAAACTAACTTAGAATCAGGCGTAGAGATGGGGGAGGGGGTGGGGGGGTGGGGAAAGGGGGCTTACAAACATTAAACACTTCACTTTTACAAATAAAGAGCCATCATCAATAATAAATCGATAAATAAATCAATAAATCAACCAATAAATCAATCAAAAATTTAAAAAAAATACTAAAAAAATCAATCAATAAATAAAAAATTAACTTTCTACTCACCTACTGCAGCACCGGGAGCCCTCCAACAGCGTGCTGTTACGGGGCCCCCCAGTGTCTCTCTCTCTGTCTCTGTCAGTGTCTTTCTGTGTTTCTGACAGTGAGGGGGGGGGAGGGGGGAGGGTGGAGCGAGGGGGTGGAGGAGGGGGAGGGGGAGAGAGGGGGAGGGAGGGGGTAGAGAGGGGGAGAGACGGGGCAGAGAGGGGGGAGGGGAAGAGAGGGGGAGAGAGGGGGAGGGGGAGAGAGGGGGGAGGGAGGGGGAGAGAGAGGGGAGGGAGGGGGATGGAGAGAGAGGGGGGAGGGAGAGGGAGAGAGGGAGAGGGGGCAGGGAGGGGGAGAGAGGGGGAGGGAGGGAGATAAGGGGAGGGGGGGGAGGGAAGGGGAGAGAAGGGGGAGGGAGGGAGCGGGGGTAGGGAGAGGGGGTAGGGAGGGAGCGGGGGTAGGGAGAGGGCGGAGGGGAGGGAAGGGGTGAGAGGAGAGGGGGGAGAGGATGGGGAGGGTGAAGAGGAGGGGAGAGGGAGGGGTGAGAGGAGGGAGGGAGGGTGGAGAGGAGGGGAGAGGGAGGGGGGAGAGGAGGGGAGAGGAGGAGGGGAAAGGGAGGGGGAGAGGAGGGGAAGAGAGGAGGGGAGGAGGGGGGGAAGGGGCAAGAGATGGGGAGGGAGAGGGGAGGGGGGAGTGGAGGGGGAGAGAGAAGGAGGTGGGGAGGGGGCGAGAGATGGGAAGGGAGGGGAGGGGGTGTGGAGGGGGAAGGGAGGGGGGAGAGGGGGAGAGGGAAGGAGGGAAGGAGGGGGGCTCAATGGGAGGGAAGGGGGCTGAATGGGAGGGAGGGGGCTGCTGAACAGGAGGGAGGGGGCTACTGAATGGGAGGGAGGGAGGGAGGGAGGGAGGCTGAATGGGTCCCGCCGCCGTTGCCGGGCCGCCACGGAGGACTTTGGGCGGGACGGGTGGGCCCCGCCGCTGACAAGGTAAGATGTGTCAGGCCACTTGGCCAGGGATAGGGGCGACGTCCCTTTGGCCAGGGATAGGGTCGTCGCCCGGGGACAGGACAGCTGGGAGGGCCAGGAGCTACTGCGCATGCACACAGCCTCCACTGCGCACGCGTGCAGCTGCCAGCACTGTTTTTGGCACAGGGCTGTAGCTCCGCCCCCAGCAGCTCCTGCTGTGCCACGCCGAACTGGAAACGGGCCTACAGCTATCGGAGAATCGCAAGGTAAGTATTCTGGGCAATTTTTGTTCTACAAATTAGGCGGACCTCTCCGATGTGTGCCATTCTAGCGGGCGTCCGAAACTTGAGCCCTATAAGTCACAATGGTCAAACAACTGTGCACCGCTGCTTTAAAAAGGAGATGGATTCCTTGTTTAGGCAGCCCAGAGATTTCATACCTTTCCCCATGGAGCCACCAAAGGATGGACTGCGACTACTCCAATTTTATCAGGAGATGAGATTCCCCACACAAGTACATCATCCATCATCATAGGGAGTCCCTCGAAATCGAGGAAGACTTGCTTCCACTCTAAAAATAAGTTCTCAGGTGACTGTACAGTCCAATACGGGAATTACAGTCTCTGTCAGACAGACAGTCGTTGAGGGAAGGGGTGGGTGGGACTGGTTTGCCGCACGCTCCTTCCGCTGCCTGCACTTGTTTTCTGCATGCTCTCGGCGATGAGACTCGAGCTGCTCAGCACCCTCCCAGATGCACTCCCTCCACTTAGGGTGGTCTTTGGCCAGGTTGGCCTTGAAACGTTTCCTCTGCCCACATTGGGCTCGCTTGCCGTGTAGGAGCTCCGCATAGAGCATTTGCTTTGGGAGTCTTGTGTCAGGCATACGAACAATGCACCTTCGTTCTGCTGAAGATAAAGCAGGAGAAGGTAAAGGCCACCCACCTTTTGACCAAGACAAGGGCACTGAATAGTGAGCGGTGGTGGCTTAGGACAATCTGCTGTTAGCATCACGTGAAGGAAATTATCAACGACTATTTCCAGTAGAAAGATTGAGCACATCTCCAGAGACCATAATCCCATTGAGGAGCCTTTGCACTCCTCAGAAACAATCAGATCTCAAGTCTGTTAAACATTTCACATCTTATAATAGGGAAAGAACACTTACAAACCGCCATCAACCAATAAAACCAGAGCCAAAGACCTACATAAAAACAATCCACAAGCACTCAATCTGCCAAGGATTTTCACACACTGATTGTCTCTTCATTATGTCTTGTTACTACTTATTATCACTGAGCCTATCCCTTGTGCCTAAAACTCTTCACATGTGAAGCCATCCTTGTAACCCTGCATGGTGCAATCCCAGTGCCAGGAGGTTGTGAGGTTGGTGGCTGTGAAGACCATAACCACTCACAATACTGTAGGCGAGCCATCTCATTACCAACCTGAATCTGTCAGCTTGAGTTCAACTACTCCACCTAACACTGCTTCCCTGGTGTGAGAACTGGGAGGGCACTTGTCTCCGTGCTGCTGATACTCTTGCTTCCAGTGTCATGTCCATTGTACATTCAATGCTGACTAGTCCCAGGCTAGAAGCTCTTTGCTGTGCTGGCATTGGATGCCGTTGGATTGATGCAGCTGCATTGTTGCTATCTTAAGAAATAGTGATCACTTCTTTCTGCCCTCTTAGTGCTGGGCTAATTGTCTGGAAGAACAGACTGAATCGTCCCAACTAAGTTATGGAAGTCCGAAGCCAGGGTGCTCGAAGCAGCTCTAAAATCAATGGTTTCTCTAAGAACCTCCTTCTGCAGTAATCTCCTAAACTGCCACATGCACCAAGGTGCTCTTCATACCCTGACATACCTCTTGCATTGTATTGAAGATGCAGGTTGTGGACTCATCCAACGTATCTGTTATGTATTGCCCAGGTACATTAAATGTATAAGTACAATGGTGCGCCACAGAGGGCGCTGTGGTGGGAGACCTGAAGGTACCGGCAAGACAGAGTATAAAAGGCTGCCCACCACACCTGAGAGGCACTCTGGAGTTACACAATAAAGGACTAAGGTCACAGCAGTTACTACAATACCAGACTGCGTGGAGTCAATGATTTGAGTGCTGCATACACTACATTGGCAACAAGGACATGGACGAGCTTCACGCAACCATAGCTACTCTGGGCTCGTTAAAGGATTTTACGGTGGCCAATGATTGGGAGGCCTTCATGGAAAAGCTCGAGTACTGCTTTACAGCAAACGATCTGACGGGGAACACGGACGCACTGAGAGAGCAGATTAAGGCGATATTGCTCTCCAGTTGTGGTGATGAGGTTTACTGTCTCGTCAGGGATTTGCTGGCACCCGCCAGCGCCAGGGATAAGTCATACGAGGAGCTGATTGAACTTATTCATGACCAACTGAAACTGAATGAGCGCATCCTCACGGCCAGGCACAAATTCTACCACCACTGCAGACCTGAGGGTCAGGTATGCTGCGGACCTCAGGAGACTCGCGGCGGCATGTGATTTTGGCACACACCTTGATGAGGCGTTGCGAGATGTCTTTGTTTTGGGGATTGGCCATGAGGGTCTCCTCCACAAGCTGCTATCCACTGAACCCACAGTCACTCTGAAGCAAGCCATCACCATCAGCAGGGCATTTATGACCTCGACTTGCAGCACCAAGCAGATGATACACACAGTCTCGAACCCGGCAGGCACTGTCCACAGGATAGAGCCCACCACGGACAAAACTGCAGAATGTGGCTCTGCCCAGGGCAGAGAGCTCGGATATCGGGGTCCTGGAACTCAGAGTCCGCCGAGGGGGGCTAATCGAGCAGCACCATGCTAGCGCTGTGGAGGAAGCCATGGGGCTCACCAATGCAGGTTTGCGGAATATACGTGCAATACCCGCCACACGAAAGGCCACCTTCAGTGTATGTGCAAAAGAAATCTGACTCACCGTGTTGCTGAGGAGATGGTAGAGGATCCAGCGGGGAGCAGGCAGAAGAAGATGAGACTTTTGGACCGTATACGTGTACCGACGGTTCAGCCCCAGTGATTATGGAAGTCAAGATTAACGGAGTCCCAGTGAGTATGGAAGTGGACACTGGATCGGGTCCGTCGTTGATGAGTCAGGAAACTTTTAATAAACTGTGGGTCAACCCAGCTGCACGACCCAAGCTGGTCCCGGTCACGGCAAAGCTGCGTACCTACACCAGGGAACTGATAGCTGTTCTTGGCAGAGCGAATGTGCAGGTATCTCACGGTGGCGAGACCCACGGTTTACCTTTGTGGGTCATTGCAGGCCATGGGCCGACGCTTCTCGGCAGGAGATGGGGAGGGTCCGTGGGATTGCTGCTCCCCGGGTTCCCAAAGAGCAGCGCCGACCGAGCTGGAAGAGAAATCCCCACACAGACGAGCAGACCCTGGAAGAGCAGTTTTGTAGGTGCGGGCTGATCGCTGAGGTGTGAGCCAGCGACATGCTGCAGGTGATGAACGGGAAATCCATCGATGGCCGACAAATCCGGGGGGGGGCCAACACGGAGAAAAAGTCAGGCGCCGGTCGCGGCTACGGTGGAGGCCGGTACAGCGGCGGCGGTGGTGGCGGCTACGGTGGAGGCCGGTACAGCGGCGGCGGTGGTGGCGGCTACGGCGGCCGCAGGAGAGGTGGCAGTTACTGGGACAACAGCAGGAGCGGAGGCTACAGCGGCGGTGGAGGCTGAGGCGGCGGCAGGTATGACTCGGGAGAACGCGACAGCTACTTGGGTGGGTACAAGAGCCAGAGCGGCGGATACAGCAGCAATTACGGAGGCTGCTCTCACAGGGACTATGACTGATCGAATCCAAAGAGCCACGATCAAATTGTCTTGGCCGTTTTCATTTCTTCTTTCCTCTTTAATCCTTCTATTCCAGAGAGTAAAACGTCTGCCAGCGAGCTCAAGATGGTGGCGAGCCTCGTGGCAGCAGAGCTCTGCAGACAAAGGCAAGCAGAGCAACTAAAATGACGGCGCCCAATGGAAGCCTCGTGGGAACCACAAGATGGCGTCTTAAAAGGGAAATGCACCCGGGAGTCTTAAAAGGGCTTTACACCGTGGCGGGCCCCACAAAGAGACTTTTGTAAGGCAAGAGCGAGTCTAAATGAGCATTGTGATTTGTAGGATGACATGAGTTATGATAAGAGTTAATATTTTGATGCTGAATGGGTACTGTGTTTAAAATAAGGGATATGTATTATGAAAAGAGTTAATACCACAAGGTACAGTAAAAGGTAAATGGATCCGTGACTAACATGATTAATGGACCAATGCGATTCTCGATCTATGTGATTCATGCAATGGTTCAGCGACTGCAGATGAGCCGCTAAGGCGATCACTTTCTGAGAACAGCGGCAACGCACTAGTTGTGATACCCTGTCTCAGCGCAGCCCGTTATCTCGGGGAAAAAGGGGCTGTATACTGCCACCACACCTCACCCAGAGGAGCTGGGATTAAATAACTGTTCAGTGTACCTGCAACAAATGTACCACTTAGTATATGTACCATATATGTATACCTGTTTTCTGTTGGAGATTATGCTTGTATACTTCATCACCCATGTAAGGACTGCAAGTACCACAGGCTTGCACCGGATCGCAAGCATAACCTTTACATGGGGGAGAAGAGGGAAGTGCATGGTCATGGACTTCATGGACTCACACTCACAAATTAACCAGGACGAACAAGGCCGAGGTCACCGGCAATGGCTTCTGGAACTGGGGGTGGGGGGGAGTGAGATGTTACGTATTGTCCAGGTGCATTAAATGTATGGTTACAATGGTGCGTCACAGAGGGCGCTATGGTGGGAGACCTGAAAGTACCTGCAAGACAGAGTATAAAAGGCTGCCTACCACACCTGAAGGGCACTCTGGAGTTACACAATAAAGGACTAAGGTCACAGCAGTTACTACAACACCAGACTGCGTGCTGCATACATTACAGTATCCACTGCCTGCACATGAGAACGGTGAGAACCGTGTTCCCAAATCATAGATCTCTTGAAGTCTGGAACTATGAGATTTGTATTCCTTGTCTCCATAGAGGGGGTGGGTGTGGGGGGCGCCACACCTGGTTCCTCATTATACCCTCCCAGCTACTCCTACTCACTGGTGCCTTGTGATTTGCTCTGTGATATACACCCTGTCTCACTATTTACATCCTCCTGAGTGGGTGTATCTGGCCTGGTGCTTGCATAAGTCAGGTGACATGATGGAGTTGGTGAATCAGATTCAGGAATGGACACTCTGGAGCTGCCAGGCTGTTGGTCAGTCCTTTCTTTCCCTAAACATCCAGCACCTATGTGGGGTACAAATGTCATTCATTTTATGAGGGTCCCTCTTACTTGTGATTCAGGAAAAGTGACTGAGCAATGATCAGGGGCTTTTTAATTTGTGTGAAGACCATAACCACTCAATACTGTAGGCGAGCCATCTCATTATCAACCTGAATCTGTCAGCTTGAGTTCAGCTACTCCGCCTAACATTGCTCCCCTGGTGTGTGTTACCTGCAGTATAGAGCTTCTCCCTCCTGCCTACTGAAGGGGGTCTGCAGTGTGATATTGTCTTTACGACTTCACAAACACACAAACTTTATAAGATGGCTCCAATACATCATGTAACTTTTATTGTATTCACATCAGCAGTTGCATTACCACAGTAGTCCACTAGGTGAAGCTCTATATTAGATGCAGACCCTCAGTGGACCATGACTGGATCCCAGGATGTGTGACAACGGCAGATTGTTGTCTGTCTGGGTCCAGGCATACCTGCTGCTGTGAACTTAAGATTACATTTTCCGAAGATGTGCTCTGTTATGGATGAACAAATTGCGGGCTTCATGCACACAGTTTCCTGGTACACATTCCTGGCAGGCACAGCTCTATGGCAGAAGTGTGCGATCGGAAAATGTACTCCGTAGTGGGAGCTTGTGCAATACATGTAGATAAAGAGAGAAACTGGTGCACTGAGGATAGGGCCTGAGGCCTTGAGGGACTGTGGGGCTATGGCCTGGAATTATGAATTGGTACCTGGGATTTCTCTTGATTTACTGGTGGAATTTCTGTTGCTGCATACTAACAAGGGACGTTTTCTGCAATGATAGCGCCGCTTTCCATTGAGTGACTGACACTGCTTTTTAGAGGTTGGGACAGGGAGTCACTGGGAGTGTGTCAACATTTGCAGGCGCTCCCTGGCAATGTGTATATTTTCAGACAGACACTGGGAGTGTCTCACTACTTGCAAGTGGGCTCTGTGGCCCCAAGTGGGTAGTGCACTTGCCTTTGAGTCAGCAGGTTGTGGTTTCAAGTCCCATTCCAGGAACTTGAGTATGTTTTAAAAAAAAAAATCTAGGCTGTCACTCTGAGGGAGTGCTGCACTGTTGGAGGTGCCGTCTTTCGGATGAGATGTTAAACCGAGGCCCCTTCTGCCCTCTCAGGTGGATGTAAAAGATCCCACAGCACTATTTTTAAGAAGAGCAGGGGAGTTTTCCCTGGTGTCCTGGCCAATAATTATCCCTCAATCAACATAACAAAATAAGATTATCTGGTCATTACAGGTTGAGCGTCCGAAATCCGGAAACCTCGGGACCGTTCCGGATTCCGGGTATTTCTGGATTTTGGAACATCTTTGCCTGGGCTGAGGTAGGTGGGGTCGGGCAGCCGAGGTAAGGGGGAGAGCGGGGAGAAGGTTGGTAGCCGGAGCCGGGGTGAAGTCGGGCCACTGAGGGCCCGGGCGGGTGAAGTTGCGGCGAAGTCGGGCTGGAGGTCGGGCCGCCGAGGGCCGGAGCGAGTTAGGGCCGGAGCGAGATTGGGCTGCTGAGGGCCGGGCGAGGTCGGGCTGCCGAGGGCTGGGGCGAGGTCGGGCCGCCGAGGGGCGGGGTGAGTTCGGGTCACCAAGGCGGAGTGGGGGGGGGGAGTCGGGATTTTGGATCATTTTCCGGTTTCCGGACAACCCTGCCACGGATCGGCACGGTGTCCGGATTCCAAAACATTCCGAATTTTGGAACTCCGGATTTCGGACGCTCAACCTGTATCACATTACTGGGAGCTTACTGTGCGCAAATTGGCCGTCGCGTTTCCCACATTATAACAGTGACCACACTACAAAAGTACTTCATTGGCTGTAAAGCTCTTTGGGACGTCTGGTGGTTGTGAAAGGCGCTATATAAATACAAGTCTTTCTTTCTTTCCTAACACAGGCAAGTTTGAAAATCACTGATCTAAGAGTTTGAAAAAACCTTTCCTTTATGTGCTCTCTGTCAGACAATCTGATTTGTCAATCATTCCACATTACAGTTTGAAATTTGAATTAGAACTTGCATAAATGCATAGCTGTAAACTTTAGTCATTTACTTCATTCCAAGGACATAGTTACTCCCCCATTCCTGGCTGGGTATTCTGCAGCAACTGACTTGCCTCCTGACTCCCCAAAGCCTTTCCACCATCTCCAAGGCACAAGTCAGGAGTGTGATGGAATACTCTCCACTTGCTTGGATGAGTGCAACTCCAACAACACTCAAGAAGTTGACATTCTCCAGGACAAAGCAGCCCGCTTGATTGGCTCACCTTCCACCATCTTAAACATTCACTCCCTCCACCACCGGTGCACCGTGGCTGCGGTGTGTACCATCTACAAGATGCACTGCAGCAACTCACCACCACGACTTTGGCAGCACCTCCCAAACCTGTGAACTCTTACACCTAGAAGGACAAGGGCAGCAGGCGCATGGGAACACCACCAGCTCCACGTTCCCCTCCAAGTTATACACCATCCTGACCTGGAAATATATCGCCATTCCTTCATTATTGCTGGGTCAAAATCCTGAAACTCCCTCCCTGACAGCACTGTGGGAGTACCTTCATCATAAGGACTATAGCGGTTCAAGGCGGCGGCTCACCACCACCTTCTCAAGGGCAATTAGGGATGGGCAATAAATGCTAGTGTTGTCAGCTCAGCGACGCCCACATCCCGGAACAAATTTTTTAAAATTCCCACCATTCATTAGGAGAGGAGATAAGAAGAGTCTTTTGGTTCTTCATACAGCAGTGTCTTTGTAAAGTTAACAAGTCCATGACGAGGTTGCATTACAAACTTAAACAGCTCCATAAATATTTGGCCTTGTGATCACCTCATCTCTCCCAGTCTCCTGAGTGATGACAGTCCACATAATCCCCACTAAAGCTAACAGCTGTCTGGTCAGACCCCTTTATTTATTGCCTCAGGAAGCAAGAGATGCCGTACATTCTTGGCAGCATTTGTTTCCATTGGTAGAGAAAAGGCTTTTCTAAAGTCCTTGTCCATCAGTTTAAGGTCAGCACACCAGGTACTGCCAGCATGCTGGAGTGCCAACATAGTCAAATTAATCCTCAATTGTTAGATTCTCTGTAGTTCCTCTTTAGGTTAGGCCAGAGGCACCGAGTCCAACTCTAGTACCTCACCATTGTCTTGAATCCTATCTACTCACTCAGCAGGGATGGACTCTGGTACTTTCCTGATTCTGTATACTCCACAATATTACATATGTTGTACCATTCGTACTTACTAGATACAAACAGATAATGAATTTCTTTTATGTAGATTCTTCAGTGCAACCAATGTACTTTCTCACCATATGATTACATTTGATAACAGTCAAGCATCCAAACAGTGGGTTGGGTACTCACAGTGCTAACTCTGCAAACAGCATACTTTCAGTACTCTCTCAAATCAGGCACAGGTTGTACTCTTTTTACTAGCATGTCATTATATTCCCTGACTGCTGTCTTGCTTTACAACAAATGCAGCAAGAAATGAAGGCAGTTAAGGAAAGGACTTAAAGAGAAAGAAAGTGAACACTCAGCAGGAAGAGAGTTGCACATTGTGGGCTGTGAATCAAAACACACCAGGCCTTCCCAGAAGTGGCTGGCTCCTGTGCTGATAGCAATGCCGCTTTATTTACCCCTTTAATAACTATAGAAGTTGGATTATTGTTGTGTAAGTGCTTCAGCAGTAATTATTTGAGATGTTTAATGGGGGTATTGACCCCTATTTTCACAACAATGCTGGAGCCTACTCCTCTTTGCCAGTCTTTGATGCTTCCCTTTCCAACTTACTCCCACTCACCTCTTTAAGATGTTCACACACAATCTATATCTGTCTTTCATTTCTTCAGTTTCTCTCAGGTCCCTGATTATTTCAAGCCAATACCACTTCTGTCATTTAATTATTTCCTGTTCTTCATTAAAGCACTTTGCAGATCTTCTCCCTGTGCATCTGTGTATGTATGAGCTTGTTCAAGTGAGTGTGTGTGTGTTGTATAAGTGTATGAGTATCTGTGAGTATGTGTGTGTGTTGTGTGAGTGTGTTAATGTGTGAGTGTGTGTGTTGTATGAGTGTGTGTGTGTGTGTTAATGTGTGGGTGTGTATGTGTATGGCAAACCAAGCAAAAGAACCATGGGGCAAGTGTAGAGGGAATTGTAAAGTCGATCATGATCTTTGTAGCCTCGCAAATTGCTGTCCAGCAAGAACTAGGATTTTAATGGAGTCTGTTGCATTCACATAGTTGCTGAAGTTTTATTTCTTCGTTCTCTGCAAGTCACAGTCCCTTTCTCACCCATTCCTCTTTCCTGGCACCGTAGACCAATTGAGAGGTCAGGGAGGTGAACTGACCCACTGTTTCTGCCAGTGCAGTTCTATAGGCACACGAGAACAATATAGGGCGACTCTCACTGGGCCTTTCTCTCCCTTGCTGGTACATTATGAACATGCAAAAAGAAGACAGGCCAATGTCCATCAGGCCCATCAAGCCTGCTCCATCCAGACATGCAGTAACCATGTACACTATCGATGCACACAATTGTAACCACACAATCTGCTGAGACTGTGGCTTATTGTCGGGGCAGCACCGAGGAACAATTAACCTCCATCTAAATCCCGCTGTACCTGACCTGGAAGTGCTTGTAAAGCGAGCGTTCCTCCGCATATAACCCCCGATCATACTTGACCCAGGAACACTTGATGCTGATACTGGATGCTAAATGCGGATAAGTATTCCGTTTCCCAGCAGCGATATCCCTCGCTGTGATCCAGCACAACATTTAAAATGATTCTCTACCAAAATGCTCTTGCCCAAAAGCAAGCTGAGGTTCTCAGTTTGCAAGTAGCTCGTGGCTTAGAACGATCCAACCTCATATAACATTGTGCTTAGGAGTCTGGCCTCACCTGTGGTTCAGAGTTGCAATCATTGAAAACACAAACCGTGTTCTCCATCACTTCGGCAGAGCTACTTAAACATGTCATGCCTTGCTCACTGGGCTGTGTGAGAGACTGATTGTTATTTGATGAATTCAATACCTCATGCATGGATCACATTCCAGTCCAATGCAATTTCCAATAAGTTCACACAATCTAATTATGTGGGGGGGCTCACTGTGTTTCAGTCTTGCTTGCTTTGTAATGAAGGTGTGTATGTGAAGAAATGCTTACTAGGGTCTGAACTACACACTCTGTCAAATCACGAAGTGATGACTCTTCCATTCCTTGGCGAGGTAGAAGGCAGATGAGTTCTGGGATGTAGGATGTGAAGTAACATTCAATCTTAATCTATCCCTGAATTAACAGTTCCCATAGGGGTACAACATAACCTCCTGGTTGACAATCGGAGGAAGCTAAAAGTTATAAATCAGTGCACTGCTGGTGCTTTTACACAATGTTACGGAGTCAATACAATTTTGAAATGTAATCTGTGCCACATTTTAACTCCTTCCATTCCGTTCCAGCCAAAACCGTCGGTAATTCTTGTTATTTGTACTGATGTCCAGTAAAGCTGAGGGCTGATTCCATTTGCTTCAAATAGTGAGTTGACGCTTATCTCCTTGAATTGCCCGCTGCAAGGTGACAGAAAAAAAGCAAAGGAAAGAACGTGCATTTATATAGCGCCTTTCACATCCTCAGGACAACTCATAGTACCAATGAACTCCTTTTGAAAAGGCAAATGCAACAGCCTCTATTTGCACAGAAAGATCCCATAGGCAGCAATGAGACAAATCTATTTTTTAGTTGTATTGCTTGAGAGCAGGACACTGGGGAGAAAGCCCTACATTTCTGCCAAGGAATCTTTTATGACCACTTGAGAGGGCAGGCTAAGTTCTCTGAAAAACAACACCCCTGACAATGTAGCATTCGCTCAGTACTGCACGGTGTCACGCTAGATTATGTGCTCAAGTCCTGGAAGGGGACTGAACCCACCACCTACTTAAGGCAGTGAATAGCTAAAACAAGCCTTTAAAATCCCCTGCATCTGTTGAGTTAGTGGAACTCAGCTGGGTTCACTACAATAAGCTTCAATGGCCTGAAGTGAAAGAAGGGAAAATCAGCATTTCTACTTCTGATCCCAATCCCAGCTGGAAAGGACATTGGGTGAGAACATGATTGGGCTCAGCGGTGAAGCACTGATGAAATGGCCTGCACATCGACCTGCTCCCTGACACTCATTGTCCAGATGAAGAATGAACACTTAGCTGAAGTACCAGAGGTCACCCAGCATGAAGTCAACACTTCAGACTTTGAATTAGCACAGAGCTTGTTGAAGACCTGTGTCATGAGCTGCAGAAACACCTGCAGCCAGCCTGCGCCATAGGGTTTACCCTGTCAATGTTACCTCCCTCCTTAATGGTTTTGCCTGTACCTCCTTCCAGTCTAGCACCAACAGCCCACACATTGGTAATTGAGGCATAGGTCAGCCCAACCAGCAGTCTCAGCTCATGTCCCACAGAATAGGAGCAAGGCACGTCCAATCTTACCTGACTGCTGCATTTCCCAAAATAGACGAATCACTGGTGTCGGCTCAGCCTGTGTGTCCGTAACTGACCATGCATCGTGGAAGTAGATTTTATGTGTGAAGCCTTCTGAAGATATCAAGAGTATCAATAGTAATTTGCTACTGGAGGACAGGGCTGCATGATAAGTAATAAGAACATACGAACATAAGAAATAGGAGCAGATTATTCGGCCCCTTGAGCCTGCTTCGCCAGTCAATGAGATCATGGTTGATCTTCTACCTCAACTCCATCTTTCTGCACTGTCTCCATGTCACTTGATTTCCTTAACATCCAAAAATGTATCGATCTCTGTCATGAATATACTCAGTGACTGAACATCCACAGCTCTCTAGGGTAGAGAATTCCAAAGATTCACTATGCTTTGAGTGAAGAAATTTTCCCTCATCTCAGTCCGAAATGACCAACCCATTATTCTGAGACTGTGACTCCCCAGCCAGTGGAAACATCCTCCCAGCATCTATCCTGTCATGCCCTGTAAGGATTGTGCATGTTTCAATGAGATCGCCTCTCATTCTTCTAAATTCCAGAGAATATAGGCCTCGTCTCTCAATATCTCCTCATAGGACAATCCCCCCATCCCAGGAATCAGTCTGGCAAGTCTTTGTTGCACTCCCTCTATGGCAGGTATATCCTTCCTTACGTAAGGAGACAAAAACTGTACACAATACTCCAGGTGTGGTCTCATCAAGGTCTGCTATAATTGCAGTAAGACATCTTTACTCTTATACTCCAATCCTTTTGTAATAAAGGCCAACATACCATTGGTTTTACACTTGCTTACTGTATCTGCATGTTAACTTTCAGTGATTCGAGTACAAGGACATCCAGGTCCCTTTGAATACCAACATTTCCCAATCTCTCACCGTTTAAAAAATACTCTGCTTTTCTATTTTTCCTACCAAAGCGGATAACTTCACATTTCCCCACATTATATTCCATCTGCCATGTTCTTGCCCACTCACTTAACCTGCCATTGCAGCCACTTTGCATCCTCCTCACAACTTACTTTCCCACCTAGCTTTATAGCATCAGCAAATTTGGATACATTATACTCGGTCCCTTCATCTAAGTTATTGATATAGGTTGTAAATAGCTGAGGCCCAAGCACCGATCCTTGCAATACCCTACTGGTCTACCAAGTCAGAAATGACCCGTTTATTCCTACTCCATGTTTTCTGTCTGTTAACCAATCCTCAATCCTTGCTAATATATTTTCCCAATCACATTAACCCTAATTTTGTGTAATAATCTGTTGTGTGGCACCGTATCGGATACTTTCTGAAAATCCAAATATACTACATCCACTGGTTCCTCCTTATCTACCCTGCTGATTACAACCTCAAAAAACTCCATTAAATTTGTCAAACATGATTTCCCTTTCATAAAACCGTATTGACTCTGTCCAATCATATTATCATTTTCTAAGTGCCCTGTTACCACATGCCTAATAATAGATTCTTGCATTTTCCCTACTACTGATGTCAGGCTAACTGGTCTATAGTCCCCTTTTTTCTCTCTCCCTCCTTTCTTGAATAGCAGGGTGACATTTGCTACCTTCCAATCTGCGAGGACTGTTCTAGCATCAAGGGAAATCTGGAAGATTAAAATCAATGCATCCGTTATCTCTATACCAACTCTTTTAAAACCCTCGGAAGTCGACCATCAGGTCCAGTGAATTTGTTGGCTTTTAGTCGCATTAATTTTGCCAGTACTATTTCTTTACTAATACTAATTCCTTTAAGTTTCTCATTCTCACCAGACCCTTAGTTCCCCACTATTTCGGTACTGTTTTTTGTGTCTTAGAACATAAAAACATAAGAAATAGGAGATGGAGAAGGTCATACGGCCCCTCGAGCCTGCTCCGCCATTTAATACGATCATGGCTGATCTGATCATGGACTCAGGTCCTCTTCCCTGCCTGCTCTCCATAACCCCTTATTCCCTTATCGTTTAAGAAACTGTCTTAAATTTATTCAATGTCCCAGCTTCCACAGCTCTCTGAGGCAGTAAATTCCACAAATCCGCAACCCTCTGAGAGAAGAAATTTCTCCTCATTTCAGTTTTAAATGGGCGGCCCCTGAATCAAAGATTATGCCCTCTAGTTTTAGTCTCCCCCATCAGTGGAATCTGCATTCACCTGTCAAGCCCCCTCATAATCTTATACATTTTGATAAGATTACCTCATTCTTCTGAATTCCAATGAGTAGAGGCACAACCTATTCAACCTTTCCTCATAAGTCAACCCCCTCATCTCTGGAATCAACCTTGTGAATCTTCTCTGAACTGCCTCCAAAGCAAGTGTATTCTTTAGTAAATTTGAAAACCAAAACTGCACACAGTATTCCAGGTGTGGCCTCACCAATACCCTGTGCAACTGTAGCAAGACGTAGAAACATAGAAAACATAGAAAACAGGAGTAGGCCATTCGACCGTTCGAGCCTGCACCACCTTTCAATAAGTTCATGGCTGATCATTCCCTCAGTAACCCTTTACTCTTTCTCTCCATACCCCTTGATCCCTTTAGCCGTAAGGGCCATATCTAACTCCCTCTTGAATATATCCAATGAACTGGCATCAACAACTCTCTGAGTGAAGCAGTTTCTCCTCATCTCAGTCCTAAATGGCCTACCCCTTATCCTAAGACTGTGCCCCCTGGTTCTGGATTTCCCCAACATTGTGAATATTCTTCCGACATCTAACGTGTCCAGTCCCATCAGAATCTTATGTTTCTATGAGGTCCCCTCTCATCCTCTAAACTCCAGTATATAAAGGCCCAGTTGATCCAGTCTTTCCTCATATGTCAGTCCAGCCATCCCGGGAATCAGTCTGGTAAACTTTTGCTGCACTCCCTCAATAGCAAAAATGTCCTTCCTAAGATTAGGAGACCAAAACTGAACACAATATTCCAGGTGAGGCCTCACCAAGGCCCTGTACAACTGCAGTAAGACCTCCCTGCTCCTATACTCAAATCCCCTAGCTATGAAGGCCAACCTACCATTTGCCTTCTTCACCACCTGCTGTACCTGCATGCCAACTTTCAATGACTGATGAACCATGACATCCAGGTTTCGTTGCACCTCCCCCTTTCCTAATCTGCCGCCATTCAGATAATATTCTGCCTTCGTGTTTTTTCTCCCAAAGTGGATAACCTCACATTTATCCACATTATACTGCATCTGCCATGCATTTCCCCACTCACCTAACCTGTCCAAGTCACCCTACAGCCTCTTAACATCCTCCTCACAACTCACACCGCCACCCAGCTTATTGTCATCTGCAAACTTGGAGATATTACACTCAATTCCTTCATCTAAATCATTGATGTGTATTGTAAAGTGCTGGGGTCCCAGCACTGAGCCCTGCGGCACCCGACTAGTCACTGCCTGCCATTCTGAAAAGGACCCGTTTATCCCGACTCTCTGCTTCCTGTCTGCCAACCAGTTCTCTATCTACATCAGTATATTACCCCCAATACCATGTGCTTTGATTTTGCATACCAATTTCTTGTGTGGGACCTTGTGAAAAGCCTTTTGAAAGTCCAAATACACCACATCCACTGGTTCTCCCTTGTCCACTCTACTAGTTACATCCTCAAAAAATTCCAGAAGATGTCAAGCATGATTTCCCTTTCATAAATCCATGCTGACTTGGACTGATCCTGTCACTGCTTTCCAAATGCGCTGCTATTTCATCCTTAATAATTGATTCCAACATTTTCCCCACTACTGATGTCAGGCTAACCAGTCTATACTTATCCGTTTTCTCTCTCCCTCCTTTTTTAAAAAGTGGTGTTACATTAGCTACCCCCAGTCCATAGGAACTGATCCAGATTCGATAGACTGTTAGAAAATGATCACCAATGCATCCACTATTTCTCGGGCCACTTCCTTAAGTACTCTGGGATGCAGACTATCAGGCCCCAGTGATTTATCGGCCTTCAATCCCATAAATTTCCCTAACACAATTTCCCACCTAATAAGGATATCCTTCAGTTCCTCCATCCCTGCTTTTATACTCCATCCCCTTTGCAATAAAGGCCAAAATTCCATTGGCCTTCCTGATCACTTGCTGTACCTGCATACTAACCTTTTGTGTTTCATGCACACATGAAGACAGACTTGAAGACAGATACAAAGCATTTGTTTAATGTCTCTGCCATTTCCTTATGAGGGGGTTGACTTATGAGGAAAGGTTGAGTAGGTTGGGCCTCTACTTATTGCCCGTTATAATTTCACCTGTCTCCGCCTGTAAGGGATCCACATTTACTTTCGCTAATCTCTTCCTTTTTGCATACCTATAGAAGCTTTTACAATCTCTTTTTATGTCTCTTGTTAGTTTATTCTCATATTCTATTTTCTCTCTCTTTATCATTTTCTTGGTCCTCCTTTGCTGAATTTTAAAATCCTCCCAATCATCAATGAAGGAGTTGTAAGGTTGTGTGAGGGTTTGGTATGGACGAGCAATAATAGTGAAAAATCTTGACAGGCAACATTCTGTGGCACCCATAAGTGGGTCGTCCAGTACTGGGATAAGGTACTATCAGGTCGTCTTGCCTGAGCAGCAAGTACTGCTCTGTAATTGGTTTATCGTGAATTGTAGGAGTTGGGTTTCATTTACTGAATGGCCTCACTAGCACTTAAGGGTAAATTCACCAATCCCATTCACAGTGGGGAGCTTTGCTTAAAGAGATCAAAAGTCAGAGATTGGGCTAAAACATGTTGGAGGAGGTACAAATGAGAGTGGCCTTATTTGGAGCCAAACGTCTACCATCCAGTAAAAACGCAGGCACCACCCGTCTTGTAGCTGGCTGCAAATGAAGAAGGAATTCACTGGTGTCAGGAGCAAGCTGAAGGCAAGTATTTCTTCTCAACACTTTTCTTGTGGAGCCCACCAAAGCATGGGACAAAGCCAAGCTGCGAACTACTGCACCCTCTGGGAGGTATCATCAGAAGCATTGTGCATAACGACTGTTCTTTTTGCACACACTCTTACATTGCGCCCAAGCTGTGCGGCACAACCTCTCTTCAACAAGGTGGTGGTAGCAGCCTATGAAAAGCAAACAGTTGCTGAGGTGCCCAGGGCACGGTGCTCCTCTGCTGTTAGGGAAGTCAGCAGCCAGGAATGCAGAAGATAGTCCTGTTTCACAGAGAGCTATCCATCTGCTATTCTTCTCTGTTCAAATAATGCGAGTACCAAGGAATTTGACCAATGCAAGATATATGCCGAGGTGTCAGCCGTGGCTCAGTGGTAGCACTCTCACCTCTGAGCCAAGATGCTTGTGGGTTCAAGTCCCACTTCTAAGACTAGAGCACAAACACTCGGATGAATCTCTCGTGCTATACTGAGCGAGTGCTGCACTTTTGGAGGTGCCGTCTTGTGGCTGAGACATTCTGCCGAGGCCCCGTTTGTCCTGCCAGGTGGAAGTAAAAGATCCCATGGCAGTATTCGAAGAAGAGTTGGGGAGTTCTCTCCAGTGTCTTGGCCAACATTTCTCTCTCAACTAATATCACTAAAAAGAAGAATACCTGGTCATTATCTTATTGCTGTTTGTGGGATCTTGGTAAATTAGCTGCCACATTTCCTATATTACAACAGTGATTAAAATTCAATTAAAATACTGTACTTCATTGGCTATAAAGTGCCATATAACTGCAAGCCTTTGTTTTGCTTATTAAGGCTAAAACTCAATTGTATTTGTTGGCCTCTCACAAACTCCTCTCTCTTATCTAAATTTTGTAGTATGTTCAGCACCCCCAGGATAATTCCATCCTTTGTATGGGTGATTTATTCAACCATGAACAATGAAAAAAAATACTGCCGGGAAAAATTAAAATGCTAAAATGAAGGACTAGCCAGTAAAATCAACCAAAATATAAGGCAAATGGAGCAAGCCGAAAATAAAACTGCAGAGGTTTGCCTGCTTCTTAATGATTCTTAATAAATACTTTACGGCTATTTTCACAAAAGAGAGGGACGATGCAGATATTACAATCAGGGAGGAGGAGTGTGAAATATTCGATGAAATAAACATAATGGGAGAGGAAGTAGTAAGGGGTTTAGCACCTTTGAAAGTGATTAAATCCACAGGCCCAGATGAAATGTATCCCAGGCTGCTAAGAGAAGCAAGAGAGGAAATAGCAGAGGCTCTGACCATTATTTTCCAATCCTCTCTGGCTACAGGTGTGGCGCCAGAGGACTGGAGGACTGCTAACATTGTACTGTTGGTAAAAAAGGGAGAAAGGGATAGACCAAGTAATTACAGACCAGTCAACCGAACCTCGGTGGTGGGAAAATTATTGGAAAAATTCTGAGGGATCTTCATTTAGAAAGACACGGATTAATCAAAGACAGTCAGCATGGATTTGTTCAGGGAAGGTCCTATCTGTCTAACAATTTAACTTTTTGAGGAGGTAACAAGGAGAGTTGATGAGGGTAGTGTGTAGGATGTAGCCTATATGGATTTTAGCATGGCTTTTGATAAGGTCCCACGTGGCAGACTGGCCATGAAAGTAAAAGCCCATGGGATCCAAGGCAAAGTGGCAAGTTGGATTCAAAATTGGTTCAGAAGCAGGAAGCAAAGGGTAATTGGAAGGATGTTTCCAGTGGGGTTCCGCAGGGCTCAGTACTGGGTCCCTTACTTTTTGTGGTATATATCAATGAATTAGACTTGAATGTAGGAGTATGATTAAGAAGTTTGCAGATGATACAAAAATTGGTCATGTGGTTAATAATGAAGAAGAAAGCTGTAGACTGCAGGAAGATGTCAATGGACTGGTCAGGTGAGCAGAACAATGGCAAATGTAATTAAATCCAGAGAAATGTAAGGTAATGCATTTGGGGAGGACGAACAAGGCCAGGGAATACATAATAATTGGTACTGTTATGTAAACATTATAACTGTGTAAGACTTGCCACTAGAGGGCGCACCTGTTGGAGGCCCAAGGGTCACCTTCACCTCAAGCAAGCGAGTATAAAAGGTTGTCTGTCATGCTGCTTTGGCACTCTGGAGCTTTATTAAAGAGACTAAGGTCACATCAGTTTAAGCTTACAGTGCTCAGTCTTGTGGAGTTATTCTAAACATAACAATTGGCGACAAGTAACAGATCACGAACTTTCATGCAGTTATGGCTGCCGTTGGTATTCTTGAGCGATTTTTAGAGGGTGATGATTGGGAAGCTTTCGTTGAACGTCTCGACCAGTACTTCGTGGCCAACGAGTTGGATGCGGACGATAAAGCGATCAAGTGCAGGGTGATTCTCCTCACCATTTGTGCCTCATCAAGCATCTGCTAGCACCGACGAAACCAATGGAAAAGACATATGCAGAGTTGTGTGCGCTGGTTCGGGAACACCTCATGCTGAAGGAGAGCATCTCAATGGCCAGGTATCGCACCGAGGGCCTGGACGTGGCGAGTCATGTCGCCGACCTAAGACGCCTTGCGGGACCTTGCGATTTTGCTGGATATTTGGGGGAAATGCTACGGGACTTTTTCGTGCTTGGAATCGGCCACGAGGTCATTCTTCGCAAGCTGCTGTCTGCCGAATTCCCAGACCTGAACAAGGCCATCATGATAGCCCAGGATTTCATGTCCTCAAACGATAATACTAAACTGATATTTTCTCAGCATCGAAGCTCACCGGCAAGTACTGTACATAAAATAATGCCATTAGCAGGCAGAACTGTACATGGCAGGGCCTACATGTCTGCAGCTGCATGACCTAGGATGACTCAGAGTCTGCCATGGGGTGTGAATGCAAATCCATTAACACCATGTTGGCGCTGCGGGGGTAGTCATAGAGCCCATCAATGTCGATTCAAGCACTACGTGTGCAAAGGCTGCAAAACAATGGGGCGCCTCCAGCGAATGTGCAAACGTGCTGCAACTCACCAGTGGCAGAGTTGGCAGAAGATGACCGATCTGAAGTGGATCATACAGAACGAGTAAGAGAGGCAACTCAACCCGAGGCCGTGGAAGAAGTGTATGGGATACACACCTTCACCACCAAGAGCCCTCCTATAATTCTGTAGGTCAAATTAAATGGCATTCCAGTTTCCGTGGAATTGGACACGGGGATGAGTCAGTCAATTACGAACCAGAAGGCTTTTGAGAAACTGTGGGGCAACAAGGCACAAAGGCCCAAATTGAGCCCGATTTATACAAAGCTGCGCACTGACACCAAAGACCAGTCATTGGCAGTGCGGCAGTGAAGGTATCTAACGATGGAGCTGTGAATGACTTATCACTGTGGATTGTACCAGGCGATGGCCAACGCTGTTCGGTAGAAGCTGGCTAGGAAAGATTCGATGGAACTGGGATGACATCAAAGCATGATCTTCGGTGGAGGACGCCTCGTGCGCTCAAGTGCTGAGCAAATTTCCGTCGCTATTTGAACCAGGCAACTTCACAGGCGCCAAGGTGCAGATCCATCTAGTACCTGATGCATGGCCTGTTCACCACAAGACTCGAGCGGTTCCATATATGATGAGGGAGAAAGTCGAGATCGAACTGGACAGATTTCAATGAGAGGAAATCATATCGCCAGTTGAGTTCAATGAGTGGGCCAGCCCAATTGTTCCGGTGTTGAAAAGCGATGGCATGGTCAGAATCTGTGGAGATCACAAGGTAACGATCAACCGAGTCTCATTACAAGACCAGTATCCACTACCCAAAGAGGATGACCTGTTCGCAACATTAGCAGGGGGGAAGTTGTCCACCAAATTGGATCTAACCTCCACTTACATGGCACAGGAGCTGGCTGAATCTTCGAAAAGATTGACGTGCATCAACGCTTACAAAGGACTGTTTATATACCGCAGATGCCCTTTTGGGATTCGCTCAGCTGCTGTCATTTTCCAGAGGAACATGGAGAGACTGCTGAAATCAGTTCCTCGCACTGTTGTGTTTCAAGACGGCATCCTAATCACCGGTTGTGACACCATCGAACACCTACACAACCTGGAAGAGGTTCTAAGCCGACTAGACAGAGTGGGACTCAGGCTGAAATGCTCCAAGTGTGTTTTCCTGGCGGCAGAAGTCGAATTTTTGGGGAGAAAGATTGTGGCAGACGGCATCAGACCCATGGACTCAAGACGGAGGCCATCAAGAACGCACCCAGACCACTGAATGTGATGGAGCTGCGTTCGTTCTTGGGACTCCTCAACTATTTTGGTTGAGCACTTTGCTGGAACCATTGCACATGTTGCTATGTAAGGGTGATGACTGGGTTTGGGGTAAATCTCAAGAGACAGCCTTTGAGAAGGCCAGAAACCTGCTATGTTCTAACAAGTTACTTGCGTTGTATGAGCCGTGTAAACATTTAGTGCTAGCTTGTGATGCATCTTCGTACAGGGTCGGGTGTGTGTTACAGCAAACCAATGTGTCAGGCAAACTGCAACCGGTTGCATATGCGTCTAGAAATCTATCTAAGGCTGAAAGAGCCTACAGTATGGTCGAGGAAGAGGCATTAGCATGTGTCTACGGAGTTAAGAAAATGCACTCCTATTTGGACTCCGGTTCAAGCTTGAAACCGACCACAAACCGCTCATTTAGCTGTTTTCAGAAAGTAAAGGTATAAACATCAATGCTTCGTCCTGCATCCAAAGATGGGCACTAACATTGTCCGCTTATGTTATCAGACCAGACACGGAGAACTGTGCTGATGCCCTCAGTCTGCTACCGTTGTCCACCACCGGGGTGGAAATGCCGCAACCCGCAGACTTGCTTCTTGTAATGGATGCTTTTGAGAGCGAGGGGTCACCCATCACTGCTTGCCAGATCAGGGCCTGGGCTAGCCTGGACCTTGTGCTATCACTAGTAAAAAGCTGCATCCTTAATGGGAGCTGGTCGGCTACTCCCGGGGAAATGCAAGATGAAATTAAGCCGTTTCACCGACGTAAAGATGAAATGTCCATCCAGTCGGATTATCTCTTATGGGGTAAACGCGTGGTTTTGCCAAAAAAAGACAGGAAAATGTTTATACGTGACCTACACAGTACCCACCCAGGCATAGTCATGATGAAGGCTATCGGCAGGTCGCACGTTTGGTGGCCCGGCATTGACTCGGATTTGGAGTCATGCGTACACCAATGTAACACTTGCTCACAGTTGAGCAATGCACCAAGGGAGGCTCCACTGAATCTGTGGTCATGGCCCTCCAAACCGTGGTCCAGGATCCACGTAGAATTCGCTGGCCCCCTTCTAGGAAAGATGTTCCTAGTAGTAGTGGACGCTTACTCTAAATGGATTGAATTGCAATCATGTCATCCTGCATGTCCACTGCCACCATTGAAAGCCTCCGGGCCATGTTCACCACGCATGGCTTGCCCGATGTCCTTGTCAGTGACAATGGACCGTGTTTCACCAGCTCGGATTTCAATGAGTTTATGACCCGCAATGACATTAAGCATGTCAGGTCTGCCCCGTTTAAACTCGCATCCAACGATCAACGGATTGGGCAGTCCAAACTATCAAGTGTCAAAATCTCGACTCCCGATAAACGACTCAGACACATTCAGCTCCGGCAGAAGTTTCTTTAATTTACTTGCAGCAAGGGGAAAGGTCTCACCCAGTCAAAGGCTACGTGGAGACCCCCCTGAAATGGTACAATTTCACGAGATATTTATACAGTAAAACCCAAGTTATGGCCTCTCCCTGTGTATTGGCTCTGTCTCGCAGTCAGTGAATACAGATGGAGAGTAAATTACTACATCCTTGTCCTGACATGGTTTCCAGATATTTCCTTTTGTCAGGGTTATTAGTTGGCCAGCCGGCCATCACTCGATGAGAGTGGTAATGAGCTATTACCTGCATTGCATTGTGTCAGGATTGTCCAGTTTCCTAGTCAGTTATCTTTTTGCATCAAATGGATGAGGTCTCTACAAGAGATAATGGCTGGTGGTTTGAGTACTTCGAAAAGGGTGGGGTGGAGTGGAACTGGTGTTGTATAGACAATAGGAGAGCACCATGGGTGGTACTCAGCAGGACCTGCCTCCTGGCTATCTGGTAGCTATCAGTCATTTCAAGCCAGGTTTAGCTGTTTATGCAAACTGACTGCTTGTTGCAGAAATTTCTGGAAGGACCAGGACTCCATTTTGTTTTATATTAAAAAGGGCACAAAAATACAGTGTGGTACAGCTTAAATAAAAATATATTTCCACACAAGCAGAGCTTGAAACGCGTGACGGATGGCTCCTTGCAGACTCATTTATCTCGGGTTCTGCTCAGCTACCAGATGTGACCCCACTCACTGACCGGGGTTCCCCCAGAGGAATTGTTAATGAAGAGAGCACTCAAAACCAGGCTCTCCTTAGTCCACCCGGATCTTAATGATCATGTGGAAACCCGGCATCACCGGCAAAACATGTACCACAATCGCACGGCTGTATCACGTGACATTGATGTAAATGACCCAGTGTTTGTCCTTAATTATGGTCATGGTCCCAAATGGGTTGCTGGCACTGTCTTGGCAAAGGAGGGAAATAGATTGTCAAACTATGTAATGGACAAACGTGCAGAAAACATTTGGATCAGACCAAACTACGATTCACTGACAACCAGGAACAACTTGAAGAGGACATCACCATCATCAATCCACCAACACACATCCAACCAGCAATCGACCTCGCCGTCAATCAAGAGGATGAACCCACCATGTCCAACAGTCCGGTCAGACCAGCCGCACTGCAGTGCAGCAATGGCCCGACCAATTCATCCATGCCAGGGTTCGAACTCAGGCATTCAACCAGGGAGCGAAGGGCCCTGGACTGCCTCAACTTGTAAATAACTTGTATCAAAGACTTTGGAGGGGAGTGATGTTATGTATGTAAACATTATAACTGTGTAAGACTTGCCACCAGAGGGCGCACCTGTTGGAGGCCCAAGGGTCACCTGCACACCTCATGCAAGCGAGTACAAAATGTTGTCTGCCAGGCTGCTTTGGCACTCTGGAGTTTTATTAAAGAGACTAAGGTCACATCAGTTTAAGCTTACTGTACTCAGTCTTGTGGAGTGATTCTAAACATAACAGGTACAACAGTGAGAAGTGTAGAGGAACAGAGGGACCATGGAGTGCATGTCCACAGATTCCTGAAGATAGCAGGCCACATAGATATGGTGGTTAAGAAGGCATATGGGATACTTGCCTTTATTAGCCGAGGCACAGAATATAAGAGCAGGGAGTTTATGCTTGTACTGTATGAAACACTAGTTACACAGCTAGAGTACTACGTGCAATTCTGGTCATCACATTACAGGAAAAATGTGATTGCACTAGAGAGGGTATAGAGGAAATTTACAAAAATGTTGCCTGGACTGGAGAATTTTAGCTATGAGGAGAGACTGGATAGGCTGGGGTTGTTTTCTTTGGAGCAGAGGAGGCTGAGGGAAAACCTAATTGAGGTGTATAAAATTATGTGGGGCCTACATAGAGTGGATAAGGAGGACCTATTTCCCTTAGCTGAGGGGTCAATAACCAGGGGGCATAGATTTAAAGTAATTGGTAGGGGGTTTAGAGGGAATTTGAGGAGAAATTTCTTCACCCAGTGGGTGGTGGGGGTCTGGAACTCACTGCCTGAAAGGGTGATAGAGGCAGAAACCCCCACCACATTAAAAAGTACCTGGATGTGCACTTAAGGTGCCGTAACCTACAGGGCTATGGACCAAGAATTGGAAAGTGAGATTAGGCTGGATAGCTCTTTGTCAGCTGACACAGACATGATGGGCTGAATTGCCTCCTTCTGTGCTGTAAATTTCTATAATTCTATGATCAGAAAACTACCTTCTGGCTTTAAGAGCCCTACTTGAGCAGACCAGGTCCCAGGACTCCTGCGAGGCCACTTGTCACGAGTGAGGCTCATGCTTTGCCTGGAGATATGAAATTGCTTGTGGGACCTTCGAACAGGATTTTGACACATTTAATTGAATTAATATGATTGTTTTTGATCCAGAATCTCCCATCGAAACCTTGGGCCCCTTGTGAACCAGAGGCACAGGGTTAGGTACCTGATTTTCCTATTCACTTCCTCCACATACACAGCCCTAGAGCTCTGGCAGGGTCTAGCAAAGGTCATCCTACAACGTACAGGCATATGTTCCCTCAATTACGCTGGAATGAAATCAAAAAGGGTTGTGGGGCCTGCTTGATCTAAATCAATATTGTGACAAGTAAATGAAGGGGACCAGAGGAACAAGACTGATCAATACCATTTTCAAAAGCATGTACACCTTGGAAGAAAGCACAGCTAAATCAACAAATCTGTGTAGTTTGAAAAACCTGTTCCTCCTTAAATGTTACTAAAAAACTTTTGAATCAAAATTCCCAAATATATTGCAAGAAAATCAATGTGCAGCATAACTATCTCAAGGCAAGTCTGTAGATAACTGCCTTGGGAATTCTTTATTAATTACTTTCTCATCAAATCTCTCCTGTAGTGTTTCAAGGGCCGTACAGAATGGACAATAACTGGCAATTCTCTCCTGTAGTTTTTGAAGGGCAGCACATACTGCGTAATCGCTGAACTAGGTGGCTTCTTGTATCACAGATTAGAGTGTTTGCAGCCCATAATTTTATGATAATTATAATTGGAAAAACATGTGCAGTGTGACCCCAAATTTCTGATTTGTCCAGCCAGTGGGGAAAGCTTCCTCCAGGGAGCACAACATCAGAAAACGAACCTTTGTACGTTGCCTTAATGAATTAAGAGAGTGAATGTCGACAGCACCGTGTCAGCCAATGAGTTGGAAGCGGGCTGGGACTTGTGGTTTTAATTTACAGGGGCCGAAATCGTCCTCTGCCCGAATCGGGCGCACGCACCCCATTTCAACTGTTTTTACAGCCGTGGTGGCCTCTTGAGCGAAATTCTGCTCTTTGTTTCTTTTTCAGGCGGACCGGAAGTCGCTCATAATGGGAGTGGATATGCGGCGTGAGCACACGAGAGGGGCGAAAGTTGTGGTGGGGTGTAGTGACCGCCGCTGTCAGTCATCACGGCGCCGCATCACCATGGCTCTCCCCTTCACTTAAAGGGGAGAGCCTGCGCAATGTTTAAACTTCGGGCCACTAGGCCACCAGGGAGGGATTTGGCCGGGCCAGTGGCCTGGCACCCAAGACGGGTTGCCAGGCTGCCTGTTGCCGGCCCAGCTGAATGCGGGAGCATAATTGTCGGGCTGACATCTGTCCTTCAGATTAGATGTTAAACCGAGCCTCTGTCTACCCTCTCAAGTGGACGGAGACATTCCTGCGGCACTATAAGAGCAGGGAGGGAGTTCTCCCCTGTGTCCTGGCCAATATTTATCACTTACCCAACATCACTAAAACAGATTATCTGGTTATTATCACAGTGCTGTCTGTGGGACCTTGCTGTGTACAAATTGGCTGACCTGTTTCCTACATTATAACAACAACTATACTTCAAAAATTACTTTGCTGTAAAGTGTCCTGAGGTGGTGAAAGGCACTATATAAATGCAAGTCTTTCTTTCTCATGGAGAGAGGAACTGAATCAGGGGAAGTCATAACGGGGAACAAAGAAATGGCAGACCAATTGAACAAGTACTTTGGTTCAGTATTCACTAAGGAGTACGCAAACAACCTTCCGGATATAAAAGTGGTCAGAGGGTCTATTAAGGAGGAGGAACTGAGGGAAATCTTTATTAGTCGGGAAATTGTGTTGGGGAAATTGATGGGATTGAAGGCCGATAAATCCCCAGGGCCTGATGGACTGCATCCCAGAGTACTTAAGGAGGTGGCCTTGGAAATAGCGGATGCATTGACAGTCATTTTCCAACATTCCATTGACTCTGGATCAGTTCCTATCGAGTGGAGGGTAGCCAATGTAACCCCACTTTTTAAATAAGGAGGGAGAGAGAAAGCAGGGATTTATAGACCGGTCAGCCTGACCTCAGTAGTGGGTAAAATGATGGAATCAATTATTAAGGATGTCATAGCAGCGCATTTGGAAAATGGTGACATGATAGGTCCAAGTCAGCATGGATTTGTGAAAGGGAGATCATGCTTGACAAATCTTCTGGAATTTTTTGAGGATGTTTCCAATAAAGTGGACAAAGGAGTACCAGTTGATGTGGTATATTTGGACTTTCAGAAGGCTTTCGACAAGGTCCCACACAGGAGATTAATGTGCAAAGTTAAAGCACATGGGATTGGGGGTAGTGTGCTGACGTGGATTGAGAACTGGTTGTCAGACAGGAAGCAAAGAGTAGGAGTAAATGGGTACTTTTCGGAATGGCAGGCAGTGACTAGTGGGGTACCTCAGGGTTCTGTGCTGGGGCCCCAGCTGTTTACATTGTACATTAATGATTTAGACGAGGGGATTAAATGTAGTATCTCCAAATTTCATGTTCAGCTAGAAGGGCTGAATGGCCTGCTCCTGCACCTATTTTCTATGTTTCTATGAATAGGATGGAGACCTATCAGGATGTTGTAATGTATGCATCTGTGAGTATGCTCACAGGTTTGTAGAGCTGTTGAGTTGGGAGTGGCTTAGCCAAGCACGTCACAAGACTCAATAAAACCCCAGCCAGTTGGGTTCAGGGGATCCACGATGAGGCAGATGGTTGTGAGCCTGGTGGATGAACTGGTTAAACCTTTGCTAGTAAACCAATTAGTTCTTAATAGCAATGTGTTGCTATGAATTCTTAAGTAAAGAACCCATGAAGACATGCCATGGCGCACCACCTTGCCGTCCACACAAGCCGGGGGTCCCCAATGGAGGGCTCTACACAGGAGTCCTCCTTTTATTTATTGTGGACTTGACCTGGAGGGTGTTGCACGGGGCAGTCCCGTGCAATAGGTTTTTAAGTCGGTTCACAGACTCCCAGACCGCCTGTAATTTCTGTGGTCTGGAGGAGCCCGTGTTCCACGTCTATGTGGAGTGTGTCAGGTTGCAGCACCTGTTCCAATATTTGAAGATGCTGCTCCCCAAATTCTGGTTGCACTTCAGTCCCACGTTCCTAATCTTTGGGCACCCTGTGCGGAGGGGAGCGGGCAGGTCGGAAGGCCTCCTCGTAGGACTGCTCCTGGGCACGGCCAAGGTGGCCATTAACCGGTCCAGGCAGCGGGCGGTCGAGGGGATCATTCAGCCCGACTGCCTGCCTCTCTTCCACGGTTACATCCAAGGCAGGATGTCCCTGGAGATGGAGCACGCGGTGTCCACCGGTACGCTCGCGGCCTTCCGTGAGAGGTGGGCACCGGAGGGACTGGAGTGCATCATCACCCATGGCAACCAAATTTTAATTCAATTTAAGTTTTGTTAAAGTTTAAATTGATAATTTGTTGGTTTTAGTGCCCTTGCCAAAAGGGGGCGCTTGATTTTACATTCTCACCAAAATAGTTGTAGAGCTGTTGAGTTGTGAGTGGCTTAGCCAGTTACATGATGTTCACTAAACTCAATAAAACCCCAGCCAGTTGGGTTCAAGGATCCACGATGAGGCAGAAGGTTGTGAGCCTGGTGGATGAACTGGTAATGTGTAGTGTGATTGTTAAACCTCTGCTAGTAAACCAATTAGTTCTTAATAGCAATGTGTTGCTATGAATTCTTAAGTAAATAAACCATGAAACAAATACATTACAGATGGGAGAATGAAAAACTGGGCCCACTGTTGGGTGGGTAGGCTGGAAAGTTAGCAGCTTGGGCCCAATAGCAAAGGTAGGACTAGATTTGGGCAGGAAGTACAGAAAGCACGGGTCAGACTGAGAAGCATTTAGGGCAGCGAGCACCAGCAGTCACATAGGGGGCTGGGTGAAACCAGGGCAGACCGGAGAGCAGTTGAGGAAGACCAGGTCAGGAAACACTCCCAAGTGAAAAAAAGCATGATCAGAAAAATATGCATGTGCATGCCGGGATAGCGGTAGAGATGTCTCTGGAAGCTGAGGTTGTGCATGTATGAAGCGCTGAACTTTGGGCAGGAGACCCAACAGAAGAGGTCAAGGTCCACGAAAGAGCAGAATTTAAGACTTGGGTCTATGAGAGGTCTATTGGATGGCTGGGAGGTGGGTAATTTTATAGATAAATTTAAATACTTTTGTGAATTATTTAACTTTCATGTGTTTGTTGTGTTATAAACTTAATTTTATGTGCATAGAATTGCCCGACTTAGAAAACAACACAACTACTCAAAAAAATGGTGCCTAGAGAGATTTAATTGGCCCACTTTTGAAAGTTGCTGGTTCCTGACCGACAGCTTTGAAAACAAATTGAGCGATTTTATTGATTGGATTTCTGTGGGCCGCTGATTTGTAACAGGGAATGTTTTCTACTGCTATATAATTATGCAAATCAGCACGGCTAACTTAACAGATGGTGATTATTTGAGCCAATCATATGGAAATATGCAACTATGGGTGTGCATTAGATGCAAGACTTTTCATTATATAGACAGATATACTGATGACAAAGACTCACAGAGAAGCTGATGATCAAAAGAAGGCTAAATGTGGCGAGGATGATTTATTTTGCCCTAAATGATGATTGCTGTCTATACACATTGTGCATAGTGCACCCATCAGAGGCAGCTTTCAAAAGACATTTACTATATTGGGAAGTTAGGAGTAAGAAATCAGACAGAACACTTTCATCTGCGGGATCATTTAGAATTCTCAAATAAATTACCATGGATGGCTTTTGAAGTGGACAGTATAAGATGGTTGAGGAAAAAGATTTAGATGTGTTTCCGGAGAGTTAGGGTGAGAAAGTAGGTCGATCGGTTTGATTTATGAAAATGTTGTTGCTCAACAAATAATCAAAAACTTTTAGAATATACTTTTTACAAGTCATGAGCAATTGGTGAAGAAATTGGTTCGTGACCGAATGCGGCTGTCAACCCAGTGATGGCAATGAGTACTGTGGTAAACCGGGGTAACATTGCTCTGCTTGTGTCAACAGATCAGTCGTGTCATCAGGAGGTAGTGCGCTGGGGTCGTGAAGAGGAGGAAAGTTGGTCCACAGTGAATCCAAGGGCGGGGGCAGAGGATGGTGGAGTGGACTATTGCTCCTCCTGGCTCCCCATTGAGGAAAGTAATGAGCTTTGAGGAGCAGAACCCAGTAATCCTTTTACTGGTTAGGCTGCTTTAGGCTTGAGAAAACTGACCAGAGCATGCGGCAGTCAGTCGCGATCCAATATGGGAAAGGAGCGTGAAACTGGAGTTATGCCTTGGATTTGAATAGGAAATGGGTCAAGCATTGGTTTCAGTCATGCAATCGGGATCACTCCGGGGCTTCCTCACCAATGTGGCATGTGGTATCTCCTGGAGTGGAAAGAGTGTGTGCATGCTGCATGCCATATTGGACCCTTCAGCACCCGTTCTTTGCCCGCTGTGCGCACATTGGCTGCTGTGTTCCCTACATTACAACAGAGACTACACTTCAAAAACACTTCAAGTCCTTGGGACATTCTACATAATTGCAAGGTTATTTTTCTCACCACTAATGCATCTATATCGTTTTTAGGGTGACCAAAACTGTAGGTCATTGTCTGGAACTGTTCTCACCATTCAATTAAAAACAGTGCCACCTATTTTTAATGTGGCAGTTAATGAAGCTAGGATTTAGCAAGGAAAGATACACTTTAAATATTGGACCATTGTATGATTTTATGTACCGAGTGAAACACAGGTACAGCGTCCCGAATTCAGAATTCCGCAAACCGGACAATTTTGTGGCGGCCAAGATGGCGACATCAGGCGGCGAGGGACGAGGAAACTAGTAAAAACCGCAGTGCTGGGAGGCCGTGGGCGGCGAGAATTGGCAGGCAGTGAAGAGTGGAGGAGCGCCGGGCGGCGAGGAGCGCCAATAGCGAGGTCCGAAATCCGGCAAAACCTGAAAACCGGCACAGACTCAGTCCCGAGGTTGCCGGGTTTCAGAAGTTGTAACTGTACCAATAATTGCCCAGAATTTGCTGGAGGAGGCGTCTCGTGGCAAGCCCTATTTGTTAGATTTATTTCTCTCATTCTTCAGCTCAAAAAATCTTGCCGTCGCAAATTGCTGGAAGTGCGAGCTGATAATGGGGCACCTGTGACCTTGGTGAACGACAGGATAAAGCAGTCCATTTCCTTAACCAATTACATTTAAGGACAGGGAATGAAATAGAGGAATGACGGAGAATGAAATCAGTTGAGTCAGATTCAAATTAATACAGTAAGAAATAAAAGGAAAGAAAGATTGGATTATGAGAAAGAGATGAAAGAGACAGAAAGAAAAAGTTTTAAAAAGTTTTAAATATAAAATTTTAAAAGCCTCTAGGAACAATTTATCACCTGCAGGAATGAGACACCGTGTTTCAATTGTTCCGTTTCTGGGCCAGAGTGTTTAAGTGGCATGACAGGACCATAAATCTCAACGTTAAAAGGGTCATAACCCTAACCTTCTGAGGTGAGTTTAGTTCGTACTTACTGCGCAAATGTAACAATTTCTTGACATTCACGGGGAGGTTGACGGCGCGCTCCCGTTTCCGCGAGGCTATCGGCGCAAATCGGCCAGTAATTTGTGGCGGCTCGCAACTCACGGCATACCTGATCTTCGCGTCAAATTGCTGGGTTATTTACACACCAACAGTGTGTGCATTAAACCTGCCATTATTTTCCCAGCAAATTCTGGGCCGTGACATGTTATGAAAGACTTCTAATAGAATTGAATCAATAGAAATCCTATTCTATGGTTTTGGAATGCCTTTCCTAACGGTACAATTTAAAAAATAAACAATTCCGTAGCAGCGAGGGCTGGGATTGAGCTTTGAAGCTGTAAATATTTTATCACAGTACTATTCGATCTCCCATGACGTCGCACGTGGGGAGCTGAGACCAGCAGCATGATTAAAGTCACGCAGGGTTGCAGGGTGGAAGGATAACGTCAGGGCCTCACTGGTAGTGGCCCAATGGGAAATCCCAGGAGGGAGCAAGTGGGGATGCCAATCACGATGACTGTGGAGTCGGGGGAACATGGCTGCTCCTCGTGGCTCCTTTATTTTAAAAACCTTACCTTTGTTTGGCGGCCGCTGAACAACCCTGTTCCTTACTGCCCACTTTTTATGAAGGGACCTAAAAAAGATATTAGGTCCCTCGTTTACATATTAAAGGTGCCTAACACTTGTTTACGCGGCTGGAGGTGATACCTGAAAAATGGCCTTGTTGATCCAATATCGGACTGTATGTTCTTCAGATGTCGTTGTGACGCACGTCATTGGTCCCCAAAACTGAGCCTCATTCCGCCTGTTCACTGGTATAGAACGGGCACAATGGATGGGCCAAATGTGCTGTGAATACTGCAATCTTATTGAAAATGAAATATAAAACCTAGCACACAATAGAGACTAAAATCTCACAAATTGTAAATCCAGAGGGATGATGCCTATTAATACAAGGTTTTGAGTTCACACTTTGAACCATGTATTCAAGTCTTTCTTCAAGACTTCTCTAAGGAACCGACTGGCAAAGAAATAACTTTTAGTTTGTAACAGATGGATCAATTCCAAATCCACCACAGGCAATCATTGACATTTACACCTATCTTTACACTAAGCTATAGTGATGTCTTCAATTAAACACTGGTGAAAATGGATTTCATGATCAAACTCTACATGACACAATGACAAGCAATTTTAAAAGGGATACTTCAGAGCACGAAAATCAGAACCAGCGTAATCCATTTTAAATGACTGGATTAACTACCACTGATTCCATCTATCATGGTTCTATCTGCACTTCAACAGTGCTGGCACAATGCCAGTAAGGATGCTGCATTCATTCTCAATGCTTTGGCCCACTTTGTATTTTTTTTCTTTCTTCTGCAAGTTTTGTGTGCGTCAAATTGAGGGACATTATTGCTGCTTAGACCACATACTGAGAATTAAAGTTGTGTGGTCCAACGAATGGATAGAAAACCAAGCGCAACTTTTCCCAGGATGAGACTCTCCCAGGGAACACAGACTCACAGAAATAGTCCCTGATTAATGCTCCCTCGAAGCTGCACTTGGTTGTGCGTGGCCTGGTTATTTCAATGCGCGGTTCCTTTAAATATCTGCTCATGCATGGCATTCACATAGGAATACACAGGATTACATGGGATATACGGCACAGAAACAGGCCATTCGGCCCAACCAGTCCATGCTGGCATTTATGCTCCACTCGAGCCTTCTCCCATCTTTCCTCATCTAAGTCTATCAGCATAACCCTCTATTCCCTTCTCCCTCATATGCTTGTCTAACCACCCCTTAAATGCATCGATACTATTCGCCTCAACCATTCCCTGTGGGAGCGAGTTCCACATTCTCACCACTCTTTGGGTTAAGAAGTTTCTTCTGAATTCCTTATTGGATTTCTTGGTGACTATCTTTTATTGATGGCCTATAGTTATGCTCTTCCCCACAAGTAGAAACATTCTCTCTGTATCCGCTCTATCAAAATCTTTCATTTATTTAAAGATCTCTATTAGGTTACCCCTCAGCCTCCCTTTTCAAGAGAAAAGAGACCCAGCCTGTTCATCCTTTCCGGATATTATCCCCTCACATTTCTGGTATCATCCTTGCAAATCTTCTCTGCACCCTTTCCAGTGCCTCGATAATCTTTTTATAATATTGCGACCAGAACTGCACGCAGTACTCTGTGTGGTCTAATCAAGGTTTGACACAGGTTTAACATAACTTCCCTACTTCTCAATTCTATACTCTAGAAATAAACCCGAGTGCTTGGTTTGCTTTTTATGGCCTTGCTAACCTGTGTCGCAACTTTTAGCGATGTGTGTATTTGCACTCCGAGATCCTTTTGTTCCTCTACCCCACCCAGACTCGCACCCTCCAAGTACTCTTCATACCAGAAGGTAATACTCACATGGAAATAAATATTTCCAATGGAAAAGCTTGTGAGCGGCCTGCGTGGGACTTTGCAGGTTACTTCGTGGCTAAGTATGCACGCAGCTTACAGGGAACATCGCTCCTGATCATCTGATTTTACAGAAGCTTAAAGGTCTTCAGAGACGTTGGCTTGGAATTTCCTCGGTGCTCCTCCCGCTCCATAACCGCATCAATGGGGAAATTCCCGGTCATTGGCTTACTCTGTAATTTGGGAATAAAGCATTGTGCATACATTTGACTGTTGAAACGGACTCTATAATTAGAATGGATTTAAGTAGAAGAATGTACAACAAAACCAAATTATAGTAAAGGAAAGTCAGTGTAAATTTGCAAATTATTATATTCTAATTTTGAAAATGACTGGCCGGAGAAGACCATCTAGTCCAGCAAGCCTGCCCCACACACATGATACCTGGAGCACCATAACTAGACACATCCTCCCCTATTTTTCCCTGCTGTCACTGATGCCCTATTACCTTTGTTACTCTCTCTGACCCTTCCTGACCCACTCTGCTTATTTTTATCTAAAACTCTGCTCTGCTCGTGAGCCTTAACATTTCTCTTACTGTTTTAAATTTACTTTTTCCTGAATCCTCCCACCACCTCTTCATTAGTTTAAAGCCCTGTCTACTGCCCTAATTATTCGATTTACCAAGACACTGGTTCTAGCCCGGTTTTAATAGAGCCCATCCCAATGGAACAGCTCCCTCTTTCCCCAGTACTGGTGCCAGTGCTCCACAAATCAAAACCCCTGCCTCCCACACCACTCTTTGAGCCACGCATTTAACGTTCTAATCGGCTTATGTCATTTAGCGCGTGGCTCAGTTAATAATTCAGAGATTATTACCTTTGAGGTACTGCTTTTTAATTTGGACCCCAACTCCTCAAACTCTCTCAGTGAAACTCATTCCTTGTTCTACCTGTTATATATGTAAACTTGTATTTACTCTGTACAGCCACCAGAGGGCTCATGCCCCGAAGTCCCAAGGGATTCCATAATCCCTTGGGAGCACAGGTGTTTAAGGAGGCTTCACAGGTTGGAGAGGCACTCTGGGGACCTGCAATAAAAGACTAAGGTCACACTTTACTTTGAGCTCACAGTGTTCAGTCTAACTCTTTCTCCACACACAACTGGTGACGAGATACAGATAGCGAACCCAAAGATGCCAAGAACAGTGGGCATCCTGGAGAAATTCTCGGAGGAAGATGATTGGGAAACTTTTGTGGAGCGACTCGACCAATACTTCGTGGCCAACGAACTAGATGGGGAAGAGAGCGCTGCCAAACGAAGGGCGATCCTCCTCACCGTCTGTGGGCACCAACATATGGCCTTATGAAGAATCTGCTCACTCCAGCGAAACCCACGGAGAAATCGTACGATGATTTATGCACACTGGTCCGAGAGCATTTGAACCCGAAGAAAAGTGTTCTGATGGCGAGGTACCGGTTCTACACCTACAAACGGTCTGAAGGCTAGGAAGTGGCAAGTTATGTCGCCAAGCTTAAAACACCTTGCAGGATATTGTGAATTTGAAGGACATTTGGAGCACATGCTCAGAGACTTTTTCGTACTTGGCATTGGCCTACAAAACCATACTTCACATGCTTTTGACTGTAGAGACCCCAACCTTGAGTAAGGCCATAGCGATAGCCCAGGCATTCATTGCCACCAGTGACAATATGAAGCAAATCTCTCAGCACACACGTGCTGCTACAAGTACTGTGAACAAAGTGATGTTGTTTTCGAATCGCAATGTACAGGGCAGGTCACACATACCTGCAGCTACACGTCCGCAGATGTCTCAGAGTCCACCATCAAGGGTGATGAATGCATGGCTATTAACACCTTGTTGGCGCTAGTTGGTGATCACCGTTTCCATTCATGCTGATTCAAAGGATACGTTTGCAAGGGCTGTGGAACAATGGGACACCTCCAACTAGTGTGCAGATGAGCTGCAAAGCCTCTTAAACCTGCAAACCATGATGTTGCAGAGGAGGACAGATCCACGGAGGATCATGATGAACCAGAGCCTCAGATAGAGGAGGCAGAGGTACATGGGGTGCACACATTCACCACGAATTGTACCCCGATAATGCTGAATGTTGAACTAAATGGACTCCCGGTGTCAATGGAGCAGGACACGGGCACGAGCCAGTCCATCTTGGGCAAAAAGACTTTCGAAAGGTTGTGATGCAACAAGGCCTCAAGGCCAGTCTTAACTCCAGTTCGCACGAAACTAAGAACTTACACGAAAGAACTGATTCCTGTAATCAGCAGTGCTACTGTAAAGATCTCCTACGATGGAGCGGTGCACAAGCTACCACTCTGGGTGGTACCGGTCGATGGTCCCACGCTGCTCGGCAGGAGCTGGCTGAGAAAGGTACGCTGGAACTGGGACGACGTCCGAGCGCTATCGCCCGCTGACGATACTTCGTGTGCCCAGGCCTTAAACAAATTTCCTTTGCTGTTCAAACCAGGCATCAGGAAATTCCAAGGAGCAAAAGTGCAGATCCCCCTAATCCCCCATCCATCACAAGGCGAGAGCAATACCGTACATGATGAGAGAAAGGGTAGACTGGCTGCAAAGAGAGGGCATCATTTCCCCGATCGAGTTCAACGAGTGGGCCAGTCCTATCGTTCCAGCCCTCAAGGGAGACGGCACTGTCAGAATCTGTGGCGATTACAAAGTGATTATTAATCGTTTCTCCCTGCAGGACCAATACCCACTAATAAAGGCCGACGACCTCTTTGCAACACTGGCGGGAGGAAAGACGTTCACGAAGCTGGATCTGACTTCAGCCTACATGATGCAGGAACTGGAGGAATCATCGAAGGCCCTCACCTGCATCAACACGCACAGAGGTCTTTTTGTTTATAACAGAAGCCCGTTTGGAATCCGATCGGCAGCGGCGATATTCCAGAGAAACATGGAAAGCTTACTGAAGTCGGTCCCGCACACCGTGGTCTTCCAGGATGACATCTTGGTTACAGGTCGGAACACAGTCGAGCATCTGCAGAACCTGGAGAAGGTTCTTAGTCGACTCAACCACGTGGGGCTCAGGTTAAAATGCCCGAAGTGCATTTTCCTGGCGCCTGAAGTGGAGTTCCTGGGAAGGAGGATTGCGGCGGAGGGGCATCAGGCCCACCAACATGAAGACGGAGGCAATCGAGATGCACCGAGGCCACAGAACGTGACGGAGCTGCGGTCGTTTCTGGGGCTCCTGAACTACTTTGGTAACTTCTTACCGGGTCTCAGCACACTGTTAGAACCACTGCATATCATTACTACGAAAAGGGGACGAATGGGTTTGGGGCAAAAGCCAAGAAAATGCCTTTGAGAAAATTGTTATGTTCAAACAAATTGCTTGTGTTGTATGATCCATGTAAGCGTTTGGTACTAGCATGTGATGCATCGTCATATGGCGTCGGGTGTGTATTGCAACAAGCTAATGATTTTGGGAAACTGCAACCAGTTGCTTATGCATCCTGGAGTCTGTCTAAGGCTGAGAGAGCCCACAGCATGATTGAGAAAGAAGCATTAGCGTGTGTCTATGGGACAAAGAAAATGCATCAATACCTGTTTGGGCTAAAATTCGAATTGGAAACTGACCATAAGCCATTTATATCGCTGTTTTCCAAGAGTAAAGGGATAAAAAGCAACGCATCGGCCTGCATCCAGAGATGGGCGCTCACGTTGTCCGCATACAACTATGCCATCCACTACAGGCCAGGCACAGAAAACTGCGCCGTTGCTCTCAGTAAGCTGCCATTGCCCACCACGGGGGTGGAAATGGCGCAGCCCGCAGGTCTAGCCATGGTTATTGAAGCATTTTAGAGTGAGCAATCACCCGTCACTGCCCGGCAGATCAAAACCTGGACAAGCCAGGACCACTTATTATCTCTAGTCAAAAGCTGTGTGCTTCACGGGAGCTGGTCCAATATTCCAGTGGAAATGCAGGAAGAGATAAAGTTCCAGTGGCACAAAGATGAAATATCCATACAGGCAGACCGCCTTCTGTGGGGCAATTGAGTAGTGGTCCCCAAGAAGGGCAGAGACAGCTTCATCAATGACCTCCACAGTACCCACCCAGGCATCGTAATGATGAAAGCGATAGCCAGATCCCACGTGTGGTAGTCCGTTATCGATGCGGACTTAGAGTCCTGCATTCACAGATGTAATACATGCTCGCAGTTAAGCAATGTACCCAGGGAGGCGCCGCTAAGTTTATGGTCTTGGCCCTCCAAACCGTGGTCTAGGGTATATGTCGACTATGCAGGCCTATTCTTGGGTAAAATGTTCGTTGTAGTTGTAGACGCGTTCTCCAAGTGGATTGAGTGTGAGATAATGTCGGCTAGCACGTCCGCTGCCACTACTGAAAACCTGCGGGCCATGTTTGCCACACACGGCCTACCCGATTTCTTGGTGAGCGACAATGGGCCATGTTTTACCAGTGCTGAGTTCAAAGAATTCATGACCCGTAACTCTCTCTCCTGCGACAGTTGGAACTGGTGCTCTCCACTCTCCCGTCCTGTGACAGTTGGAACTGGTGCTCTCCACTCTCCCGTCCTGTGACAGTTGGAACTGGTGCTCTCCACTCTCCCGTCCTGCGACAGTTGGAACTGGTGCTCTCCACTCCCATTGGTGCAGGAGGGAGGGCTTTAGTTTCCTGAACAATTGGAACTGCTTCTGGGGAAGGTGGGACCTGTACAAGTCGGACAGGTTACACCTCAACAGAGAAGGGACCAATGTTCTCGCGGGTGGTTTTGATAGTGCGGTTGGGAGGGCTTGGCAGGGGGATGGGAACCCAAGAGAGGGCTCTGAGCTAGTTAGAGTGGGTGAGAGCTCAGATGAACAGAACCCCAAGAAAGAATGCAAAAGGCAGGAGGCAACAGAGCAGAGTGGCACTGGGGTAAGTGTAAATCACAAAGTGATAGGAAGGGACAATATGTATGAATATAAAGGGATGCAGGAAGGGTCAAAACTAAAAATCATGGTTTAAAAACTAGTATTAAAACACTTTATCTAAACGCACGCAGCATTCGAAACAAAGTAAATGAGTTGACGGCACAAATCATTACAAATGGATATGATTTGGTGGCCATTACTGAAATGTGGTTGCAGGGTGGCCAAGACTGGGAATTAAACATACAGGGGTATCTGACAATTCGGAAAGATAGACAAGAAGGACAAGGAGGTGGGGTAACTCTGTTAATAAAGGATGATATCAGGGCAGTTGTGAGAGACGATATTGGCTCTAATGAACAAAATGTTGAATCATTGTGGGTGGAGATTAGAGACAGTAAGGGGAAAAAGTCACTGGTAGGCGTAGTTTATAGGCCCCCAAATAATAACTTCATGGTGGGCGGACAATAATGGGGAATAATGGAGGCATGTGAAAAATGAACGGCAGTAATCATGGGGGATTTTAACCGACATATCGATTGGTCAGATCAAATCGCAGGGGGTAGCCTTGAGGAGGAATTCATAGAATGTATACGGGATTGTTTCTTAGAACAGTATGTTACAGAACCTACAAGGGAGCAAACTATCTTAGATCTGGTCCTGTGTAATGAGACAGGAATAATAAACGATCTCCCAGTAAAAGATCCTCTTGGAATGAGTGATCACAGTATGGTTGAATTTGTAATACAGATTGAGGGTGAGGAAGTCGTGTCTCAAACGAGCGTACTATGCTTAAACAAAGGGGACTACAGTGGGATGAGGGCAGAATTGGCTAAAGTAGACTGGGAACACAGACTAAATGGTGGCACAATTGAGGAACAGTGGAGGACTTTTAAGGAGCTCTTTCATAGTGCTCAACAAAAATATATTCCAGTGAAAAAGAAGGGCGGTAAGAGAAGGGATAACCAGCCGTGGATAATCAAGGAAATAAAGGAGAGTATCAAATTAAAAACCAATGCGTATAAGGTGGCCAAGGTTAGTGGGAAACTAGAAGATTGGGAAAATTTTAAACGACAGCAAAGAATGACTAAGAAAGCAATAAAGAAGGGGAAGATAAATTACGAACGTAAACTTGCGCAAAACATAAAAACAGACAATAAAAGCTTTTACCGATATATAAAACGGAAGAGAGTGACTAAAGTAAATGTTGGTCCCTTAGATGAGAAGGGGTATTTAATAATGGGAAATGTGGAAATGGCTGAGACCTTAAACAATTATTTTGCTTCGGTCTTCACAATGGAAGACACAAAAACCATGCCAAAAATTGCTGGTCACGGGAATGTGGGAAGGGAGGACCTTGAGACAATCACTATCACTAGAGGGGTAGTGCTGGACAGGCTAATGGGACTCAAGGTAGACAAGTCCCTTGGTCCTGATGAAATGCATCCCAGGGTATTAAAAGAGATGGCGGACGTTATAGCAGATGCATTCGTTATAATCTACCAAAATTCTCTGGACTCTGGGGAGGTACCAGCAGATTGGAAAGCAGCTAATGTAACGCCTCTGTTTAAAAAAGGGGGCAGACAAAAGGCAGGTAACTATAGGTCAGTTAGTTTAACATCTGTAGTGGGGAAAATGCTTGAAACTATCATTAAAGAAGAAATAGCGAGACATCTAGATAGGAATAGTGCAATCAAGCAGACGCAGCATGGATTCATGAAGGGGAAATCATGTTTAACTAATTTACTGGAATTCTTTGAGGATATAACGAGCATGGTGGATAGAGGTGTACCGATGGATATGATGTATTTAGATTTCCAAAAGGCATTCGATAAGGTGGCACACAAAAGGTTACTGCAGAAGATAAAGGTACGCGGAGTCAGAGGAAATGTATTAGCATGGATAGAGAATTGGCTGGCTAACAGAAAGCAGAAAGTCGGGATAAATGGGTCCTTTTTGGGTTGGAAATCGGTGGTTAGTGGTGTGCCACAGGGATCGGTGCTGGGACCACAACTGTTTACAATATACATAGATGACCTGGAAGAGGGGACAGAGTGTAGTATAACAAAATTTGCAGATGACACAAAGATTAGTGGGAAAGCGGGTTGTGTAGAGGACACAGAGAGGCTGCAAAGAGATTTAGATAGGTTAAGCGAATGGGCTAAGGTTTGGCAGATGGAATACAATGTCGGAAAATGTGAGGTCATCCACCTTGGAAAAAAAAAACAGTAAAAGGGAATATTATTTGAATGGGGAGAAATTACAACATGCTGCGGTGCAGAGGGACCTGGGGGTCCTTGTGCATGAAACTCTTTTAGAGTCCACCGACAAAACATAAAACATTAAACCGTGCCACCCGACCTGGGTGACACACCAGACATTTACAAGGCCCTTTTTTTCCTTTTTTTGGTTTTTTTTGGTGTTTTTCTTTTTTTTTTTGGGCACTAAAATCACAATTTTCCCAGTGCCCCCTATAAAAGGGAAGGGGGACATTAAAATCACCGGCAATTAAAACAAATTAAACTTTAAAACGTAAAATCAAATTAAAATTTGGTTGCCGGGCGTGATGATGCACTCCAGTCCCTCCGGTGCCCACCTCTCGCCGAAGGCCGCGAGCGTACCGGTGGACACCGCGTGCTCCATCTCCAAGAACACCCTGGACCGGATGTAAGAGCGGAAGAGAGGCAGGCAGTTAGGTTGAACGACCCCCTCGACCGCCCGCTGCCTGGACTGGCTGATGGGACCCTTGGCCGTGCCCAGGAGCAGTCCTACGAGGAGGTCTTCGGACCTACCCGCTCCCCTCCGCACAGGGTGCCCAAAGATCAGGAGAGTGGGACTGAAGTGCAGCCAGAATTTCAGGAGCAGCCCCTTCAAATAATGGAACAGGGGCTGCAACCTCGTGCACTCCATAAAAACATGGAACACGGACTCCTCCAGACCGCAGAAATTGCAGGCGGCCTGGGAGTCTGTGAACCGGCTTAAAAATTTGTTGCACGGCACTGCTCCGTGCACCACCCTCCAGACCAAGTCCCCGACGAATAGTGGGAGGACCCCTGTGTAGAGTGCCCTCCATCGGGGACCCCCGCCTCCTCCGGACGGCAAGATGGTACGCCATGGCCTGTCCGGACGGCAGGCGAGGATGGCAAAGTTGAGAGTGTGCAGGAGCAGCCCGTACAAGAAACCCCTCCGCGCGGAACTGAAAGGCACGGAGGGGATTTCCCCGAGGCGGCTAAAGTTGTGAGGCGCCGGCCCCCGAGGGAGGTTCCGGGGTTTGGCGCCGATGAGGAATTCCGTCCGGACGGGGGTCAGTTTGGACGGGATCTCCCCACGTGCTTGAGCCTCCTCAATGCACCTAACGGAGTCAGGGCCCAGAGCTGTTTTTAGCGACTCGATGGCATCGGCCGCGTGGCGGACGTTGGCAGAATTTACGCGCCGCGCCATCGTGTCTGGCGCCATCCAGCCCGCTCCTCCACCATCGAGCAGGTCCCTGACCCTGGTCACCTCTCTTCCGACCGCCACATAAAACCTCGGTCGTGGAGGTACGGATTCCCGAGCAGCGGCTCCTGCAGGACGGCCGCCACTCCAGCCGGCGGAGAGCTGCGCTTGGTGGAGACTTTGTTCCAGACCCTGATGAGTTCCTTGTAAAAGACAGGCAGCTCCCGGAGGGCGGTCCTGACACCCCCCAAGTTCACAAACAGGAGCTGCGTGTCGTAATTGAGGTCGCGCTACTGGCGGAAGAAATACGTCGCCAGAGCACACCACCTAGGAGGGGGCTCGACGTAAAGGTATCTCTGCAGGGTCTGAAGACTGAAAGTCGCGAGCTGGGCGCTGACGCACACCAACGACTGACCGCCCTCCTCAAGCGGGAGACTCAAGACCGCGGCAGAGACCCAATGCTTCCTGTTGTTCCAGAAGAAGTCCACCAGCTTCTTCTGTATCTTGGCGACAAACGCATGGGGAGGGGTCAAAGTGACCAGCCAGTACCACAACATTGCGGCTACCAGCTGGTTTATGACTAGCGCTCGACCCCTGTAGGACAGCACTCGGAGCAGTCCTGTCCAGCGCCCTAGGCGAGCGGCGACCTTGGCCTCCAGCTCCTGCCAGTTCGCCGGCCAGGCTCCCTCGTTGGGGCTAAGGTAGACTCCCAGATAGAGGAGATGGGCCGTGCTCCAGGCAAAAGGCCTGAGCTCCTCCGGCAGGGAGTCCACCCGCCACTGACCCACCAGGAGTCCGGAGCATTTCTCCCAGTTGATCCTGGCGGAGGACGCGGCCGAGTAAATCTCCTGGCACTCACGCATCCTCCGCAGGTCAGCGGGGTCCTCTACCGCGAGGAGCACGTCATCGGCGTAAGCCGAGAGGACGACCTCCACGCCCGGCCCTCGCAGAGCCAGTCCCGTCAACCTCGTCCGCAAGAGGCGCAGGAAAGGCTCCACGCAAACGGCGTATAACTGGCCGGACATGGGGCATCCCTGGCGCACCCCTCTTCTAAAGCGAAGTAGCGCCGTCAAGGACCCGTTAACCTTAATCAGACACACCGCGGCGGCGTACAAAAGTCGGATCCGGGCGACGAAATGCGTCCCGAACCCGAAAGCGCGCAGAGTTCCGAGCAGATAGTCGTGATCCACCCTGTCGAACGCCTTCTCTTGGTCGAGGGATAGGAAGGCGACCGACAGACCAGCCTCCTGGGAACAATGGATGTTGTCGTGGATTGTCCGGCCCGGGACCGTGTAGGACTGGTCGGGGTGGATCATGTGGTCCAGCACGGCACCAAGGCGAGCAGACATCGCCCTGGCGAAGATTTTGGAGTCCGTGCTGAGGAGGGAGACCGGGCGCCAGTTCTTAAGGAGGCGGAGATCGCCCTTCTTAGGCAGCAGGACGATGACTGCCCTGCGCCAAGAGAGGGGCATCTGCCCGGTCGCCAGACTTTCCCCCAGGACCCGCGCGTAGTCGCCCCCCAGGACGTCCCAGAACGCCCTGTGGAACTCCACGGTCAGCCCGTCCAGCCCCGGGGATTTTCCCCTCGAGAGCCGGGCGAGGGCACCGGTCAGCTCCGCCAGGCTTAGCAGAGCTTCCAAATTTTCGGCACCCTCTGGGCTGACCTTCGGCAGGTCCTCCCACAAAACTCTACGCGCTTCCTCGCTGGACGGATCCGGAGAGAACAGAGCCCCGTAATATTCACGGGCCCTGTTGTTGACGCCCTCCGGATCCGAGACGAGAGAGCCGTCGTCGGCCAGCAGCGTCAAGAGCTGCTTACGGACACTCTGCCTTTTTTCCAGCGAGTAGAAGAAGGGGGAGCCGTGGTCCAGATCCCAAAAAGTTAGTTTGCAGATGCAGCAGGTAATCAGGAAGGCGAATGGAATGTTGGCCTTCATTGCGAGAGGGATGGAGTACAAAAGCAGGGAGGTCCTGCTGCAACTGTACAGGGTATTGGTGAGGCCGCACCTGGAGTATTGCATGCAGTTTTGGTCACCTTACTTAAGGAAGGATATACTACCTTTGGAGGGGGTACAGAGACGATTCACTAGGCTGATTCCGGAGATGAGAGGGGGTTACCTTATGATGATAGATTGAGTAGACTGGGTCTTTACTTATTGGAGTTCAGAAGGATAAGGGGTGATCTTATACAAACAGTTGAAATAATGAAGGGGATAGACAGGATAGAGGCAGAGAGGTTGTTTCCACTGGCCGGGGAGACTAGAACTAGGGGACACAGCCTCAAAATATGGGGGAGCCAATTTAAAACCGAGTTGTGAAGGAATTTCTTCTCCCAGAGGGTTGTGAATCTGTGGAATTCTCTGCCCAAGGAAGCAGTTGAGGCTAGCTAATTAAATATATTCAAATCACAGATTTTTAACCAAAAAGGGAATTAAGGGTTATGGGGAGAGGGCGGGTAAGTGGAGCTGAGTCCACAGCCAGATCAGCCATGATCTTGTTGAATGGCGGTGCAGGCTCAAGGGGCTGGACGGCCTACTCCTGTTCCTAATTCTTATGTTCTTATTCTTATGTAACGGGATCAAACATGTCACTTCTGCCCTGTTTAAACCAGCATCCAATGGTCAGGCAGAGAGAGCAGCGCAAACCATCAAGCAAGGCTTGAAGAGGGTAACTGAAGGCTCACTGCAGACTCACCTATCCTGAATCCTGCTTAGCTACCGCTCGAGACCCCACTCGCTCACTGGGATCCCACCTGCTGAACTGCTTATGAAAAGAGCACTTAAGACAAGGCTCTCGTTAGTTTAGCCTGATCTACATGAACAAGTCGAGAGCAGGCGGCTTCAACAACGTGCATACCATGATAGCACAAATGTGTCACGCGAGATTGAAATCAATGATCCTGTATTTGCATTAAATTATGGACAAGGTCCCAAGTGTCTTCCCTTAACTGTCGTTGCCAAAGAGGGGAGCAGGATGATTCGGGTCAAACTTTCAAATGGACTCATTCACCGGAAACACTTGGACTAAATCAAACTCAGATTCACGGACTATCCTGAGCAACCCACCTTGGACCCTACCTTTTTTGATCCCCCAACATACACACCAGTGGCAACCAGCACCACGGTTGACCACGAAGCAGAACCCAGCATCCACAGCAGCCCAGCAGGGCCCAACACACCAGGCAGCCCAGCAAGGCCAGCTGCACAGCAGCCCAGTGAGGGCCCAACAAATGATTCAACAACACCAACTTTCACACCAAGACGATCAACCAGGGCAAGAAGGTGCCCCAGATCGACTCACATTGTAAATAGTTTGGGGGGGAGTATTGTTATATATGTAAACTTGTATTTACTCTGTGCAGCCACCAGAGGACTCATCCCCTGGAGTCCCAAAGGATCCCATAATCCCTTGGGAGCACAGGTATTTAAGGAGGCATCACAGGTTGGAGAGGCACTCTGGAGACCTGCAATAAAAGACTAAGGTCACACTTTACTTTGAGCTCACAGTGTTCAGTCTGACTCTTTCTCCATACACAACACACCTATGTCGTTGGTTTCTACGTGGACCACAACAACTGGATCCTCCCCTTCCCACTCCAAGTCCTTCTCCAGCCGCAAGGAGATGTCTTTAACCCTGGCACCAGGCAGGCAGTACAACCTTCGGAACTCCTGGTCGCAGCTACAGAGAACAGTATCCATCCCTCTGACTATACTGTCCCCTAGCACAACTACATTCCATTTTACTCCCCCACTCAAATGGTCTCCTGCACCATGGTGCCATGGTCAGCCTGCTCATCCATCCTGCAGGCTTTTTCCTCATTCACACAGGCAGCAAGATTCTCATACATGTTGGATAAAGACAAATGCCAAGGCTCCTTCTGCACTGCACCTGGGATCCCCTTACCTGCCTGAGCTGCAGTCACACCGTCCTGTCCCTTCCCACTATCCAGAACTGCACCATTACCTAACCGAAGGGGTGTGACTGCCCGCTGTATCAAAGTGGTAACTCAGACTCCAGCTGAACAACTCTGAGCTGAAGTTCCTCAAGATGCAGGCACTTACTGTAAATGTGGTTGTCCGGGATCACAATGCTCTCCACAAGCTCCCACATGCTGTTGTTGTGGCACACCACCTGCACTGCCATCCCTATATGACCCTGTTCTATTTAATTACATTTAATTAAATTTGTATTTAAGTAACATAGGCCCCGATATCGATGTTCTTACCGCCCACTGCCGCCGAGTTTTGCCAGTTTCCACTTGAGCTGAAGCGGGCGGGAGGGGAGTACCCCAGGGAACCGCCCACTGACATCCTCTGGCGGCTAAGTAGTGCAAGTGACCTCCTGCCCGCCGAGCTGGCAGATTCTTCCGGGCGGGAGTTGGCGCCAGCAGGGGGAAGGACTGTTGCGTCGAGGCAGGTCTAACCCCGACAGTAGAACATAGAACATAAGAATTAGGAACAGGAGTGGGCCATCTAGCCCCTCGAGCCTGCTCCGCCATTCAACAAGATCATGGATGATCTGGCCGTGGACTCAGCTCCACTTACCCGCCCGCTCCCCATAACCCTTAATTACCTTATTGGTTAAAAATCTATCTATCTGTGACTTGAATACATTCAATGAGCTAGCCTCAACTGCTTCCTTGGGCAGAGAATTCCACAGATTCACAACCCTCTGGGGGAAGAAATTCCTTCTCAACTCGGTTTTAAATTGGCTCCCCAGTATTTTGAGGCTGTGCCCCCTAGTTTTAGTCTCCCCGACCAGTGGAAACAACCTCTCTGCCTCTATCTTGTCTATCCCTTTCATTATTTTAAATGTTTCTATAAGATCACCCCTCATCCTTCTGAACTCCAATGAATAAAGACCCAGTCTACTCAATCTATCATCATAACGTAACCCCCTCATCTCCGGTATCAGCCTCGTGAATCGTCTCTGTACCCCCTCCAAAGCTAGTATATCCTTCCTTAAGTAAGGTAACCAAAACTGCACGCAGTACTCCAGGTGCGGCCTCACCAATACCCTGTACAGTTGCAGCAGGACCTCCCTGCTTTTGTACTCCATCCCTCTCGCAATGAAGGCCAACATTCCATTCGCCTTCCTGATTACCAGCTGCAACTGCAAACTAGGTATAAAGAACGGAAAAAAAGGTTAGTGAACATATTTTAAAACATTTTTTTACAGTGACTTACCTGGATGGGGTCCCCTGAAGGTATTCCATTCTATTTTTTTTGTAATGATTTTTATTTTCAGCTCTTCCACCTTCTCTGGGCCCGACTCTATCCTCGGCGGCACTTGGGCGGCAAGAGCCTTTGCCACCGAGATTGAGAGCTCCCGCCCGCTGCTGCCCAGATTGAGGGAGTAAGCCGTTATTTTGCCGCCGGGCAGTACTGCCGCCAATTTTAGAGGAAGCTTCTAGGCAAAGTACCGCCCGGTGTCTCGACGGCCATCGGTGGGCCTTTGGGCGGCACTTGGGCGGGCCTTGGGTTTCACCGATTTCGGGCCATTAGTTTACAGTTTAGTTTCTTGACTACTTAATTGATCTAGATTAAGTTACAGGTAAACAAAATTAAGTATCTACCTGTAACACAAAGCACTACAAGTAGTGTAGGCAAAAAGCAGCAACTCCTCCTCCCACCCTCTCAGGAGGTTCTAGATTTAAATCAAAATGTTGAACTATTTACAGCTTCTACTTACCCAAAACTTACCAGAAATTCCCGTATAAAACACTCTGTTTAAGTGTACTCGTTAAATGCCGCTCTGCGCAGACGGCGCCTCTGACAGAGCAGCTCTCCCCCAGTACTGCACTGCAGAGGGGCTTGAACCCACTTTTTCTGAGCCAAAGTCAAGAGCCACTCTACATTCCACAGTCCAAACATTCGCTTTATATTTTCTGATGGATTTTATGCCTTCTGCAGAAGATTTTCGCATTGTTCACATCTTATAATGCTTTAGTCATAATGCGCCACTCAATCCCACACCACGCAGCGAGTCAGAAGAAATAAACATACTTAAAACAGACAGTTAAATTCCACGTGAACTTCTCTTAAATTCTAAGAAACACAAATCTCTTCTTTAAGTGCTGGATCATATGCTGGAAGCAATCCAGTTCGTAACACAGAGTCTGAACATCAGTGCAATATGGCCAAGACCTCACGACAACATGAAAATCTATCCGGCTTGGCAACAGCACAAGCAAATACCGAGAGCCACTTCCCCGATGGGTCAGTCAGTTGAGGCCGTATGTAGATCAGGAAGGTTTCAACTTCAGCCCTCAGTCTCTGCTACAATTGGTCGTGGTGTCCCCTGGCCGGAGAGAGGAAAAGTTGTCCAGTGTTCTGCCCCGCTATCCAGTGATCCGACTGGATGTGGGATTGCGGGCATAGGAATGGAGAACTCCCCTGCTCTTCTGCCAAATAGCGGCATGGGATCTTTTACGTCCACCTGAGAGGGCAGACGATGCCTTGGTTCAACATCGTATCTGAAAGACAACACCTCCAACAGCAATTGGGTAAGGGGTGGGGTGAAATGAGGTGGACTGCACTGCCACATCTCCACTCACTTCTGCGCCTTCAGCACTTTCCGCTATGCAGATCTGCTGTAGACTGCACCTCTTGTGCAGCTACATGGGCAGTGTGGCCTTGCGTCCTTCTGGCCAGATGTTCATACTTTGGGCCACATGCTCATCCTGTTGGTCAGATGTTCGTCCACTATTACTGGACACCATCTTCGCACAACCAAGGGTCTGTGGAAAAGCAGTCCTAGTGGGGTACCCATGAGATCAGTGCAGGCCCTGTCAGATACTTGTCCACAAACAATCCCCATTTATTTGGAAGCTGAAGGACAGTGCTCTCTCAGTTCCAAGCCTCTGTCGTAGCAGTCTGTGCATCTATGGGCCCTTGTTATGGGAGCCTCTGCTGCAGATGTTTCCGGCACTGCCAATCACTCTGGGGGACACTGCCGTGCTGTAAAATCATCCAACCTTGTACTGCACATATAGATAGTGGACTCCTCCACTCAAACTGTCTGCTGTCTGACATGGTCCCCAGCTCCTTCACAGGTATTCTGCAAGCATCCTTCTTATCAAAGCAGAACTGTGACTCCTAGATACTCAGGCTGATAAGTTTACAAATATCTGAAAGAATTCCAAAAACTGAATGCAAAAACAAAACAGAATTAGATGTTTCTTTGCCCTCCAAGACCAGTTGTCCAGGCTGATCAGCTCAGAGGCAACATATCCTGACCGTCCAGTCAGCAAGTCTTACACCTCACATCTCATCACCCGCTGCTCCTCCCCACTCATGCTCTGAGCATCACCCAGTTCACTCCTCTCAGGCTTATTTTCTAATTTCCCCCAGGGTTGGTATCTCTGAGCTGGTGCTTGGGAGGGATAGAGTGATTGACAGCGCATGCCGTGACGTGTTGGGGTGCTTCGGGAGCCTGGCTCTACTATTTCATTTAGGCACATCAAGAGGTGGAAAAGAGGAAGACAGGTTAGAGTGACTTGCTGAGGTGAACACTTAACATCACCTGCAGTAGAAGGAGTACATTGGCATTTCCCAACCTAGTCTGCGGACAGGAATTGTGGGTTACAACACGATGGGAGGGAAGAAAACCCGGAAGATCTTGAGAAATCTGCAGCTGGCACCTGCCTTCAACTCCACTGCCTCCAACGTGCCATATGGCCTCCCTGCCCAGGATTTGAAGTTCCCTCCTCGTTGGGGTTGCGAGGGCAAAGGTTTGAGGATCCACCGCCTAACGCAGCACTCCCTCAGTACTGAACATAATATTCCAAGTGGTATCTGATCAGCATTCTCTAACTGCAGTTGCATTTCAGTACTTCTGTATTCTAAACCTCCATCATCCCATTAGCCCTTTTAATTGCTTTTGGTACCTGTGAACTAGCATGTACTGATTTATGTAACAGGATCCCTAAATCCGCCTATTCATGTACCAACTCTCCTAAAGAGCCCTCCATTTAGATTCTTCTCCCATCTGCCGTTCTGACATCAAAGGAGTGCTACCTCACACTTTGTTATGGTAAACTACATCTGCCATCGTCTACCATATCCTTACTCTATCTATGCCCTTCTGTGAGTTTCTGTTCTCCTTTCCTATTTTAGTATAATCTGCAAACTTGGACAATCTGCCCTGTATTCGCAAATCCAGGTCATTGATATAGAGTGAAAAGCTGGGGTGGCAGATTTGATCACTGGGGATCAATCCTTGTCACTGCCCACCAATCTGAGTACTTACACTTGATACCAACAATGGGGCCAAGTTTCAGCCTGAGTTGCTCCTGTTTTTTTGGAGCAACTGGTTTAGAATGGAGTAGCTTAGAAATTGCAATTCTCGGCATTTAGTTTGCTCCAGTTCTAGTCAGTTAGAACAGTTTCAGTTTGGAACAGATTTTTTTTTCAAAAGGGGGCGTGTCCGGCCACTTACGCCCGTTTTGAAAGTTTAGACAGTGAAAACATACTCCAAACTAACTTAGAATGGAGTAAGTGTAGATTTTTGTACGCTCAGAAAAACCTTGCCTACACTTAGAAAATCAGGCGTAGGTTACAAATCAGGCACAGGGAATGGGGGGGTTTAAAGGGAAGTTTACAAACATTAAACACTTCAGTTTTACAAATAAAGAGCCATCATCAATAAGAAATGATAAATACATCAATAAATCAACCAATAAATCAATCAAAAAAAATTAATAAATTATATTAAAAAAATTTAAAAATCAATAAATAAAACATTTTCTACTTACCGACAGCAGCACCGGGAATCTTCCAACAGCGTGCTGGGACGGGACCCCCCCAGTGTGTCTCTGTCAGTGTCTCTATCTGTCTGTGTGTGTGTCTCTCACTCTCTGTCTGTCAGTGCATGTGTTTCTGACAGCGAGGGGAGGGGGAGGGGGGGGGTGGAAGGGGAGGGGGAGGAGGGGGGATGAGGAGGGGGGATGGAGGGGAGTGGAGGGGAGTGGAGGGGGGGAGGGGGGAGGAGGAGGGGGAGGAGGAGGGGGGGTGGAGGGAGAAGGGGGGTGGAGGAGGAGGGGTGGAGGGAGAGAGGGGGGAGAGGGGAGAGAGGGGAGGCAGGGAGAAGGGAGGGGGGAGGGGGGAGGGGGGAGGAAAGGGGATGGGGGAGAAAAGGGGAGGGGGGAGGAGGGGAGGAGAGGGGGAGGAGGGGAGGAAGGGAGGGGGGAGGGAGAGAAGGGAGGGAGGGAGAGAAGGGAGGGAGGGAGAGAAGGGAGGGAGAAAGGGAGGGAGAGAAGGGAGGAAGAGAAGGGAGAAAGGAGAGAAAGGAGGCTGAACGGGCCGGGCCTGGCCAGGCCCAAGACTTCGGGCTGGGCCCTCCCCCAGCACCGGATTTACAGGTAGGTGGTGTCGGGTCCGGGGTCGGGAGTGTGGGTCGGGGGGGTCGGGTCGGGGGGGGGGGGGAGCGGAGGTCGGGTCGGTGAGGGGGAGCTCGGGTCACGGGGGGGGAGAGCAGAGGTCAGGGGGTGGGGGCGAGTGGAATCAGAGGGGGTGTGGAGGGGAATGGAGGTCAGGGGGTGGGGAACAGAGGTCGGTTCGGGGGTGGGGGGGAGCAGAGAGCTCGGGTTGAGGGAGAGGGGGAGCGGAGGTCCGAGGGGGGGAGCGGGAGTCGAGTCGGGTCGGAAGGAAGCAGGAGCTGGGCGTGGGAGGCAGCCTTATCCACGCAGCCCCAATGAGGCCATTCGGCCAGGGCTAGGGGCCGCGTGTTTTGGGCGCCTGGAGCTACTGCACATGCACGCCCACTGTAGCGCGCATGTGCGGAGGCCCCGGCACTGTTTTCAGCACAGGGACCTGGCTCCGCCCCCCACAGCTTGTGCTGCGCTGCGCCCAGCTCCAGAGGACCTGCAGGGAGCCGGAGAATAGGTAAGTTTTTTTTAGGCGCACTTTGTGGCGCAAAAAATGGACATCCAGGTCGGGGCTGTGCCGTTCTAGGCACGGCCTGAAACTTGGGCCTTATAATTCCAAACTCCCAACCAATTTCCTATCCAATTCTATGTTAATTTAGTTAGCAATCTCACACGTCAGATCTTTATGAGATGCTTTCTAAAAATCCATAGAACCATAGAAGCTTACAGCACTGGAGGAGGCTATTGGGGTCCATCGTGTCTGTGCCAACTCTTCATTAGAGCAAACCAAAACTAATCCCACAGCCCGCACTCTCCCCATATCATCATCTTCATCATAGGCAGTCCCTTGGAATCAAGGAAGACTGACTTCCACTCAATCCATGTATAGCCATGTATATAGCCATATATAGGATATCCATTGATCTTCTGTCCACCACCGTGGTAACTCTTAGTTAGGATCTTGCAAAGGCATCGTTAGTGGTACTTCTCCAGTGATTTGAGGTGTCTACCGTATATGTTCCACATCTCTGAGCTATACAGGAGGGCGGGTATCACTACACCCTGTAGACCATAAGCTTGGTGCCAGACTTGGTGCCCATCCCCAGCATCAAAGCACTGACCACACTCAACCAGCTCCGTTGGGCGGGCCACATTGTCCACATGCCTGATACTAGACTCCCAAAGCAAGCGCTCTACTAGGAGCTCCTACACGGCAGGCGATCCCTGGGTGGGCAGAGGAAACATTTCAAGGACACCCTCAAAGCCTCCTTGATAAAGTGCAACATCCTCACAGGCACCTGGGAGTCCCTGGCCAAAGATCGCTCGAAGTGGAGGAAGAGCATCCGGGAGGGCTCTGAGCACCTCGAGTCTCGTTGCCGAGAGCATGCAGAAAACAAGCGCAGGCAGCGGAAGGAGCGTGCGACAAACCAGACTCCCCACCCACTCTTTTCTTCAACCACTGTCTGTCCCACCTGTGACAGAGACTGTAATTCCCGTATTGGACTGTAGTCACCTGAGAACTCACTTTTAGAGTGGAAGCAAGTCTTCCTTGATTTCGAGGGACTGCCTATGATGATGACCTTAGTAAGATATGATTTACCTGCTAACTCTAACTAGCTATACCTATGCAAGAGGAGCCCCCCCGGTCTGTGAGCACCATCGGAGCAGGCCGGGGAGCGGAGGGAGCAGCATGTGCTGGAGCAGGAGAGCAACGGCAATGAAGAGGGACGTCACCAAGATCCAGATCGGTGATTGGAGCGTGGGCAGATACAGCAGGAGCGGCGAGGTCGGGGTGAAGCCCAGGAGAGGCACGAGTTTCGGCCAGGGGCCCAGGGGCAGCACGGGCCAGCCCACACTGCGATATGTGTACGCACTAGGCCCGTGCAGCAGAGCTGGTCTCCAGTCGTCTTGGGTAATCCTTGTCACTGTACCAAGACCTAGCTCTGTCAAGCCCGTGTGGTGGCTGGTGTGCAACGGCCACCACATGTTAAAAAAATCCACGCACAGGCTTCTTCCACCCTTCAGGATGTAGTTCGGGATCTGGAGTATTAGGTCCTTCATTGAAACACGTGTGAACTTTTTGAAGTGGAAGCAAGTCATCCTCGATTCGAGGGACTGCCTATGATGATGAGATACAAGTACTCATACACTCTGTCTCCGATGATGAATTCAAGCCATTTTTCCATTACTAATGTTAAGCTCACTGGCCTGTAGTTACTTGATTTGTTCCTTCCTACTTTTAAGAAGAAAGGTCTACTGTTTGCTACATTCCAATCCTCCAGTGTCTCCTGAATCTAGCGGGTTTTGGAAGATTACAATAAGTGCATCTCCAATTCCTTGTCTATTTCTGTCTTGATTGTGCTGCTAATTCCTGACGTTGCCTCAGGTTGAACACATCTATTGCATCCTCTTATTTTCTTTTGCTCTGCAGGGAGAAGCAGCAAGAGAAAGATCAGGATTGGCCAACACCATCAGCAGGCGTATGAAATCACATTACAGAGGCAGGTGGTTTGGGAAATTGCAATCTCATGCAACAGTCTCTTCCAGAATATGAGACCGTTTCTATCACACTGGGAAGGGAAAGAAGCAACGTGTGAGGAAAAGGCTTCCTATCAGAGGAAAGTGTCTGAATAATTTCATCTGAGGCAATACATACTGACATGCAAAAATGATGGACAGGAGACCCCTGGTCCACCCAGCCTGTCCCTCACAGACCCTATGCCCGACGAGTCATGGAAAATTACATTCTTGCTTGTTTCAGGCAAATGTGCCTGCCATGTCTGGCAGGTGTCTCCCTTATTACCTCAACGTGCTGTCACTGAATGATAGGCTAATTCTTCCAAGTGGTTTGCAGCACCATCAGTCTCCTGTGTGCTTGCTATCTCCTTGACCGTGTTACACCAGCAGCCAGCTCACTCGGAAAATTACAGACAAAAGCTTTCTTGTCGGCAATTACCAATGTTTTGCGGCCACTCCATCATCTTGAGGTCAGCCAGGGAGCTGCCTGAAATACTCCCAGGCATGTGTACTCTGGCAAACAGTAGCACATTGCAAACGGGAAAGAGTTCAGTTGTTGACCTAGCTGTTCTGAAATAAAAGCATCACATTGCTAATCACTAAATGAACAATCTCCCAGAGTAATTCATTACAGCTCCCGCTATGTCTGAAATAAAAACATTACTGCTGAACTGTGGGATGCCTCATCTGTAATGGAAATGGAGTCTAGAACCAAATTGGTAAGGAACCCATATACCATAGATGCTTAGGCTAATTAGCCAATTACAGCTAATTGTAACTTAAAGAAAGAAAGACTTGGATTTCTATAGCGCCTTTCATGACCACCGGATGTCTCAAAGCGCTTTACAGCCAATGAAGGACTTTTGGAGTGTAGTCACTGTTGTAATGTACGAAACCCGCAGCCAATTTGGGTATAGCAAGCTCCCACAAACAGCATTGTGACAATGACCAGATAATCTGTTTTTTTGATATGTTGATTGAGGGATAAATATTGGCCAGGACACTGGGGATAACTCCCCTGCTCTTCTTTGAAATAGTACCTTGGGATCTTTTATGTCCACTTAAGAGAGCAGACGGAGCATCTCATCCGAAAGACAGCACCTTTGACAGTGCAGCACTCCATCAGCTCTGCACTGGAGTGTCAGCCTAGATTTTTTGTCCTCAAGTCCCTGGAGGGGGACTTGAACCCACAACCTTCTGACTCAGGGGAAAGTGTGCCACCCACTGAGCCACAGCTGGCACAAACTTAGACCAAACTTAGACACCGTCCCCAATACCTTGTCCAAGTGGCCATTTTACCATGATGCTGGTGTGCAGTGGCAGCTTACCCAATGGAGTTCATTTCAATCGAGCGACGCGTGTCCTCACCCCGACACCCACACCCGTCCCAGCTGAGGTAACTAGATAGCAATCGGGGGCAGGAACCCTGCCTGAGATTATTTCCCCTCCCTAGCCTGCATTAATGGTAGCACCTCCACCGCCAGAGGTTGACTAACTCAGTACGGTTGAGGAATTGCAAACTCGGACATTCCTGCTGTGTGTGGTTCAGAATTCCTGACCAAAAACAAGAAACGTCCCTGAAGAAATTTTGTAGAATCAAATTTCACATTAAATAAAGGAGACTATGAAGGTATGAGGGCAGAGTTGGCTAAAGTGGACCGGGAAAATAAGATTAATGTTGAATGGTTGATAAACAGTGGTGTACATTTAAGGAGATATTTCACAACTCTCAAGTAAAATATATTCCAGTGAGGAGGAAAGGGTGTAAGAGAAAAGATAGCTATCCGTGGCTAACTAAAGAAATAAAGGATGTTATCCAATTAAAAACAAGGGCATACAAAGTGGCCAAAACAAGTGGGAGGACAGAATATTGGGAAGCTTTTAAAAGCCAGCAAAGAATGAGTAAAAAAATGATTAAGAAAGGGAAGATAGACTATGAAAGTAAACTAGCTCAAAATATAAAAACAGATAGCAAGAGATAACAGATAGGTATATAAAAAGGAAAAGAGTGGCTAACGTAAATGTTGGTCCCTTGGAGGATGAGACCAGGGAATTAGTAATGGGGACATGGAGATGGCAGAAACTATTTTGTATCAATCTTTATGGTAGCGGACACTAACAATATCCCAACAGTGGATAGTCAAAGGGCTATAGGGGGGGAGGAGCTTAACACAATCACAACCACTAAGGAGGTGGTACTCAGTAAGATAATGGGACTAAAGGCGGATAAATCCCCTGGACCTGATGACTTGCATCCTAGGGTCTTAAGAGAAGTAGTGGCAGGGATTGTGGATGCATTGGTTGTAATTTACCAAAATTCCTTGGATTCGGAGAGGGCTGAGCAGATTAGAAAACTGCAAATGTAATGCCCCTAGTTAAAAAAGGAGGCAGACAAAAAGCAGGAAACTATAGACCAGTTAGCCTAATATTTGTGGTACGGAAAATGTTGGAGTCCATTATTAAAGAAGCAGTAGCAGGACATTTGGAAAAGCATAATTCGGTCACATAGAGTCAGCATGGATTTATGAAGGGAAAGTCATGTTTGACAAATTTGCTGGAATTCTTTGAGGATGTAACGAACAGGGTGGATAAAGGGGAACCAGTGGATATGGTGTATTTGGACTTCCAGAAGGCATTTGACAAGGTGCCACATAAAAGGTTACTGCACAAGATAAAAGTTCATGGGGCTGGGGGTAATATATTAGCATGGATAAAGGATTGGCTATGTAACAGAAAACAGAAAGTCGGGATAAATGGTTCAGTTTGCGGATGACACTAAACTGGGTGGCGGTGTGAGCTGTGAGGAGGACGCTAAGAGGCTTCAGGGTAACTTGGACAGGTTAGGTGAGTGGGCAAATGCATGGCAGATGCAGTATAATGTGAATAAATGCGAGGTTATCCATTTTGGGGGCAAAAACCTGGAATATTGTGTTCAGTTTTGGTCTCCTAATCTGAGGAAGGACGTTCTTGCTATTGAGGGAGTGCAGCGAAGGTTCACCAGACTGATTCCAGGGATGGCTGGACTGTCATATGAGGAGAGACTGGATCAACTGGGCCTTTATTCACTGGAGTTTAGAAGGATGAGAGGGGATCTCATAGAAACGTATAAGATTCTGACGGGACTGGACAGGATAGATGCGGGAAGAATGTTCCCGATGTTGGGGAAGTCCAGAACCAGAGGACATAGTCTTAGAATAAGGGGTAGGCCATTTAGGACTGAGATGAGGAGAAACTTCTTCACTCAGAGTTGTTAACCTGTGGAATTCCCTGCCTCAGAGAGTTGTTGATGCCAGTTCATTGGATATATTCAAGAGGGAGTTAGATATGGCCCCTATGGCTAAGGGGATCATGGGGTATGGAGAGAAAGCAGGAAAGGGGTACTGAGGGAATGATCCCCCATGATCTTATTGAATGGCGGTGAAGGCTCAAAGGGCTGAATGGCCTACTCCTGAACCTATTTTCTATGTTTCTATGTTTCTTGGGTTGGCAATCAGTAACTAGTGGGGTGCCGCAGAGATCACTGCTGGGACCCTAACTATTTACAATCTATATTAATGACTTGGAAGAAAGGACCGAGTGCAACATAGCCAACTTTGCTGATGATACAAAAAGTGGGTGGGAAAGCAATGTGTGAGGAGGACACAAAAAATCTGCAAAAGGACATAGCCAGGCTAAGTGAGTGGGCAAAAATTTGGCAGATTGAGTATAATGTTGGAAAGTGTGAGGTTATGCACTTTGGCAGAAAAAAAATCAAAGAGCCAGTTATTATTTAAATGGAGAAAAATTGCAAAGTGCCGCAGTACAGCGGGACCTGGGGGTACTTGTGCATGAAACACAAGAGGATAGTATGCAGGTACAGCAAGTGATCAATGGAATCTTAGCCTTTATTGCAAAGGGGATGGAGTATAAAAGCAGGGAAATCTTGCTACAGTTATACAGGGTATTGGCAAGGCCACACCTGGAATACTGCATACAATTTTGGTTTTCATATTTACGAAAGGATATACTTGTTTTGGAGGCAGTTCAGAGACGGCTCACTAGGTTGATTCCGGAGATGAGGGGGTTGACTTATGAGGAAAGGTTGAGTAGGTTGGGCCTCTACTCACTGGAATTCAGAAGAATGAGAGGTGATCTTATCGAAATGTATAAGATTATGTGGGGGCTTGACAAGGTGGATGTAGAGAGGATGGTTCCACTGATAGGGGAGACTAGAACTAGGGGGCATGATCTTAGAATAAGGGGCCGCCCATTTAAAACTGAGATTAGGAGGAAATTCTTCTCCCAGAGGGTTGTAAATCTGTGGAATTCGCTGCCCTAGAGAGCTGCGGGAGCTGGGTCATTGAATAAATTTAAGACGGAAATAGACAGTTTCTTAATCGATAAGGGGACAAGGGGTTATGGGAGCAGAAAGGGAAGTGGAGCTGAATCCATGATCAGATCAGCCATGATCGTGTTAAATGGCGGAGCAGGCTCGAGGGGCCGTATGGCCTACTCCTGCTCCTATTTCTTATATTCTTATGTAAACAGAAGACAGGATGGATAGAGAAACAGGAGACAGTGGATAGATAAACAGGAGACACAGGGAGTGAATAGAGAAACAGGAGACAGGGAATTGTTAGAGAATCAGTAGGTAGGGAGCTGATAAGGACACAATAACTTTCAGCTGTTTAGGGGCAGAATCAGCTTGCTGAAGATGTGGGTCAGGTTTTGTTAGTTCCCCGGTGAGCACGGATGTGAGATTGTCAGTAACCATCCCCCAGCAAGGAATCATTGTCAGCAGGGCAGGAGCTTAGGTGAGACAATTAGTGAGAAAGAAGATAATGTATGATAGGTAATCGAAACCTCTCTGATTGTTGGTGATGTATTGGTCACTGTGTTTGAGTTATTTTCACAATCTCACTGAAAAATTTTACTTTACGTTTCAAAGCACGTTGTACATACAGACTTAGGTTTTATTCTCCTCTCCTGACACATCCCTCATTAAACCATTGGCTCTTGCTGGGATACAGTCCCACTGACATTGATTGGCCTCTCGTATCTCACCCAGGTTGCCATTCAGCAAATTGTGAGCCTAGAAGTTAGATGGTCATTCAACCACAATGAGTCGCCATAGTCGAGTTGACACACACCTGTATTTTCCAGCAGAGGTTTGTCTCGACAGGTCAGGAAACCAGACCAATTTCTTCCTCCCGAGTCTGGAGACATTATGGTCAAGTGTAATATCTCCACCAGCTCCTGAAATGAAATCGTCTAATTCAGCACGGGCCAAGCCTTTAACTTGGGACCCTCCTGATGTGTCGGGCTTAATAACACCCCAGGAGATGCATTCAGCCCCGAACTAAGATTTGATAGGTAACAGGACATAGTAATTATCCTTTTGTGCCAGTTAAATAACTTTTGCTTGATTCAGCCACTTGAAGCTGCTATTCACTCATCAATACTCAGTACATTATACAAAAAATCAAATCCCAGCTCTTCACAGCAAGTTCCCACAAACAGCAACATGTTAATGACCAGATCATCTCTTTTCCAGTGATGTTGGCCAGGTCACACAGGGAGAAGTCTGATGGGGGCTAGGAGACATGATCTACTGACTCAGGGGTGAGAGTGTTACCACTGAGCCAAGGCTGCCACCTGATGCATATTAAAGTAGTATATTATAGGGGGACTGTTTTCATGAAGCAGTGCTTGGCAAACATTTCCTCTTTTGTTCAAAAATACATAATGTAAATTGTACCATTGTCGAGGGCCTTTATTACCGATGTAAAAAATCAGGGGAAAAAAAGATTAGGGGAGTAAAATAGCCCTGCACCCTTGTTGGAGACGGTAACTTTCCGGGGCCAGGACATTCATTGCCCGACCCAGGCATGGAATTCGGCCCTTCCACCCCTCAATGGAGGTGGAGTGATATCGGAGGTGCTCCGTGTCCATGGAAGAGCGCTCCCGGGGCAGTAGAGCGGCATCTAGTGCTAACACGGCAGGACGCCCCTCCACTTCAATTAAAGGGGAAGGCCGCTGCACGCTCTGCAATAACTTTAGCGGTCGCCACTGGGCTTTTGTACTGGGCCACCAGGGACGCCCTCGACTGGCTCAACAGTCCGGCACCCAAAACGGAGTGCCGGGCTGCAGGGTGACGGCCTGGTTGAGGTGAGAGCCGCCACTGTCGGGCCGACAGAAAATTATGGCGGACCACGGCGCTGAAGGCCTCCCCTTTAAGGGGCGTCCCGGCGGCAGATGTCCGCCAGCTTCACAACCTGGGAAGCCGGAGGTGACATCGGCCGGTGCCATCCTCACCGCCCACAGGGCAATTTCTCCCGCGGGGCGCAAAGGGTTTGGTGTGGGTTGGTGAGGGGTCGGCGCACACGGCAATGACATCATCACCATGCGTGCGCCAGACCGGGGCGCGACGATAACAACACAATCCGAAACAGTATCGACCCCTTTCCCTGAGTGATAACCTCGTTGTGTCCCTTTAGCGCCCCCGGAGGCACTAATGGGGCTATAAAAATGGGCAATTTTGCCCCATAGGGTGCTAAATTGGGCAGCCCCCGAAAACCGGTACAGGAATCACGATGTGCGAGCACCAAGAGCCCGTTCGATATAATGCAGGCAGCACTGCATCTCCATGCTTTGTGGCTGGAGCAGGTGTGGGAGCCCTTGGTGAGCTGACCTTGGAAAGACAGCTGAACATGGGAGAGCGCAGGCACCAAGGTTTTCCCAAGCTGCACTAGGGATCTTGGTGGAGAAGCTGAAAAGGAAGAGAGATGTCCTGTATCCACAGGGGGGGGGGGGGGGGCAAGAGGCCCTCCAGACATACTGTGAGATGGCAGTGGGACCAGATAGCCGCAGAGGTCAATGCAAGTAATGTAGCGCCAAGCACCTGGATGCAGTGACGCAAGAAATGTATTGACTTCGCATGAGTGGTCAAGGTGAGTGAATGCATCTTCAAATGCCAAATCCTATCAACTGCAGCAGTAGCCTCAGCCACTGCTCAATTCAACACCCCCCCCATCACTCAACCACCACCAATATCTATCAATCAGGACTGATAACCAACATTCATAGCTTCACCTCACCCTCACACACTTAGCAATATTGCAAGCCTCACACACATCTCACAGCTTGCACACACTGTCATATATTCAACCATGACAGCCACATCACACAAACAGTTTGCACGACATTCACTGACACACTTCCCTCTCTCTTGCAGGAGAAGATGGTGCACAACCGGAGGTAGCAGGAGCTAACCGAAGGGGGAGAGGTACACCTGTATGTTCTAACCCCATGGAAGAGACTGTGCTGACCATTATCAGAACAGCCATTGCTGAGGCTGTGGCCAGCAGCAGGGCTGAATCCATTGAACATGACGGTAATCTTATAACTAATCCTCCTTCTCACATTGATAGAGAATTCAAGCTCTGCAGTCTGGCTGCAGTTTTGAGAAAACACAGACCACATTGCATTAAGTCATCAATCAACTTGACATTTTAGGACCTTTGGTAGCGAGCCAATTAAAGGGTAATAGTATATCAATTGAGCCAATAAGGTCAAAGAAGGCGCGTTCTTTTCTGTAAACTGAGCCAGCTATAAGTACAGCCATTTTGGCCATGTGGCCTCAGAAGGACAAAGGCCTGGCTTAAAGCCAGAAGCTTGTTGCAGCTGCCAGAATAAAATTACATTAAAACTACAACCGGAGTTCGCATTTCATCGGAAATTAAGAGATCTAACAATTTTGGCGTCACGAACACGATCGCTGAGGAAAGAAACTGAATTTTGGACATCGGACCTACATACTGAGGTAAAGACTCCTCTTTATAAAAGTCCTCGGTCAAAAGTCTAAATTCGCCTCTCCTTCTACGCGATTCCGAAAGTCTCCGGTTTGCGAACCCTCCGGTTGGTAGTCGGCTCGAGGTCCCATAGACATCTAAACTTCGGCAGTGTGTTAGTTAATTAATCACCGACCCACTGATCGGCTGGAAAGCCTACGACTCGAGACCCAGTAAAGAAATCAGTATTATGGCAGCAGGAGATAAGAGCAAAGAATTGCCTATAACTGTTAAAGGTGGACAGGCACCACCTGAGGTTTCGATAGATGAAATCCTCCAACAGTTGAAAGAATACATAGAGCAACAATTCGACTAATCTAAAACCTGTATTAGGATCGAACAAAAGTACGGAACCTCCAAAAGACAATGGTCCTTGGACGAGATCAAAAGGGTCTGGGGAAAAACGACCCGAATGAAAAATAAAGAGCGAATCCGATGGTCCCTAACCGTTATGGGACAGATCCGAAAGCGGAATGAAATTAAAACACGTTCCCAACGTGATAGGGACCTGACCAGTACAAAGGACCAATTGCAAGCTGTTTGTGCACAGCTGCGACAGAAAAGACTTAACTTGAAAAGTCGGAAGCGGAAGTTAAAGATCTTAAAGATGAAATTAAAGAATGGAAAAAATCATTCGGTCAAGAGACAGTAATAGGAAAAGGAAAATGTATCGGTCAATTCCCAGGGTACCCATGTTTGGATAAATTAAAAGCGCAAACCCGAAGACACGACCGAGGAATAGATACGGATTCTGAATCCTCTGACGATACAGAGTCGGAGGATGAAGAATTAGGGGTGCGTTTTGCCCCGTTTAAAAAAAGACGAGTTGTAGTCAAATCAGAAGAGACTGCGGAACCAAAAAAAACGAGGAAAAGGGTGTATGCAAAATACTTATTTCATGATCCGGCAGACCCAGAGAAAATTGATAAATGGTCCAAGGAATTGCCCAATCCAAAGAAAGGGGGAGTGAAAACATGGGACCAATTGGACCGCTTAAGAATGAGTTCATGTTCAGCCATGAACTCATTGAATGGCGGTGCAGGCTAGAAGGGCTGAATGGCCTACTCCTGCACCTATTTTCTATGTTTCTATGTTTCTATACATCAACTTTATCCCTGGGACGTAGTGCAAATTTTGACCATAATGGTGCCAAAAACACAGGGAAAAAAATTGCACGACAAGGTAGAAGCAGCTTTGGGGCAGGATGAGCAAGAATTAAACACAGAATGGGAGGCGATTAAACACTGGCTGCAAGCCTTCAGTCCAGCTAAGACAGACTGGGGAAAAATTGCAGCCTGACAACAGAAAGGAACAGAGGAAGTCCTGGAGTATGTTGAGCGGTTTAGATGCACGTGGCTAGAACATTCGGGTATGAATAATACGGATGAGGAAATGGATGAACAAGTGTTTGGACCCCTGAAAGCAGCTTTCGTGGCAGGTCTAAAGCCAGAACTGTCCAAATGCTTAAGGTAGTGTTACCGGACTGGGAAGGTAGAGGAACTACCTTTGCAGCATTGGTGGATCGATGTAACCAATTAGATCGGGATATGGGAGCTAAAATCCGAGCTGTACAGGCTGTGGGATGGAAATCCCAGGATTCCGATAAACAGTCATTAGGAAAATTACCCGGAAAATGTCATTATTGTGGGAAAGAAGGTCACTGGGCCAAGACGTGCAGGGCATAACAGCAAGGTCGCGGCCAGGGATACAATTCAGCCAACAAACCAGGCTTGTCACAAGATAATGACCTCATAGAAGCATTTAAGCGACTGACAATACAACAACAGAAGGAGTTACTTGGGATAGCAAAAAACGATTCGAGCCCACCCTGGCCCCCCTCCTCGCACTAATACAACAGAGGGGAGATGGGCTATATATAACTGTGAGGGTGGGCGATAAGGATGTGGACTGTCTTTTAGACACAGGGGCGGAATTAACATGCTTACCCCTACAATATGGAGACTTTTTGCCGTTGTATGGTAGGGCACGTACAGCCTATGGAGTTGGGGGCCATAAAATGGAAATTAAAAAGACAACACCGGTACTTATAGGGCTGGGTCCACATGAACTAACCACGCCGGTCCGGATAGGCCCAGTAGATCAACCCCTTTTGGGAATGGACGTTCTATTCCAAGTAGATTCATCGTTGCATTTTGAGGATGGTTGGGTGACATGGTCAATTAGAACTTTGAAGAAAGAAGAATTGAAGGAACACCCGATATGGGCTAAAGATAAGAACGATTATGGCCTACTCCAGATGGAGCCTGCATCATTTACCGGGACCAAGCCTCCATGCACTAAACAGTATCCCATCAGTCCAACTGCCATCGTGGGAATCTGACCGGTTATTCAGCAATTGGAGAAACAAGGGGTGCTTATTAAAACGCATAGCTCCTCCAATAGCCCCGTGTGGCCGGTACAGAAATCTAATGAGACTTGGCGTTTGACTGTCGATTATAGGAAAGCTAACCAGTGTATTGATCAAAAAGCTCCTTTGGTCGCAGATCCCTCCACCATTTTTAATGCCCTCAAACCGGAACATAAATATTTCTCGGTTATAGATATGACCAACGGATTTTGGTCGGTGCCTCTGGCACCGGAGGTTCGACAGTGATTTGCTTTCACTGTCCAAGTACAACAGTATACTTGGACCCGGTTACCGCAGAGTTTCCACAACAGCCCTACGGTATTCCACATGGCTTTACAAAGCCATTTGCGAGAATTACCTCCCCTGTCATCCACAGTCATCCAATATGTAGACGATATCTTGCTAGCTTCAAACACGGAAGAACAGCATGAACAAGATTTACGAGCTTTGCTGGACCACCTTTGGCTGAAAGGACATAAAGCCAGCATCGACAAAGCACAAATATCCCAAGAAGAAGTTGTATACCTGGGGCAAAAGATTTCACAAGGAAAGAGAGAACTTACCCAGGATAGAACTGCAGCCATTCGGGCTGCTAAAAAACCCACCACTATTCAGGAACTAAGGTCTTTTTTGGGATTGTGTAACTTTAACAGAAATTGGATTGACTCCTTCACACAGCTTGCTCAGCCATTGAATGATATTTTAAAGGGGAAAAGTGCCTCTAAAGAAGCCATCACCCTCACTAAGGAACAGCAAGAGGCCTTCCTGAGTTTGAAAAATGCTTTATGTTCGGCACCGGCTCTTGGAATCCCTGACAATGGTAAGCCATTTACCCTGTTTGTCCATGAGAAAGAAGGATATATGACAGCTATACTGACACAAGAACATGGGGATCGGCAAAGACCTATTGGCTATTATTCGGCAAAACTGGATGCGGTAGCCCTCGGATGGGGAAGTTGCCTAAGGGCCATGGAAGCTACATGTCGAGCGGTAATGACCACTGCGGGTCTAGTCCTCGACCAAAAGCTGATTGTCAAGTGTCTCCACACCATACACACTTTGCTGTCTATGAATAGAATGTCTCAGGTGACGGCAGCTAGATGGACCCGCTGGACAGCAGTTTTGATAGTTCCTAATCTCCATATCGTCCGGGCCAGCCCGGTTAATCCCACAACTATGCTCCCGATGTCAGAATCGAGGGAGCAAGAGGGGGGAGAATGTGACTGCATGGAGATTTTAAAAGAAACAGAAGAAGCAGCCTTAGCAGCAGAAGAGCCTCTACACAACCCAGACCTCATCCTGATTACAGATGGTTCCTCCTTTGTTGACAATGGTACCAGAAAAGCAGGATGGGCAGTTACAACCTTATATGAGGTAGTGGTAAAAGGATGTTTACCCTCAGGAACGTCAGCACAACAGGCCGAGTTACGGGCCCTGTCAGAAGTATGTCAAATAGCAGAAGGACAGACAGCTAATGTCTTCACAGATTCGCGTTATGCTTTTGAAGTCACTCACGACTTTGGTCTGTTATGGCGGAAAAGAGGATTCCTCACTGCTGCTGGTACACCTATCCGAAATGGAAAAGAAGTCCGAGACTTACTAGAGGCCATACAATTACCTCAGGAAGTGTCCATCCTGAAGTGTAAGGCCCATACCAAGGAAAATACCACAGAGGCACAGGGAAATGCCCTAGCTGATCAGGCAGCTAAAGATGTCGCCTCACAGGGCGTTCCCCCAGAAGAACCAACACAGATGTGCAGATTAAAAGCACTCAGGACTCTGACACGAGACCTTCAAACAATGCAAGGCGAGTGCTCCCGAGAGGAAAAATGGACATGGATTGAGGCAGGAATTAAGCTATGCGAAGATGTTGTCGGGAGACAAAGAGTTACCGACAAGCCAGTCGCGCCACAAGCGCTTATGCCTTTTTTAGCCCAACAGATCCACTCGTGGGGACACTTGGCCTCACAACAGATGACGGCACGGTTCCAGACAAGCTGGTGGGGTCGGGGATTCAAAAAACATGCCCAGCTGGTAGCAGACCGCTGTGTGGTCTTCCAGAAAAATAATTCTGGACCCATCATGGTAATGCCCCAACTGAGGCCCCCTGCCCCTGTCGGACCATTCCAGCATCTGCAGGTTGATTATATATCTCTTCCTTCATGCCAAGGATACACTAACATTCTTGTCATGGTCGACAGATTCTCTAGATGGATAGAAGCTGTCCCAACTAAAAGAGCCACAGCCAATCACGCTGCAAAGGTTACATTCCCCGATGGGGAGTCCCGAGAAGCATTGACTCAGATCAGGGAACACACTTCACAGGTGCTGTCTGCCAAGAAGTCTGTAGGTTACTGAACATTACGTGGGATTTACACTGTCCTTATCATCCACAATCATCAGGACAAGGGCCGAATGGCCTACTCCTGCACCTAAACGGCTTGCCAAATATCACCAAGAAGGAACACCATGGCCCCAGGCACTACCAATAGTGCTATGTAGCATTAGGGCAACCCCAAACAGAACTATAGGTCTAAGCCCATTTGAAATTATAACAGGAAGACCCATGTCGCTGCCAGTAACTATTGATTTACGGAAAGCTGATGTTCACTTAATGAGTGACACTTTGTTATCATACTGTCAGGACCTAACCAATGCTATTAGTTCTGTTTCCCGACAGGTATCGGCAGCTTGGGGTAATCCACCTGAAGGAGGACATGACATCATCCCGGAAATCTGGGTGTATGTGAAAAAGTTGCATAAAGAACTTTTGGGTGCCAAGTGGGAGGGACCTTATCAAGTGTTATTGACCACCCAGGCAGCTGTTAAAGTCCAAGGAAAGAAAGCCTGGATCCACGCTTCACACGTTAAACGAGCACCCATAACTGAAGCTGAAATCTAATAAGGACAATTACTGTTTTGCTAAAATGTATAAATTTACTGTACTACTGATTGTAGGTATTCTAGGCATAGGCCTACTTCTTACTAGCCGACCCTCTGCACCAAAGGGAAAGAGTAGGGTAGCAAGGGAATGACATGTAAATACCTTTTTATATATGTCATAGATTTATGCCAAACAAGGTAACATTTCTAGTTGTTGGGTGTGTACGCATATTCCTATTCACTCAAAGGGAGGGATTCCCTTGAGGCCAGTTCCCTTGAATATCTCGGAAATGGCTGAGTGGATAATTAATCAAAACAAAATAGGCAATGCATTTCAGGATACGGAAAACTGGGCACCTAAATGGAAGTCAGCAGGTTACAATCTGACTACCTTTGAAGGGGATACCAACTGTGCTACAATAATTCCAAACGGCCCCCATTTTTTGTTGTCACTAATACAACGGGAATAGGAAGACCTGAGGAATCGGTCTGTCTGATTAGAAACATCAAAGCAGGCCAAAATATGGGGTATAGTAACTGCTCCTGGAATTATAATGTAATCAAGCCACGGAACCATCCAAACTGGGCCGATTTGGGAATTCTTAACGTAACGGGGATTCTGAATAAAACAGATGGAAAAGCCTGGACAGGCCCCGGAGTGTTGCTGACAAAGAAACAGCTAACCGTCATTGCCTATAATGGCATCTATTGGGTGTGTGGCCACAAGGCCTACCCTTGGCTGCCCCAGAATTGGACGGGATTCTGCTATTTAGCCTACATTGTGCCTTATATGTATCATATAAAGTCACTGTCAGAACATTTACACCATCCTAAGAGAGCTATCACAGAAACAGAGAGGTTCTTTGCCATTCTGATCCCCAGGTATGGGACCGCCAGACTGGCAAGGGAATCCATTAACATGGCATCCGTTGTGGAACGGGTAGCCAATGATACCTCAGAGGCCCTAGTTAAAATCAATGCAGAAATGGTAGCAATCCGCACAGTAGCCCTACAGAATAGACTGGCCCTTGATTACATCCTGGCTGAAAAGGGAGGTACTTGCGCCCTACTCGGAACTGAGTGTTGCACATATATCCCAGATAGCTCCGAAGAAATTACCCACTTAGCGGAGCATATCCAAAAGGAGGTAGAAAAACTTAAGCAACCCCCATCATTCACTTTGTGGAGCGGAGCCACTGAATGGCTAGGATCAATATGAACTTCATTGGTGGAAGGTTTAATTTTATTCATTGTAATTATTTTACTTTTATATTGTTTGTTTATGCTTAAGGGAAGGTTGTTTACTGGTTGAATTAAGATATTGATTTGGATTAAATTGGAAAAAGGTTAATTAACCTACTAAAACCAGACTTCCATTGTCGCCACGATGGAACTCGGGTTGGTGTAAATTTGTGTGGAAGCTACTAGTCCGGACATGTGGCGAAACATATCAACAAATTTTAGAAGGAAACTCTATTAACGTGTATGAAATTATTTTGTAGAATGTTTAACCAGTGATACCTGATGTTTTATGATTCAGTTTGTGAAAGAATCAAAGGGGGGATTGATAGAGAATTCAAGCTCTGCAGCCTGGCTGCAGTTTTGAGGAAATACAGACCACATTGCATTAAGTCATCAATCAACTTGACATTTTAGGACCTTTGGTAGCGAGCCAATTAAAGGGTAACAGTATATCAATTGAGCCAATAAGGTCAAAGAAGGCGCATTCTTTTCTGTAAACTGCGCCAGCTATAAGTACAGCCATTTTGGCCATGTGGTCTCAGAAGGACAAAGGCCTGGCAGCTGCCAGAATAAAATTACATTAAAACTACAACTGGAGTTCGCATTTCATTGAAAATTAAGAGATCTAACACACATCCCACTTCCCCTCATCACACAAACTTTTCTGACTAACAAGCTGCAGAGGGTGTAAGCATACACTTCTTATTTCCCTTTATCCTTGCCACAACCTTACCCTTGTCCCATTTTCCTTTCAGATACCTGAGAACTGCAAGCTGGCCAGGCAGTGGAGGAAGAACACGAAGACTGTTATTTCTTCGGTAACTCGCAAACACACACACGGCCTTAAGATGGCAGAACACTCCGGAACTCCAGTCAGGTGACCAGTTGCCTCTTTATTATAAACAGCACTGGCTGCAGTGCCATAGGAGTCCACAGGTGGAGCTATATACATTACACTTCTCCCTCCTTAATGAAGAAGTAATTATAACAAAATAATCATCATACATAACTTGCATGGTTATACATAACAAAAGATATGGACTTATTTTGCCATATTTACAAATCAAGCTTAACCACTTGTTTTCTGTTTTGAAGAGGATACCTTCACTCTCAAACAGAACCTTCCAAACATAGTGTCGAATTTAAACTCATTCGAACCTGATCCTGAGGAAAGTTTTCCGCCAAGGGATGCCCTTCATTTCCATTTGATCTCTCTCTCTTTTCTCTACCTCTATCAAATTAACTGCGTGCAAAAGCAATTGGTCTCTCCTTCCCACTATGTAGTACATGAGAGATCACTGCCCCAAATCCATACGGAGAGGCATCACATGCTAGCTTGATCTCCTTCGCTACATCATAGTGAACTAACATGGTGCTCTCTACCAATTTGCTTTTACACTCCTTGAATGCTGTATTGCATTCTTCTGACCTGTTTTTTCAATAGTTCATTCAGTGGATGTAATACTGTAGCCAAATTAGGTAGGAACATCCCATAATGATTCAAAAGACCCAAAAATAATCGAAGTTCAGTGTCATTCTTGGAAGTGGGTGCATTTCTGGTTGCATCCAGCTTTCCCTTGGTTGGATGTAAACCATCTTTGTCTACTCTGTACCCTAAGTATTCCACGGAGTTTTGAAATAACTCACACTTGCGAGCAGGCACACATAACTCTGTGCTTCTCTAGCCATTTGAGGACTTAATTCAATATGTTATTATGAATTTGCCTATTTGGTGCTGAAATTAGTATGTCATCTAAATAACATACTACACATTCAATGCCTTGCAGAATATGGTTTAATCAGCCCTTGGAATATGGCAGGGGTGGAAGACATTCCAAATGGTAGCCTATTAAACTGATATAGGCCTAGATGAGTATTTATAGTCAAGCATGACTTACATTCCTCATCCAGCTCAAGTTGTAAGTAGGCATTTGTTCAATCTAACTTTGAGAAGATCTGGCCACCTGTCAGCATTATGAACAAACATTTGGCAATGTATTGGGGACATTACCCTCTAGAACCTGGTTTACGGTTACTTTATAATCACCACACAACCTTACCTTACCATCTGACTTAGGTACAACAACAATGGGTGTAGCCTAATTACTTAGATCTATCTTAGAGATAATGTTCTCAGTCTCTAATCTTTTGAGTTCTTGCTCAACTTTCTCCTTGAGTTCATATGGTACGGAACGTGGCTTGCAGTAAACCGATCTAGCGTCCTTCTGTACCCTGACACTCGCCTTGAAGCCTTGGATCGGACTGCCCATTTCACAGAACACCTTCGGATACTGCTTGATGACATCATCCTTTGATAAAAATCTCGTTTCCACACGAAAAATCTCACTCCACTCCAGCTTCAGTAAACCCAACCAATTTTTTCCCCGTAAGGCAGGCTTGCCTCCTGCCAGTACTAATAGAGGCAAGCTCTGAAATTGATCTTTATATTTCACCGGTACGGTGATACGACCTATCACAGGAATGTTCTCTCCCGAGTAGCCTCGCAGCTCTATCTTGGATTTCACCAATGGGAAATCACGCAATTTGTCGAGGTATAGCGACTCTGGTACTACACTCATGGATGCACCAGTGTCGATTCCTGCAACATCTATGTGGATGATGATACTTTTTGCATCGCTGTTAGTTAACCTCCTGCTCCTGATGATGTATAGCTCTAAAACCTCCTCGTCCTGTTGATTTTCTTCCATGCTATATAGTCTCTGGGGATTTCTACTCATAGTTTTGAAAGTTGGTTTACTCTTCAGTCGGCATGCCTTCTCAAGATGCCCAGTTTTCCTGCAGATGAAACACTTTGCCTTCACATATGGACAACTTTAAGCAATATGTTGTCCCAGGCACCGAGAGCATGACTTCAATGCTCTGTTACCGTGGGGTAACAGGGCATTGAAGTTGCTGGGGCCCAACTGCCTTTTACTTTTAACCTGCAGGCGATTCACCTCGGTTGTCTGATGACTGGAAATAGTATGAAATTCTCGGGAATATTGGTCAGCCATGTCCATTGACATAGCTGTCTGACACGCTAAATCTAAAGTCAAGTTAGGCATTGTCAATAACTTCCTTCTGATCGCATCGTTTTTCATCCCACAAACAAAGCCGGTCACGCAATGCTCGGTCCTGAAAGTTTCTGAAATTACAGTGAATAGATAGCTTTTTTAATGCTACAAGGTACTCACTGATATTTTCTTCGGTTAACTGATCTCGTATTCCGAAACAATAACTTTCAGAAATTTCCAGGGGCTCAGGACTGTAATGATGAATCTGCTTAAGAGTTGTGTCCTTTGGCTTGACAGGCACAAGCACATTTTTCAGGATTTCATACACCTCGGGCCCTGCATCAGTTAAGAAAATCACCGTTGTCTTTCTAACACCACCAGGTTATGATTTTCATCATTGGGGCTTCGATGATATTATTTGCAGTGAAAAACATTCCTAGCCGCTCCACATACGCTCCAAAACTTTCACGGTCACATTGAAACTTCACCAAATGCCCTATTATTCCCATAGGCATGGCCATCTGGACTCTGGCAGTTCAGACAAGTGTGCTTGTAATTTACCTTGGATTTGTAGCTGTTAATCAAAACAGAGAAGCTCTCAAAGTCCCTCTGTCGGTTGGCTGAATCCTCCACCATCAAAAATTGCAGCTTCTTTTTCCCCAATTTATCCTATTCTCATTGCCATTGTTATATCTTCAGTGCAACTCACATACACACACGAGCCTTAAGATGGCAGAACACTCCGCAACTCCAGTCAGGTGACCAGTTCCCTCTTTATTATAAACAGCACTGTCTGCAGTGCCACAGGAGTCCACTAGTGGAGCTATATAGATTACAAAGACAATGATGATGAAGACACACCGTTATTTGGTTTCACATCAGCACAGTATTTACACAGCGCATATCCTAGAGGATAGCATAGAGGCAAGATGTGCACATGGTGAGACATCAGGCTTGATTGTTCTGCAGCCAGTGGAGGGGGCAAGAGTAGCGCAGGTGCCAGCTCACCAAAGGGCGAGGTCGCACACGAGTTCTGCTGTAGATGACTCAGGTGAGGACTTTGATGGGCCAGGCTACCGAAGAAGACTTGATGGGCCTACACACCAAAATGCTTGGTGCATTGGGAAGCCTGCCAGAAAGGCTGCATTCAATGTCAAGGAGCGTGGGGGAGTCCGGCAGCAACTTGACACAGGGCTTTGCGCAGAGCTTGGAGCCCATCCTTTCCAGCATTGAACGGGTGGCCAACTCCATCAACACACTTGTGGACCCAACCAAGATGGCCAATGTCGCAACGTGCAGCACAAGCAACTTTCACCGACAGTCTGAGTGTTGCAGTGGAAGCTCAGACTGCTGCCTTCATGGCTGTGAATTACAGTGTTCAAAGGGGCTTACGGGGTGTCACAGCAGCCCAGAAAACTGTCCTTCAACAGATTACCTGGAACACTGAGGCACGGCTCCTGGGGAGTGGCAGTGTCTCCATGGAGCACCAACCTGCTGTCCGCTCTCATGGTGACAGCATTCGTCCTCCCACCACTGCCACTCCACCAGTGCCCTTGCTGTTGTCTGTCAGCCAGCCAGCCCAGACTGCTGCAGCCCAGGCTGAGAGGGTGCAGTCTGAAATCGAGCCTACTGGGCACAGAGCTGCTCATGGTCACCCTCCAAGGCCATCTTCAGTCTCCTCCACTGAAAGCCAGCAGCCTTCTACCAGCCATGCTGCAGCCCCTGGGGTAGCACTGCATAGGAGCACTAGGACAGGCAAAGGCACATGGAAGACAGGTGCTAAGAGAATGCACAAGGGTGATTAGTTTTATTTTGTATGCAATATTAAATGATTTAATTTATAAATTTGATGTGGAATGTTTATTTTGTGGTGGCTTTGATTTTTGCATTGTGGCCAAAAGGGTGATGTCATGGTCAGTGTCAGAGGGAAGGTAAGGAGTGTGGGAGATGGGGATTTGGGACTGAGGTTACTGGTATCACAGTCAAATTAGTTCTTCACGTACAGCCTGGGGAGAAAGGGGTTCCTTAGGTTACAGCCTCCTTTCCTCATCCTCCTCTTCCTCCTCCTCTTCGTGCTCCTAATCCTCAGCTTTGCATCTGATAGGTGGTGGCAAGGGCTGTTCCCACATTGATGGCAAGGTTGTGCTGCATGCAGCATACCGCCACAAATCTTAAGACCTGCTCCTCCAGAGCGGGCCAGGCAATGGAATCATTGCTCTATCACATTTCGCGTGGCAGCATGGCTCTCATTGTATGCATGCTGCGCACTTGTGCGTGGGTTGCGAACCGGATTCATGTTGTCAGCGGATAGGCCTTGTCACACAGTAAACACCCTTTGTTTTTCCATGGTGGGTAAAACGCAGCTGGCACTGCGGACTGCTGCTGAATGAAGGCATCGTGACGGCGGCCAGGATACCTCGCATTGATCCGCATGATGCACTGCCTATGGTCACACACCAGCTGCATGTTGAGGGAGTGGAAATCCTTTCAGTTCTAGTACATGGCAGAGTTGACATGCGGCGCCTGCAAAGTGATGTGGGTGCAGTTAATGGCTCCCTGCACCATGGGGAAGCCTGCAATACTGGCAAAGCAGCGTGCACGATCCGCCTGCTCGTGGCTGGCAAGAGGGAATGAAATGAAATGATTACACTTTGAATAGAGAGTCTCAGTGATCTCGCTTATGCAAGAGTGGACTGCAAACTACGAGATGTTGTTAAAATCTCCAGCACCAGCCTGGAAGGAGCCAGACGCATAAAGATTCACAGCTTTCACCTTTGCAGCCACAAGCAGTGCGGTCCATGCCTGCTCTGAGGTTGGAGTTGCGGCTGCAGCAGTTGTCACGTTTCAGTAACAACCACTTTAGTGAAGTGCAGATGATCATCACTGAAAATCAGATAGGAGAATTGGGGCCCGAATTTGAAGGACTCACCGCCCACTGCCGCCGACTGCCATCCACTGCCGCCGATATTCCTCTTCGGGTTCCGCCTCGTGCCACTTTCGATTTGGGCTGACGGAGGCGGGAGGGGATAACCGCCGGGAACCGCCCACTGACGTCAGCGGACGGCCGAGTGGCGTAAGTGGACTCCCGTCTGCCGAGATGCTATATTGATGCAGGCGGGAGTCGGCAGGAGTCAGCACCAGAACAGGGATGGACCGCTGCGAGGAGGCAGGTCTGTCCCCGATTGTAGGTCTGAAGAGCTGAAAAAAAAGGTGAGTAAATATTTTTATACTCGTTTCTTTACAGGTGCTCCGATGGTTTTTTTTAATGCTTTTTCTTTGCAGCTCTTCGACCCTCCACAGGCCCAACTCCATCCTCGGTGGCACTTGGGCAGCAAGCATCTTTGCCGCCGAGATTGGGAGCTCCCACCGACTTCCGCCCAGATTGGCAGCGTAAATCCCTAATTTCTCGCCCTCCGACCTTCGAGGGATCTTGTTGATGAAAACCCTGCCCAAAGTTTCATCAGGCACCTCAGCGGCCATCGGTGGTCCTCTGGTCGGCACTTGGGCGGGCGGGGGCCTTCATCAAATTCGGGCCCTTGCTTCTGAAATATGGCCTCCTGCTGAGAGACCTTCTCTTCTAGCAGCTTGTCCTCTATGTGGCCACTGCTCATTCTCCCAATCATGCTCAATTCCAAAAGAAAGGTCTACTGGTGCACGCATGTTTGGGAGCAATTGGTTTGTGCAGAAGCCTGGACGTCAGCAAAAAGTACTTCGGCAAGTGCCACACCATTGCCTGTAGATGTTTGAAACTTGAAACTGTGATATCTTTACAGAGACCACTAACATAGCACAAAATACAAGATGGTTCCTTAACATAAAATGTCATCATGTGACCTTGCCACATGACCTTTTATTGTTAATACATCAGTAGTTGCATTATATCAGTAGTCCACTATGTGGAGCTCTATTACACTTCTCCCTCCTTATTGAAGAAGTAATCGTAACAAAATAATCATTATACATAACTTGCATGGTTTACACAACAAAAGATATGAACTTATTTTTCCATATTTACAAATCAATCTAAACCACTGGCTTTCTGTTTCGAAGGGGATATCTTCGTTCTTGAATAGAACTTTTCGATCTTGTTGTAGAATTTAGACTCATTCCAGGCTGAGCCTGAGGAGAGTTTTTCCCCAAGGGTTGACCTTGATCTACATTTGGAGTCTCTACAGCTTCAGACTCTTTTTTTTGCTTGACTCAGACTCAAACTTAAATTCTGACTTTCTCTTGGACTTGTTTAGAGCACATCTGATGTAGGATTTGCTACTGGTACTCTACTATCAGAAATAATCGAATAATTTCAACTTTCAACTCCTTCCACATCTGTAGGTACAATATGATCAATCTGAACAAATCTAACCTTTCCTTGATCAAACATCTTGAACAAATATGTGCAAGGACCACATAGATTCATTATTCTTCCTGGTAACCACTTTAACCACTTATGGTGATGGTTCTTCACTCTAACCTTCTGATTCAATTTCACACTTTTCTCTCTTACTCTACCTCTATCATGACTCTCTTTCTGTCTTGATTGTTTCCCTTCTACTTACTGTGCCAAGTTTGGCTTTAGCAACGAGAACCTGGTTCATGGATCTCATTTGAGAAACAATTCCACTGGTGTTCTATCAGTTGTTGTATGAGGAATATTCCATTAAGTAATCAGAAAATTTGCCAATTTATGGTCCAATGACAACTGCCATTTCTTTGGATTTGCATCCAACATATGCTTGATGAGGGCACATTTTACATTTTGTACTGTGCGCTCTGCTGCACCATTTGAAACAAGATGGTATGGTGGAACTTTGGTATGTTTCACACCATTTCTGCTCATGAACTGTGCAACTTCTTCTGAACAAAATTGCAGCCCATTATCAGACACAATTTTTCTGGGAGGCCATATGAAGAAAGCAATCTTCCCAAATTGCCTACTGTTTTATTTGTTATTTTCCGCATCGGAAACACCTCTACCCACTTCGAAAGACTATCAACCACAATGAATAATTGCTGTCGGTCTAGCTCAGCAAAATCTACATGTAACCTTTGCTTCACCCTGGGAGGCAATTTCCATGACAGTATTGGTACAGATGGTGGATTCTTGCTCACCGATTGAAATGTTGTACACTGACTGACGATGTACTCTATCTCTTTATCTAAACCTGGCCACCATAAGTAACTGCCTGCAAAACTCTTGGTCAAGCACATTCCCAGGTGCTAGTTATGAAATTCTCCTAATAATTTGGACCTGAATTTATTTGGGATAACTACTCTTGCACCCCACTTGATACAATCTTTACTCACTGACAATTCATTCCTACGAACGCAGTATGGATGAATATCTTCCTCTGATACCTTGTTTGGCCATCTATTTGCTATGTAATTATACACCTTTAACATAACTGGGTCACATTTGGTTGCTCTACCAACCTCTTCAGCTGTGACTGAAAGTTCATCAATGTATGAAAAATAAAACACTTCTTCCCTATCGGGTGTAACTTGTCATGGGAATGGCAACCTGGGGACTTTGGATGGAGGATTGCTGTCAGGGACTTATGGTCTGTAACAATGGTAAACTTATGATCATACAAGTATTTGTGGAACTTCTTGACCACAAAGAGTAATGCCAAAGCTTCTCTTTCGATTTGCACATAATTAAGCTCACCATCATTATGGACCATAAGCCCCTGACAGCAATTCTCCATCCAAAGTCACCAGTTCCAACCTTAGCTGCAGCCAGAATGAAGAGATGGGCTTTGATTTTGTCACTATAAATGTATGACATTGAGTACAGATGATCAGCTGATCACAGAAATGCTGATGCTATGTTCAGGTTGCCATCCCCATCACAAGTTACACCCAATAGGGAAGAAGTGTTCTATTTTTCATATAATGATGAGCTGCCAGTCACAGCTAAAGAGATTGGTAGAGCAACCAATGGTAAACTTACAACCAAACAAGTATTTGTGGAACTTCTTGACCCCAAAAATCAATGCCAAACCTTCCCTTTTGATCTGCACATAATTCCGCTCACTGGCTCTGAGTGTGTCAAGCAAAAGCAATTAGACTTTCCTCCCCATCATCTAGTACGTGAGAGATCACTGCCCCAACTCCATAGGGAGAGGCATCACATGCTAGCTTGATCTCTTTAGATACTTCATAGTGAACTAACATGGCACTCTCTTACCAATTGGCTTTTACACTCCTTGAATGCTGCATCGCAATCTTTTGACCACTTCCAATGGACCTGTTTTTTCAACAGTTCTTTCAGTGGATGTAACACTGTAGCCAAATTTGATAGGAGCTTCCCATAGTAGTTCAAAAGACCCAACATGATCGAAGTTTAGTGACATTCTTGGGAGTGGGTGCATTTCTGATTGCATCCAGCTTTCTCTTGGTTGGATGTAAACCATCTTTGTCTACTCTGTGCCCTAAGTACTCCATTGAATTTTGATATAACTCACACTTACGAGCAGTCACTTGTACTCTGTGCTTCTCTAGCCATTTGAGCACTTCATTCAACACGTTATTATGGGTTTGCCTGTTTGGTGCTGAAATGCATATGTCATCTAAATAACATACTACTCATTCAATGCCTTGCAGAATATGGTTTATCAGCCCTTGGAATATGGCAGGGGTGGAAGACATTCCAAATGGTAGCCTATTAAACTGATATAGGCCTAGATGAGTATTTATAGTCAAGCATGACTTAGATTCCTCATCCAGCTCAAGTTGTAAGTAGGCATTTGTTCAATCTAACTTTGAGAAGATCTGGCCACCTGTCAGTATTGTGAACAAACATTTGGCAATGTATTGGGGACATTCCCCTCTAGAACTTGGTTTACGGTTACTTTATAATCACCACACAACCTTACCTTACCATCTGACTTAGGTACAACAACAATGGGTGTAGCCCAATTACTTAGATCTACCTTAGAGATAATGTTCTCAGTCTCTAGTCTTTTGAGTTCTTGCTCAACTTTCTCCTTGAGTGCATATAGTACAGGATGTGGCTTGCAGTAAACTGGTCTTGCCTGTCTGTACCTTGACACTCGCCGTAAAGCCTTGGATTGGACTGCCTGTTTCATGGAACACCTTTGGATACTGCTTGATGACATCATCTTTTGATGCAAATTTTGTTTCCACATGAAAATTCTCATTCCAATCCAGTTTCAGTGATCCCAACCAAATTCTCCCTATCAAGGCAGGCTTGTCTCATGCCACTACTACGAGAGTTAAACTTTGAAACCGATCCTTGCATTTCAACGCGATTTGCTCTCCTGAGTAGTCTCGTAGCTCTATCTTCAATTTCTCCAGTCGAAAATCACTCAGCTTGTTGAGATATAGCGATTCCAGTACTAGGCTCACAGACGCACGCGCGTCAATTTCCAAGGGTATACTGGTTCCTGCAACGTCTACTTGGATGACGATAATTTGCCAATCGTAGTCAGATACCTTTGTGCTCCTGATGACGTGTAACTCCAGAACCTCCTCGTCCTGTTTCTTCTCTTCATTGCCAAGTAGAGTCTGGCGATTTCTACTTTTAGCATTGAAAGTTGGTTTATTCTTCAGTTGGCACACCTTTGCAAGATGCAGCAGGACCAATCTGCCTTCACATATGGACAGCTTTGAGCAATGTGTTGTCCCAGACACCGATAGCACTGTTACCTTGGCCAGTGTTACTGAGGCCTTGGGCCCCAACTATCTTTTACTTTTAGCCTGCAGGCGATTCACCTCAGTTGTCTGATGACTGGAAATGCCACGGAATTCTTGGGAGTATTGGTCACCCATATCCATCGACATAATAATAAATCAAAAGTCAAGTTAGGGGTTGTCAACAACTTCCTTCTGATAAGCTTCATTTTTCAACCCACAAACAAAGCGGTCATGCAATGCTCGGTCCTAACGTTTCCAAAATGAAAGTGAAAGGATAGCTTTTTTAAAAGCTACAATGTACTCACTGATACCCTCGTCATTGAATTGATTTCATATTCCAAAATGATAACTTCCAGTAATTTTCAGGGACTCAGGACTGCAGTGCTGTTCCCTCCGTCAATTATGTGTCCTTTGGCTTGATGGGAACAAGCACATTTTTCAGGGTTTCACACACCTCGAGGCCTGCTTCAGTCAAGAAAATAGCCTGTTTCCTTTCTAAAACCACCCGGTTACAGTTTTCATCATCGAAGACTTCGACGATACTATTTGTGGTGAAAAACATCTCTAGCCGCTCCACATTCACTCTAAAAGTCTCTCAGTTGTGATGGAACTCACCCAAGCACCCTATTATTCCAATGGGCGTGGCCATCTGGACTCTGGCAATGTCGACATTTCAGCCAAGTGTGCTTGAAATATACCTTGGATTTTTAGCTGTTCTGCAAAACAAAGAACCTCTCAAAGTCTCTCCATCAGTTGGCGAGATTATCCACCAACAAAACTTTCAGCTAGGGAATCCAACTATCCTATCTTCATTGCCAACTGTGATATCTTTACAGAGACAACTAACAAAGCACACCCTTTCAGGTGGCTCCTCAGAAACTGTCATCATGTGACCTTGGCACATAACCTTTTATGGTTAATACATCAGTAGTTGCATTACATCAGTAGTCCAATAGGTGGAGCTCTATTACAGAAACAACTACAGGAAGCACCAAAAATGTGTAGAATTTAGCAACAGCCAGAATAAATCAACCAGCAACTAGCCTGCAAGTCGTTGATGATCCCTTTAAATAGTGCTGGTGGTGTGCAGGGGTGGGCTTCATGCTGCTTAACATGTGTTCAGCTGTGCGAGCCTAAGAGAAGGCAGTGGCTGGAGTGTTGAACTCCAAAATTGCGCCGCTGCCATCAAATCAGCATTGCACGCTGATTGACGTTGTGATCTTCCTGCTCTGCATACTTCCAGCGGACATTAACTGCGCGCGATAACGCTTTCACCAAGATGATGTCCAGCACGCTTCATGTCAGAGGTGTGCATGCAGTTTGGATCTCTAACGACACCCATAGCATCTAAAAAACAGATACTACTGAGCCCAATTTCTCACCCCAGAGCTCAAAAAGCTAGGGGTAAATTCAGAGAAATTCAGTAAAAATCAATTTTTTATTTTATAACATCATTAATCCTCAAGAAAACAAGCAAAGGACTAACAGGGCACAGTTTAGCTAAGTGGATTGTTAACTAGTTATCAAGGGAAATCAAGCATAAACCTATTTATTCACACTTTGGAGTGTATAGCATTGGATTTCATGAAGCCAATGATTCAACTCTTGTCTCATCAATATGTGAGAATTCCTATAATCCTGCCCTTTGGGTTTAGAGAGCGATTTCCAGAGAGCAAGTTGAAGATGTCTCTGCCACTAAAGCTGGAGTGGAGGGAGGGGAGAATTAAAAGAATGAAGGGGGCGAAATTGGGTACCGCACCCGTTGGGGGCAGTAATAGCTGTGAGGCCCTGGGCACAGCGGAAGGAGCGCACAATAACCCAAGCACCCCACTCACCCGTCCGTTCAACCATTGCCTGCCCCACCGGTGACAGAGACTGTAGGTCCCGCATTGGACTCATCAGTCACCTGACAATTCATATTAGTATGGAAGCAAGTCATCCTCGACCCCGAGGGACTGCCGAAGAAGAAGAAGAAGCTAAATTGGGCTTACCGCCCCCGAGCGAAAGTGGAGCGCAAATTCTCGTGCTCCACTTCCTCTGGGGGGGGGCGGGACTAGGGCGCTAACCTCGGGGATTTTCCAGTGCCGCATAGCGCTGGCGGGAGCACAGGGCCCTCTCCTTCCTTTAAAGGAGAGGGTACACTGCGGACTCTACGTTGGGGAGAAGAGGCCAGCACTACACCACTGGGGAGCGGGGTGCCTTGGCGGCGGCTTGGCTCAGGAGCGGGGTGCCGGGCTACAACATAGCGGCACAGACCCCACGATTTGAAGAGGGTAAGTCGGCCATTTCACAAAAATGTCAGTGCCGAAGCCATCCTTTAATTTTTGCCTGCTGTTATTTGTCCAGGATGAGTTGACCCATTACCTTTGTCTGACGTTTTTGAAACCCATGGGATTTACTGAAATCACCCTTTTTTTTGTATTCAAAACGAACATTGCAACTGGAGGCCGGTTGTGCTTTCGTTCAGCTCTGACTAACTTATTATAAATCAGGTATTAGGCTAATGGTCCATCAACCAGTTTAGAACAATTAGTGAGAAGATAAAAACCTTAGCATGGGAGTGAATTTGCAGTGATATCTTCTGCATGCAATCTTCCCTGACTAACAGGTGTAACATTTTGGCTCAAATTGCTGTTCTCCATCCTTTCCTCTGTTTACAGAGCATGAGCTTGCAACCCAGAAATAACGAATCTTTGTTTCTTACTGAATTCCTTTTGATGGAGTGGAGGGAGTCACAATGCAAGACGTGATTGATGTTTCTTTACAACGTGGCAACTCTGTGAATTTTAATTAACACAGGGTTGACAGCAGCGCCTGCAGTATTGATGGAGTAAACAGTGAGCAGGACTGGTGAAATGGGTGGACACATGGCAAATGTAATTTAACGCAGAGAAATGTAAAGTGATTCATTTTGGTAGAAGGAATGAGGAAAGGCGGGTGCAGGAACAGAAACACCTGGGGGTGTATGTACGCAAGTCTTTGAAGGTGGCACAACAAGTTGAGAAGGCTTTTAAAAAGTCATTCAAGATCCTTGGCTTTAGAAATAGAGGCAAAGAGTAGAAAAGCAAGAAAGTTATGCTAAACCTTAATAAAACAGTGGTTAGGCCCCAGCTGCAGTATTGTGGCCTATTCTGGGCACCACAATTTAGGAAGACTGTCAAGGCCTTAGAGAGGGTGCAGAGGACGAGAATGGTACTGGGGATGAGGGACTCAGTTACTTGGAGAGACAAGAGAAACTGGGGTTGTTTTCCTTAAAGCAGAGAAGGCTAAGGGGAGATTTGATAGAGTTATTCAAAATCACGAATGGTTTTGATAGAGTAAATAAGGAGAAACTGTTTTCATTGGGAGAAGGGTCAGTAACCAGAGGACACAGATTTAAGGTAATTGGCAAAGGAACCAGAGGCGATATGAGGAAAAAGGAATTTACACAGCGAGTTGTTATGATCTGAATGCACTGCCTGAAAGGATGGTGAAGGCAGATTCAATAGTAACTTTCAAAAGGAAATTGGATAAATACTTGAAAAGGAAAACTTTGCTGGGCTGTGTGTAAAGAGCAGAGAAGTGGGACTGATTGGATAGCTCTTTTGAAGAGCTGGCACCGGCAGGGACGGATTAAGGGTGCCTCGGGCCCCGGGCAGTATCCCGGCCAAGGGCCCCCCACTCCCATTCAGGTCGGGGCCATAAAAGGAGTGCGAGTGGCGGCCATGAGCAGCGTGGAGGCCCCGACATGCGAGAGACCATCAGCGGCAGGTCGGGACCATAAAAGGAGTGGAGGTGCGGTGGCCTCGGGAGCAGCATGGGGGCATACTACTCCAGGGAGCAGCACGAGCTTTTGCAGGAGGGTGACAGCAGCAAAGAGTGACGTCAGCAAGGTCCAGGTTGCTGATTGGAGCGTGGGCTGCTGCAGCAGGAGCGGTGAGGTCGGAGCGAAGGATCGGTGAGAGACTGTAGAGAGACGTGATCGGAAGCTGGGAGCGTAAGTTTGTGGCCAGCGGCCCAGGGGCAGCATGGGCCAGCCCACACTGCGATATGTGTGCGCACTAGGTCCCTGCAGCAGAGCAGGTCTCCAGTTGTCTTGGGTAACCCTTGCCACTGGACCAAGATCTAGCTCTGTCAAACCCGTGTGGTGGCTGGTGTGCAACGGTCACCCCACGTAAAAAAAATCCACGCACAGGCATCTTCCACCCTTGAGGATGTAGTTCGGGTTCTTCATTTGAAACACCTGTGAACTCATCCTTTTCTTGGCATGGAAGCAAGTCATCCTCGTTTCGAGGGACCGACTATGATGATGATGACTCCCATTCACATCCTGCAGTAAATGACATTAGTGAGCTAAGTCACAGGGTATGAGTATGCATCAGGTCAAGGTCAGGTCAGGTCTATATCTCAGGTTATGTTCTCATTGATACAATGACGACACTCATTTAGTATTTTATGTTTCCAAACAATCAAACCGATACCTTGATGAAACCCTATACAAACAGTAAACAACAACGCTTTAATTTATTTTAAGCCTTTCATTTTGAAACTAAATCGACAATGACAACAATTTAGAACAAGACAGCACAATTTTTTTTGGAAGACCATCATTTGTCATTTGCACTCCATTTTCTTCACGGAGGCAACTGCAAGTATAACATTACATTGGTCTTTTCCTAGATCTTTATCGGCTACGCTCGTCTATGATGTTTGAGAAGTTAAGCCCTCTCACTACTTCGCTCTCGACGCTCATGATTGAAACATAGAAACATAGAAAGATAGAAGATAGGTGCAGGAGTAGGCCATTCGGTCCTTCGAGCCTGCACCATCATTCACCTCAGTACCCTTTCCTGCTTTCTCTCCATAACCATTGATCCCTTTAGCTGTAAGGGCCATATCTAACTCCCTCTTGAATATATCTAACAAACTGGCATCAACAACTCTCTGCGGTAGAGAAATCCACAGGTTAACAACTCTCTGAGTGAAGAAGTTTCTCCTCATCTCGGTCCTAAATGGCTTACCCCTTATCATTAGACTGTCACCTCTGGTTCTGGACTTCCTCAACATCGGGAACATTCTTCCTGCATCTAACCTGTCCAGTCCCGTCAGAATTTTATATGTTTCTATGAGATCCCCTCTCATCCTTCTAAACTCCAGTGAATACAGGCCCAGTCGATCCAGTCTCTCCTCATATGTCAGTCCTGCTATCCCGGAATCAGTTTGGTGAACCTTCGCTGCACTCCCTCAATAGCAAGAATGTCCTTCCTCAGATTAGGAGACCAAAACTGAACACAATATTCCAGGTGAGGCCTCACCAAGGCCCTGTACAACAGCAGTAAGACCTCCCTGCTCCGATACTCAAATCCCCTAGCTATGAAGGCCAACATGCCATTTGCCTTCTTCACCGCCTGCTGTACCTGAATGCCAACTTTAAATGACTGATGTACCATGACACCCAGGTCTCGTTGCACCTCCTTTTCCTAATCTGCCATCATTCAGATAATATTCTGCCTTCAAGTTTTTGCCTCCAAAGTTGATAACCTCACATTTACATTATACTGCATCTGCCATACATTTGCCCACTCACCTAACCTGTCCCAGTCACCCTGCAGCCTCTTAGCCTCCTCCTCACAGCTCACACCACCACCCAGTTTAGTGTCATCTGCAAACTTGGAGATATTACACTCAATTCATTCATCTAAATCATTGATGTATATTGTAAATAGCTGGGGTCCCAGCACTGAGCCCTGCGGTACTCCACTAGTCGCTGCCTGTCATTCTGCAAAGGAACTGTTTATCCCGACTCTCTGCTTCCTCTCTGCCAACCAGTTCTCTATCCACGTCAATACATTACCCCCAATACCATGTGCTTTAATTTTTCACACCAATCTCTTGTGTGGGGCCTTGTCAAAAGCGTTTTGAAAGTCTATATACACCACATCCACTGGTTCTTCTTTGTCCACTCTACTAGTTACATCCTCAAAAAATTCTAGAAGATTTGTCAAGCATGATTTCCCTTTCATAAATCCATGCTGACTTGGACTGACCCTGTCACTGCTTACCAAATGTGCTGCTATTTCATCTGTAATAATTGATTCCAACATTTTCCCCACTACTGATGTCAGGCTAACCGGTCTATAATTACCCGTTTTTTCTCTCCCTTCTTTTTTAAAAAGTGGTGTTACATTAGCTACTCTCCAATCCATAGGAACTGATCCAGAGTCGATAGACTGTTGGAAAATGATCACCAATGCATCCATTATTTCTAGGGCCACTTCCTTAAGTACTCTGGGATGTAGACTATCAGGCCCTGGAGATTTATCAGGCCTTCAATCCCATCAATTTCCCTAACACAATTTCCTAACTAATAAGGATTTTCATCAGTTCCTCCTTCTCGCTAGACCCTTAGTCCCCTAGTATTTCCGGAAGGTTATTTGTGTCTTCCTTCGTGAAGACAGAACCAAAGTATTTGTTTAATTGGTCTGCCATTTCTTTGTTCCCCATGATAAATTCACCTGATTGTGACTGCAAGGGACCTACATTTGTCTTCACTAATCTTTTTCTCTTCACATGTCTATAGAAGCTTTTGCAGTCAGTTTTTATGTTCCCAGCAAGCTTCCTCTCATATTCTATTTTCCCCCTCCTTATTAAACCCTTCGTTCTCCTCTGCTGAATTCTAAATTTCTCCCAGTTCTCAGGTTTGCTGCCTTTTTCTGGCTAATTTATATGCCACTTGCTTGGATTTAACACTGACCCTAATTTCCATTGTTAGCCACGGTTGAGCCACCTTCCCCGTTTTATTTTTACTCCAGACAGGGATGTACAATTGTTGACGTTCATCCATGTGATCTTTAAATATGTGCCATTGTTTATCCACCATCAACCCTTTAAGTATCATTCGCCAGTCTATTCTAACCAATTCACATCTCATACAATCGAAGTTATCTGTCCTTAAGTTCAGGACCCTAGTCTCTGAATTAACTGTGTCACTCGCCATCTTAATAAAGAATTCTACCATATTATGGTCACCCTTCCCCAAGGGGCCTCGCACAACAAGATTGCTAATTAGTCCTTTCTCATTACACATCACCCAGTCGAGGATGGCCAGCCCTCTAGTTGTTTCCTCAACATATTGGTCCAGAAAACCATCCCTAATACCCTCCAGGAATCCTCCTCCACCGCATTGTTACCAGTTTGGTTAGGCCAATCTCTATGTAGATTAAAGTCACCCATGATAACTGCTGTACCTTTATTGCACGCATCCCTAATTTCTTGTTTGATACTGTCCCCAACCTCACTACTACTGTTTGGTGGTCTGTACACAACTCCCACTAGTGTTTTCTGCCCTTTGGTATTCCACAGCTCTACCCATACAGATTCCACATCATCCAAGCTAATGTCCTTCCTTACTATTGCATTAATTTCCTCTTTAATCAGCAACGCTACACCACCTCCTTTTCCTTTCCGTCTATCCTTCCTGAATGTTGAATACCCCTGCAAGTTGAGTTCCTAGCCTTGGTCACCCTGGAGCCATGTCTCCGTAATCCCAATTATATCATATTCATTAATTGCTTACTGCGCAGTTAATTCGTCCACCTTATTACGAATACTCCTCACATTGAAACATAGAAACATAGAAACTAGGTGCAGGAGCAGGCCATTCAGCCCTTCTAGCCTGCACCGCCATTCAATGAGTTCATGGCTGAACATGAAACTTCAGTACCCCCTTCCTGCTTTCTCGCCATACCCCTTGATCCCCCGAGTAGTAAGGACTTCATCTAACTCCCTTTTGAATATATTTAGTGAATTGGCCTCAACTACTTTCTGTGGTAGAGAATTCCACAGGTTCACCACTCTCTGGGTGAAGAAGTTTCTCCTCATCTCGGTCCTAAATGGCTTAGCCCTTATCCTTAGACTGTGACCCCTGGTTCTGGACTTCCCCAACATTGGGAACATTCTTCCTGCATCTAACCTGTCTAAACCCGTCAGAATTTTAAACGTTTCTATGAGGTCCCCTCTCATTCTTCTGAACTCCAGTGAATACAAGCCCAATTGATCCAGTCTTTCTTGATAGGTCAGTCCCACCATCCCGGGAATCAGTCTGATGAATCTTCACTGCACTCCCTCAATAGCAAGAATGTCCTTCCTCAAGTTAGGAGACCAAAACTGTACACAATACTCCAGGTGTGGCCTCACCAAGGCCCTGTACAACTGTAGCAACACCTCCCTGCCCCTGTACTCAAATCCCCTCGCTATGAAGGCCAACATGCCATTTGCTTTCTTAACCGCCTGCTGTACCTGCATGCCAACCTTCAATGACTGATGTACCATGACACCCAGGTCTCGTTGCACCTTCCCTTTTCCTAATCTGTCACCATGCAGATAATAGTCTGTCTCTCTGTTTTTACCACCAAAGTGGATAACCTCACATTTATCCACATTATACTTCATCTGCCATGCATTTGCCCACTCACCTAATCTATCCAAGTCACTCTGCAGCCTCATAGCATCCTCCTCGCAGCTCACACTGCCACCCAACTTAGTGTCATCCGCAAATTTGGAGATACTACATTTAATCCCCTCGTCTAAATCATTAATGTACAATGTAAACAGCTGGGGCCCCAGCACAGAGCCTTGCGGTACCCCACTAGTCACTGCCTGCCATTCTGAAAAGTACCCATTTACTCCTACTCTTTGCTTCCTGTCTGACAACCAGTTTTCAATCCACGTCAGCACACTACCCCCAATCCCATGTGCTTTAACTTTGCACATTAATCTCTTGTGTGGGACCTTGTCGAAAGCCTTCTGAAAGTCCAAATATACCAGATCAACTGGTTCTCCTTTGTCCACTTTACTGGAAACATCCTCAAAAAATTCCAGAAGATTTGTCAAGCATGATTTCCCTTTCACAAATCCATGCTGACTTGAACCTATCATGTCACCATTTTCCAAATGCGCTGCTATGACATCCTTAATAATTGATTCCATCATTTTACCCACTACTGAGGTCAGGCTGACCGGTCTATAATTCCCTGTTTTCTCTCTCCCTCCTTTTTTAAAAAGTGGGGTTACATTGGCTACCCTCCACTCGATAGGAACTGATCCAGAGTCAATGGAATGTTGGAAAATGACTGTCAATGCATCCGCTATTTCCAAGGCCACCTCCTTAAGTACTCTGGGATGCAGTCCATCAGGCCCTGGGGATTTATCGGCCTTCAATCCCATCAATTTCCCCAACACAATTTCCCGACTAATAAAGATTTCTGTCAGTTCCTCCTCCTGGAGTCTCGGCTGCGGCTGCAGAAACGTCTATCTATTCCCCTTACAATAGAATCCCCTATCACTATAGCTCTCCCACTCTTTTTCCTACCCTCCTGTGCAGCAGATCCACCCATGGTGCCATGAACTTGGCTGCTGCTGCCCTCCCCTGATGACCCAAGGTGGTGTATCTGTTTTGGAGGGGAATGACTGCAGTGGACCCCTGCACTACCTTCCTTCTACTGTTCTGCCTGATGGTCACCCATTCCCTATCTGCCTGAGTAACCTTCACCTGCGGTGTGACCAACTTGCTAAATGTGCCATTTACGACATCCTCAGCATCGTGGATGCCCCAGAGTGAATCCATGCGCAGCTCCAGTGCCACAATGCAGTCTGTCAGGAGCTGCAGCTGGACACACTTCCTGCACAGATAGCTATTAAGTCGATCTTCCCCCATTCGGTTCCTGACCTCATCATTGATGCGTTTTAGTTTCAAGAAGGACTGCTTACCACTGCAATTTGATACCATCATCGACAGATATATCCGAAGAGCTATTTCAATGTTAGAAAAGGTTTGGGTGAGGGCTTGTGTGTGGTGGAATTCTCAGCTCTGCTGACTTAGTTTGTTTGACACAAATTGAGGTTTGAAGCTCTGTTGAGGATGCCACCAAGCTAGAAAACTGGATGAACTCATTTTCAATCATAGATTCTAGATTTTCAGGATGAGAACAGGCAAGATTTGCTGTGGCTTGTTTGATCTCATGAGTCGAGAGAACGGCTAGCTTGGACAGGAATCCAAACTTACAGTTGATTATTTGTATGCTTCAAGGCGGTGTTTCAAAGTACTGATTAGTTGAACAATGATGACAAGGAACACTTCAGGTTTGAATTTCTCCTTGGGTGACAGACAGCATAGTGTTTTCAACATCTCCATCGTCATAGCAACGGTTGCATACCCGGATGTGCCTCTGAGCTGAATTGTACTCGTTGTGGCCACACAGTTTAATCCATAGGTCTTCAATGGCCTCAAACTCTGTCCACTGGGTCATGACAAAATTGACAAGGACACCATGACATTTAGATTCAAGCCGGTCTCTTGAAGCGAGAGATTGGTCAGGTGAAAGTGCTTCAAGACTGTGTTCCAAATAACAATGAGAATCGCTGAATCCAGTTCGCCCAGTTTGTCAAAGATCAACTGAGTTTCATTTTGGCATTCAACTTTCTGTTCCATGTCAGTTGCCAGAGATTCTAACACTGTGCATAGGGGAGTATAACCTTTGAGCAGGCTGACACTGCTTCATACATTACTGACCATCGAGTAGGAGAAAGCTGTTTGATGACAGACATCCCTAAAGGCTTTAGTTTTTCATAAAGCAGTCACCAACGATACGTCGGTGCAGAGAGAAAAGTGTACAACTTTTGTACAATGTCAAAAAATCTGACAATCACTGGGTTGCATTCGGGACTGTTTTTCCCCACAAGGTTGAGTGAGTGCACTGCGCATGGTATGAATGTCGCATATGGGCATTGCTCTTTGATGATATTTTGGACACCAATGTATTTCCCACTCATACTTGAAGCATTGTCAGAAGATTGCCTGTGACAATTTTGTATGTCGATCCTGTTCTTATCCAGAAAGGGCAGTATTATTTTTGTTATTTCTAGTCCGGTATGACCAATTATTGACAAGAACTTTAGGAACCTTTCCTCAGGACCAGTCGGTAAAATATAGCGGATGACAAATGTCAGCTGATCTGAGTGTGTGACATCTGGCATTGAATCAACAGATATTGAATAGAATTTCGCTGATTTCAATTCCTGTATAATCGTCTCAAATACTTTGCCACCCATCAGACTAATCAGTTCTTCACAAGTGGTGGAAGCCTTTGTTGGCAAACCGCTTGATGTGTTCAGCAAGAAATGCATCGTAGTTTGCGAGTACCTCCAACACACACAGATAATTACCATTACTTGGAGACCCAACGATTTCATCTCTGCCTCGCAATGAAAGACCTTGATAAAAAAAAAATAACTTGCATTTCTATAGCACCTTTCATGACCTCATGATGTCCCAAAGTGCTGAAAGCCAATGAAGTAATTTTGAAGTATAGTGACTTTTGTAATGTAGGAAACATGGCAGCCAATTTATGTGCACAGTAAGGTCCCACAAATAGCAATGTGCTAATGGCCAGATAATCTATTTTTTAGTCATGTTGGTTGAGTGATAAATATTGGCCAGGACACTCTTCTTCAAAATAGTGATATGGGATCTTTTATGTCCACCTGAGAGGGCAGATGGGGCCTTGTTTTAACACCTCAAACGAAAGATGGCATCGCTAATAGTGCAGCACTTCCTCAGTACTGCACTGGAGTGTCAGCCTAGATTATGTGCTCAAGCTCCTAGAGTGGGACTTGAAAGCACAACCTTCTGACTCAGAGACAACAGTGCTACCCACTGAGCCAAGACCAACACTTACAAACTGGTTCTGATAAAGGGTCCAAAATGGACACCAAAACAGAAACTCAAGGCTGCCATGTTGTATAGTGGCCAGGACTGTTTATTTTGCTAAGAAAATATCACATTGTATTTCTGGGACCAAAGCAGCATTGCAGCACACGCATAGAACCCGATCTGCTCTGAAATCAATAATACGTCTGTCTGAGTTTCCATAAATGAATGGGAATGATGAAAATGAATTAATGATCCCAAACAGTAACAACAACAACCACAACTTGCATTTGTATAACACCTTTAATGTAGTGAACCATCCCAAGGCACTTCACAGGTGCATTGTCAGACAGGAATTGATACCGAGCCAAAGAAGGAGACATTGGGACAGGTGATCAAAAATGTGTTCAAAGAGGAAGGCAAGCAGCAAAGTGAAAAACCGGAATATAATAAATAAAGATCAAAAACATATTGAGGAAACATTAGATGTTAAGAAAAAAATCTTACTTGCCATTTCAATCTATTCCAAGGGGGAGAAAGTACATGGCCAGAGTGTTATTCTGGCAAACATAAAACGCACATTCTTGTAAACAGTCTTGTAAATGTTCGTATTCCTCAGTGGCACATAAATTACATGTTATTTAGTGCCTCTCAGACATCTGCAGCAGTCCTGCATTTCCAATGAGAATGTAGTCCAAAAAGAATAAATGGGGCAATACCTTCCATGTTTCCGGGGCTGAGTCATTACCGACCAGCTAGCTGTGTCCGTGCCTGAGGCTATGACCATCCTGACAGTGATCAGGCACAGGATGCCGCTGAAATCTCAACATCAGCCAACCCAAAGATGTGGTTCCCAATGAACAGGTTCCACAATGTGTAAATAATTGCAGGAAGACCCTACAGCTGGAGTCTATACAGGGCCTCCTCTGGGGCACACTGTGTAAGCTGTTGGGCCTGAAACAACAGACCAGGGAACACATTAGGCAGACAGATACTGTCCTTTCAACATCCCCCATCCTCTCAGAGCCTGATGGGGGAGGTTATGTGTTATGTTTAGAATAAATCCTCAGGACTGTATTGCAAGCTCAAACTGTTGTGACATTGATCTCTTTATTCAGACTCCAGAGTGAGGAAGCAGCATGGTTAATCACCTTTTATACCTGCTGCCCCAGGGTGCACAGGTGACCATAGGTCTCCCACAGGTGTGCCCCCCTAGTGGCAAGTCTTACATTTTGTTAAGGTTTACATACATACATAACATCACTCCCCCCCCAAAGTCTTACGTACAAGTTATTTGCAAGTTGAGGCGATCTGGTGCCCCGTGCCCCTGGGTCAATCGCCTGGGTTGAAGTCCTGACATGGTGGGTTCATCCTCGTGGTTGACGGCGAAGTCGATTGTGTTAGTGGGTCACTGAGGGCCAGGTCCTTTCACAGTGGTTCCTGGTTATCTGTAGTTCGCAGTTTGGTCTTGTCCAAGTGCTTTACTCGTTAGCTCGGTACATGGTTTCACAATCAAATGTTCCGTTTTCATCACATACACTCCATTTCCCCCCTTGGCTAATGCGGTGCTAGCGGTCCAACTGGGGCCCTGAACATGGTCTACATCACTTATTCTGATGTCGCGTGGAGGGACCATGCAATTATGGTGCATTCTCTGCTGATGGCCTAAGGAAGGCAAGGTTCTGAGTGATTCTGTCTGGTGACTGCTAAGCACACAGGATAGCCAGGTCTGTAGGGAGTCTACGTGACACGCGTGGTGCTAGCTTTAGTGATTTGGGCTGCCTGCTCCGGGCTATTGTCGCTGACCCGGAGGTCTAGCAAGCCCAGGGTGGCCGCAATGGCCTTAGACTTAGTGGCGGGAGGCCTAGTGGTCCATGGTATAGGGGTCCCGGACCACCGACTGTGTGTAGCCGCCCTGCCTTACTTTGCAACGTTAGGATGGGTCTTCCTTCTCTGCGACGGATAGGTTGCTACATCCCGTCTAGCAGTTCACCTTTGGCAGGCGATAACGTGGGATCCTGGCTGGTCCAAGTCCTAAGCTGGGGGGGCCATTATGGTTGATCCCTCACTTTCTAGCACTTCCACGACCGTGAGTGGGTCTGCAGGCTGCACCGTTTCCACCCCAGTGGTGGGCAAAGGTGGCCAACTGAGGGCATTAGTCCTGCTCTCAGTGCCTGGCCCATGGCGGATCAACGCATCGATAATGGTGCCTCTGCTCTCCCAAACTTGTGGGATGGGCAGCTTGTGTAACTTGAGCACATATTGGGACACTCTTTGGTACGTCTCTTTAGCCCCGTGAACACAGGCTGCTGCCTTGGTTAACTTATTGGATACATGTTCACTAGTTTGGGGCTCGTCCGCTACTTTTGCTTGCTGCACAACACTCCCGACCCCGTGCGGTAATACATCACTTGCTACGAATACTTTGTCAGATACATATACGACTGGTTGGTGTTCGCCTGCTACTTTGGCTTGGTGTAAGGTACCCCCGGCCTCATATAATGGTACATCTTTGGCCGCGAAAGACCGCTCACATGGGTTACACAGTGCAAACAACTTATTGGAATGCAGTTGTTTCCTGGCCTTCTCAGCGGCCGCCCCTTTACCTTTGCCCCAAACCCAGTCGTCTTCCTTGCTGGGCGACACATTCCTCCGTTCGGCGACCTCCTGTGGTCTGGACGCTCTCTTGTCCCGTGGTCTGTATGCTCTCTCATCTCGTGGTCTGGACGCACCTTCGTCCTGTGGTCTGGACGCCCTCTCGTCTGTGCCTGTGGTGCCGACTGCCGCGATTTTCCTCCCCAGGGATTTGGCCTCTGGCGTCGGGGAGTCACATTCGGATCATTTTGGCCAGAGTCCCACTCTGCATGGTCAACCTGGAGCCTCTTCCATTGTTGCGAAGAGGTCGTCTGCTTTGGGTGGTGGGTACCGCGCCTGTACCGCTGCTCGGTTGATTTTCACCTTCCCTTGGTCGTGATGAGCGGCCTGTGCCTCAGGAATCTGCAAATGGATCTGCACTTCAATGCCTGGTTCAGATGAAGGGGAGACATTGTTTGCCGAAGAAGATACACAGAGGTCGTCCCAGTTCCATCGAATCTTCCCCATCCACCTCCTACCAGGCCCATCACCTGAAACAATCCACAGAGGTAAATCGTGCACTGCTCCCTCATGGGATACTCTTATGTCCACACTACCAATAACTGGTATCAGTTCCTTGGTGTAAGTGTGCAGCTTTTCCTGAATCAGGATCAGCTTGGGTCGCTGTGCTTCGTCGCCCCACAGCCTCTCGAAAGCCTTCTGGCTCATGATTCTCCCCCATGTCTAGTTCCATGGAGACTGGAGTGCCGTTAAGTTCAATTTTTAACATTATTGGAGGGCTTTTGGTGGTGAAGGTGTGTATCCCATATACTTCCTCTTCATCCTCAGGTTGAGTCGACTCTCCTGCTCGTTCAGCGTGATCCTTGCTGGATCGGTTGTCCTCTCCTGACTCTGCCACGTGGTGTGTCAGAGGTCGTTTGCACATTCGCTGGAGGTGCCCCATTGTTCCACAGCCCTTGCACACATAGGGCTTGAATCGACATCGATGAGCTTTATGGCTGCCCCCACAGCGTCAACATGGTGCTAATGGATACGCATTCACACCCATGGCGGACTCTGAGTCACTCTAAGCCTAAGTCTGGCCTCTGCAGTCGTGTGGGCTCTGCCCTGTACAGTTCTGCCTGCTGAAAACATTATTTTATGCACAGTACTTGCCGGTGAGCTTCGGTTCTATGAAGATATCTGTTTCGTGTTATCGCTCGTGGATATGAAGGCCTGGGCTATCGTGATGGTCTTGCTCAGATCTAGGGATTCGACAGGCAGCAGTTTGCGAAGAATGACCTCGTGGCCGATTCCAAGCACGAAAAGTCCCGCAACATTTCCCCCAAGGATCCTGCAAACTCGCACTGTCCCACAAGGCGTCTTAGGTTGGTGACAAATCTCGGCATGTTCTGGCTCTCGGAGCGATGGTGCGTGTAAAAGCGATACCTGGCCATCAATATTCTGTCCTTCGGCTTAAGGTGTTCCTTAACCAGTGTGCACAGCTCTGTGTAAGTCTTGTCCATTGGTTTGACCGGTGCCAGCAGATTTTTGAGGAGACCATATATCGAAGACCCACATACAGTGAGGAGAATCGCCCTGCACTTGATCGCCGTCTCAGCCTTGTCCAATTCGTTGACCACGAAGTTCTGGTCGAGGTGCTCAACGAAGACTTCCCAATCATCACCCTTGACAAATCTCTCAAGAATACCAACGGCAACCATTACCACGTGAAAGTTCGTGATCCGTTACGCGTCGCGAATTTGTTATGTTCAGAATAAATCCACAGGACTGTATTGAAAGCTCAAACTGTTATGACCTTGGTCTCTTTATTCAGACTCCAGAGTGAGGAAGCAGCATGGTGAATCACCTTTTATACCTGCTTGCCCCAGGGTGCACAGGTGACCCTTAGGTCTCCCACAGGTGTGCCCCCCTGGTGGCAAGTCTTACATTTTGGTGAGGTTTACATACATACATAACATTATGGACTTGTTTCATCAGCCATTAACAATGTCCACTGTACAGTCTGGTAACACCTGTGGTCACCTTGCTGAGAAACATAGAACCATAGAAAATAGGAGCAGTAGTAGGCCATTCGGCCCTTCGAGCCTGCACCTCCATTCAATATGATAATGGCTGATCCGCTTTATCTCAACACCATATTCCCGCTTTTTCCCCATAGCCCTTGATGCCTTTTGTGTCTAGAAATCTATCTCCTTAAATATATTCAGTGTCTTGGCCTCCACAGCCTTCTGTGATAGAGAATTCCATCGGTTCACCACCCTCTGAGTGAAAAAACTTCTCCTCATCTCGGTCCTAAATTTCCTACCCCATATCCTGAGACTGTGACCCCTTGTTCTAGACTTCCCAGCCAGGGGAAACATCCTCCCCACATCCAATCTGTCCAATCCCGTCAGAATTGTATACGTTTCAACGAGATCCCCTCTCATTCTTCTAAACTCTAGTGAATACAGGCCTAGTCGACCCAATCTCTCCTCATACGGCAGTCCTGCCATCCCAGTCTTGTGAACCTTCACTGCACTCCCTCAATGGTAAGTATATCTTTTCTTAGGTAACGAGACCAAAACTACACACAATATTCCAGGTGCAGTCTCACCAAGGCCTTGTATAACTGTAGTAAGACATCCTTGCTCCTGTACTCAAATCCTCTTGCAATGAAGGCCAACATACCATTTGCCTTCCTAACTGCTTGCTGCACCTGCATGTTTGCTTTCAATGACTGGTGTACAAGGACACCCAGGTCCCTTTGTACATCGACATTTCCCAAGCTATCACCATTTAAATAATACTTTGTCTTTATGTTTTTCCTACCAAAGTAGATAACTTCATATGTATCCACGTTATTCTGCATCTGCCATGTGTTTGCCCACTCACTCAACCTATCTAAATTGCCTTGCAGTGTCTTTGCATCCTCCTCACACTCACAATCCCACCTAGTTTTGTGTCGTCAGCAAACTTGGAAATATTACAGTTGGTTCCCTCATCCAAATCATTTATATATATCGTGAACAGCCAGGGCCCAAGCACTGATCCTTGTGGTACCCCACTAGTCACTGCCCGCCACCCCGAAAAAGACCCGTTTATTCCTAGTCTCTGTTTCCTGTCAGTTAACCAGTTTTCAATCCATGCCAGTACATTACCCTCAATCCTATGTGCTTTAATTTTGCACACTAACCTCTTATGTGGGACTTTATCAAAGGCCTTCTGAAAATCCAAATATGCTACATCCACTGGTTCTCCCTTATCTATTCTATCAGTTACATCCTCAAAAAACTCCAGTAGATTTGTCAAAAATGATTTTCCTTTCATAAATCCATGTTGACTTTGTCTAATCCCATTGATATTATCTAAGTGTGCCGTTATCACATCCTTTATAATAGACTCTAGCATTTTCCCGACTACTGATGTCAGGCTAATCGGTCCGTAGTTCCCTGTTTTTTCTCTCCCTCCTTTTTTAAATAGTGGGGTTACATTTGCCACCCTCCAATCTGCAGGAACTATTCCATAAACTATAGAATTTTGGATGATGACAACCAATGCATCCACTATTTCCATGGCTACCTCTTTTAGTACTCTGGGATGCAGATCATCAGGCCCTGGGGATTTATTGGCCTTCAGTCCCATTACTTTCTCCAGCACTATTTTCTTACTAATAATCATTTCCTTTAATTCCTCTTGCTCACTCGACCCTTGGTTCCCTAGCATTTCTGGGACATTATTTGTGTTCTCTTCCGTGAAGACAGAACCAAAGTATTTATTTAATTGTTCTGCCATTTCCTTGTTCCCCATTACAAATTCTCCCATTTCTGTCTGTAAAGGACCTACATTTGTCCACTAATCTTTTTTTTTTGCATACTTTTAGAAACTTTTGCAGTCGGTTTTTATGTTCCTTGCAAATTTACTCCCATACTCTATTTTTCCCCTCATAATCAATCTCTTTGTCCTTTTTTGCTGGATTCTAAACTGTTCCCAGTCCTCAGGCTTGCTACTTTTTCTGACAACTTTGCACAACTCCTCTTTGGATCTAATACTATCCTTAATTTCTTTTGTTAGCCATGTTTGGGCCACTTTTCCTTTTGTGTTTTAATGCCAGAAAGGAATATATAACTGTTGCAATTCATGCATTCGTTCCTTAAATGTTAGCCATTGCCTATTTACCGTCATGCCTTTTAATTAATCTTCCCAATCTATCATAGCCAATTCATTCCTCATACCTTCATAGTTTCCTTTCTTTAATTTAGGACCCGAGTTTCGGATTGGATTACTTCACTTTCCATATTAATAAAGAATTCAATCATGTTATGGTCACTCTTCCCTAAAGGACCCCGCACAACAAGACTGTTAATTAACCCTTTCTCATTACACAATATCCAATCTAGGATAGCCTGTTCCCTAGTAGGCTCCTCAACATACTGGTCTAAAAAAAACATCTTGTACACACTCCAGGAATTCATCTGCCACAGTATTATTACTAATTTGGTTTGGCCAGTCTATGTAGATTAAAGTCAGCTACGATTAATACCTTTGTTACGTGCATCTCTAATTTCCTGTTTGATGCCGTCCCCTACACTACCACTACTGTTTGGAGGCCTATAGACAACTCCCACCAATGTTTTCTGCCCCTTGGTGCTCCTTAACTCCACCCAGACTGATTCTACATCTTGATTTTATGAGCCAATATCCTTTCTCACTATTGCTCTGATTTCATCCTTTACTAACAACGCCACACCACCCCCTCTTCCTTTTTGCCTGTCCTTCCTAAATATCGAATATCATTGGATATTCAGTTCCCAACTCTGGTCACCCTGTAACCATGTCTCCATAATTGCAACTATATCGTATCTGTTTACATCTATTTGGCTGTTAATTCATCTACCTTATTACAGATGCTTCGTGCATTCAGATACAATGCTTTTAGATTTGTCTTTTTAACATGTTTATTAGACATCTGAACATTATTTTGTACTACAGCCCTATTTGTCTTATCACTATTTTTTCTTAATTGGACGCTATTTGCTAGTGTACTCTTTTGTTTGTATGCCCTGTTCCTTCCTGACATAATCTGGCTATCCTTACCACAATCACTTTCCTGCATTGGTTCCTTTTCTTTTCTCTTTAGCATTCTAGATTTCTCTCCACTGCGGCCAGCCTCCACCTTCCCCGCTCCCCCCTCCCGCCCCTGCACTGCTTATTTAGTTTAAAGCCCTGTCTACCTCCCTAGTTAATTGGTTCGTTAGAACTCTGATCCCAGCATCGTTCAGGTGTAGTCCATCCCCACGGAACAGCTCTCTCTTTCCCGAGTATTGGTGCTAGTGCCTCACGAATCGAAACCCACTTCTCCCACACCAACCTCTGAACCACGCATTCATCTCCCTGATTCTATTGACCCTATGCCAATTTGCTCATGGCTCAGGTAATAATGCAGAGATTATTACCTTTGTGGTTCTGCTTTTCAATTCAGTCCCTAGCCATTCAAACTCTCTCAGCAGAACCTATTTCTTAGTCCTACCTATGTCATTGGTACCTATGTGTATTACGACAACTGGATCCTCCCTCTCCCAATCCAAGTTCTTCTCCAGCCCGGAGGAGATGTCTTTTAACTTGGCACCAGGTAGGCAACACAGCCTTCGGGACGCATGCTCTTGGCTGCAGAGAACCCTATCTATCCCCCTAACTATGCTGTCCTCTACGTCAACCATCTGCCTTTTTAGTCCCCCCACTTGAATGGCTTTCTGCACCATGGTGCCTTGGTCAGACTGCTCATCCACCCGCAGTCTGCACACTTGTCCATTCATTCATTGGCAGTCCCTCGGAATCGAGGAAGACTTGCTTCCATTCCTGAAGTGAGTTCTTTGGTGGCTGAACAGTCTAATACTAGAGCCACAGATTCTGTCACAGGTTCGACAGATAGTCGTTGAGAGAAGGGGTGGGTGGGAATGGTTTGCCGCACGCTCTTTCCGCTGCCTGCGCTTGATTTCTGCATGCTCTTGGCGTTGAGACTCGAGGTGCTCAGCGCCCTCTTGGATGCACTTCCTCCACTTAGGGCGGTCTTGGGCCAGGGACTACCAGGTGTCAGTGGGGATGTTGCACTTTATCAGGGAGGTTTTGAGGGTGTCCTTGTAGCGTTTCCACTTACCACCTTTGGCTCGTTTGCCATGAAGGAGCTCCGAGTAGAGCACTTGCTTTGGGAGTCTCGTGTCTGGCATGCGACTATGTGGCCTGCCCAGCGGAGCTGATCGAGTGTAGTCAGTGCTTCAATGCTGGGGCTGTTAGCCTGAATGGGGACACTGATGTTGGTGCGCTGTCCTCCCAGGGGATTTGTAGGATCTTGCGGAGACATCGCTGGTGATATTTCTCCAGCAACTTGAGGTGTCTATGTACACTTGTCCACAAGAATTGCAAGATCCTCAAATCTATTGGACAAGTGCAGGGATTGAGGCTCCTGCAATACCACCTCCTGGACCTTACCTGCTTCACTCGCAGTCACACCCTCCTGTCCTTGACCATGTGTCAATTCTAAAGTATTTAATCTAGAGGGTGTGGCTGCCTCCTAGAGCAAAAGGTCGGGGTAACTTTCTCCCTCCCTGATGTCTCGTATTGTCTGCAGCTCGGACTCCAGCTCCTCAACTCAGAGCAGAAGTTCGTCGAGCCGCTGACACTTACCACAGCTGTAGTCGCCCTGGACCAAAACGTCCAGAGGTTCCCACATATTGCAGCAGCAACACATCTTCTGTTTTCCCATTATTTTATTTAATTAATTAGTTTAGCATTAATCAAGTATTTACCCTATATAGTTTATTAAATTAGTTAAACAAATAAAGGTTAGTTTTTCATATTTAGTTATATGCTATATGTTAATTTAAAAGAAAAACTGAGCCCACAATCACTACCAATCACTTACCTGCCTTACCTGTGATGTCACACAGCAGAGTTCTCCCGACCCGGAGCCGTGCGATCTCCTGGGAGAGGCAAAAAAAAGATTAAAAATTGCGGAAAAAAATTTGGGAAAATTCCTCTGCGACCCAACCAGGCGATTGAAACTAGTCCAGGAGATCATACTGACCGTGTGCTGTGGACTGCTGTAGCTTTTATCCCCACTCTTGGGCCTCGGTCTGCTCCCGCTCAGGTAAGCTGCACTCCACTTCGCCGCCAAACTCTCCCACTTACCAAACTCTGTTTTCTCACTCTGAGCTGCCTCTTAATATTATCCAGTTGGTAGGGTGGAGTGAGTCTGCTCAATCTCATCACTACACTGACACAAAACCAGCAACCCTCCGCCATACGGCTCCAAACTATTGTCATTCCGAAGCCTCCAAAGGCCTTGCCATGGATGTTCCAGCAGTAGTGTCCAATTTCCCTGTTACTGAGATGCATCCTAATGCACAGCAATACCCAGTGGAGGGCCCTTCAAACATCATGCCCTCCGAAAGCTCAGCAGCCAATCCTTTGTCAATCTGAGAACAGAACAAATTGAGATGAACATAAGAACATAAGAAATAGGTGCAGGAGTAGGCCACCTGGCCACTCGAGCCTGCTCTGCCATTTAATAAGATCATGGCTGATTTGATCATGGATTCAGCTTCACTTCCTCGCCAGCTCCCCATAACCCTTTATTCCCTTATCGCTCAAAAATCTGTCCATCACCGCCTTAAATATGTTCAATAACCCAGCCTCCACAGCTCTCCGGGGCATAGAATTCCACAGATTTACAACCCTCTGAGGGAAGAAATTCCTCCTCATCTCAGTTTTAAATGGGCGGCCCCTTATTCTGAGACTATGCCCCCTAGTTTTAGTTTCACATATGAGTGGAAATATCCTCTCTGCATCCACCTTGTCGAGCCCCCTCATTATCTTATATGTTTCGATAAGATCACCTCTCATTCTTCTGAACTCCAATAAGTATAGGCCCAACCTACTCATCCTATCTTCATAAGTCAACTCTCTCATCTCTGGAATCAACCTAGTGAACCATCTCAGAACAGCCTCCAATGCAAGTATATCCTTCCTTAAATACGGAGACCAAGCTGTACACATTATTCCAGGTGTGGCCTCACCAATACCCTGTACAGTTGTAGCAGGACTTCTCTGCTTTTATACTCTATCCCCCTTGCAATAAAGGCCAGCATTCCATTTGCCTTCCTGATTACTTGTTGTACCTACATACTCACATACTTAGTAAGAAAGAAAAACTTTACAGAATCATACAGCACAGTAGGGGGCTAATTGGCCTATCATGCCTGTGCCAGCATTTTGAAAGTTATCCACAGAGTTCCATTCCCATGCCCTTCCCTTGCATCCTTTTATTTATTTTTTCCATTCTCAGATAATTATCCACTTTTCTTTTAATTGCTATTGTGGATTTTGCTTCCCCCACTGTTTCTGGAAGGACAGGTCATGTCCGAACAACTTTCTGTGTAAAAAAAACCTGCATCACAAACCTACTTTTAAGAGGCTTACTGGAGCAGGCCAGATCCTGGGCCCCAGCTATTCACAATCTATATCAATGATTTTGACGTGGGAACAAATGTAATATATCCATATTTGGTGATGATGCAAAGCTAGGTGGGATTGTAAGTTGTGAGGAGGATGTAAAGAGGCTTCAAGGGGTTATAGGCAGGTTATGTGTGTGGGCAACTGGAATATAATGTGGAGAAATGTGAAGTTATCTACTTTGGTAGGAAAAATAGAAAAGCAGAGTATTTTTAAATGGTGAGAGATTGGGAAATGTGGGTGTTCCTGTACACCAATCACTAAACGTTGTCATGCAGGTACAGCAAGCAATTAAGAAAGTAAATGGTATGTTGGCCTTTATTACAAGAGGATTTGAGTATAAGAGTAAAAGGAGCCGAAATTGTGTATCGCCCTGTTTGTGGGCGATAACCTTGGCGAGTCGGGACTTCCTGCGTCCGTCGAGGAAATCCCGTCCCGTGACCTACATTTGGGTTAGCGTCCACGAGAGGAAGTTGAGCGCAATGTCGGTGCGCTACGCGGCCTCTCGGGGCGGGTCTGGGGTGCTAACCCCAGGAATGTCGGTGTGCTACGTGGCCTCTCGGGGGCGGGTCTGGGACGCTAACTGCGGGAGTGTCGGTGTGCTACGCGGCCTCTCGGGGGCGGGTCTGGGGTGCTAACCGCGGAAGTGTCGGTGCGCTACGCGACCTCTCGGGGGCGGGTCTGGGGTGCTAACTGCGGGAGTGTCGGTGCGCTACGTGGCCTCTCGGGGGCGGGTCTGGGACGCTAACTGCGGGAGTGTCGGTGTGCTACGCGGCCTCTCGGGGGCGGGTCTGGGACGCTAACTGCGGGAGTGTCGGTGTGCTACGCGGCCTCTCGGGGCGGGTCTGGGGTGCTAACCGCGGGAGTGTCGGTGTGCTACGCGGCCTCTCGGGGGCGGGTCTGGGGTGCTAACTGCGGGAGTGTCGGTGTGCTACGCGGCCTCTCGGGGGCGTGTCTGGGGTGCTAACCCCAGGAATGTCAGTGCGCTACGCGGCCTCTTGGGGGCGGGTCTGGGACGCTAACTGCGGGAGTGTCAGTGCGCTACGCGGCCTCCCCGCGTAGCATTGACGCGATCGCAGTGCTCTCCCCCTTCGTTAATGGGGAGGGCATGCTATGAGTTCTGCAGTGATGCAAGGTGATGTGGCCACAGCCCAGCACAGAAGCGGAATGTCGGGCTGTGGCCACAAAAAATATCACCGAAGGCCGGACCGATAGTTGGTCGAAAAATCAAAATGGCGCCGCACCCCTCCCCTTTAGGTATTTCCCTGCGAGCAGAGTGCGGCCCAGTTCACGACCCGCGAGGCTGGCACTGACATCGCCTGCGGCGGACTCGTGGGGTGCTGCCCAGTTTCCGCTGTGGGGCAAAAACAGGCCGCACGGGTCAAAAACGGAATGTCGCGCACGGCGATGAAGTAATCGCCGGAGACCCAGCGGCCCGGGGCGCTACCAGCAGGAGCGGGGCGCCACCCATTTTCCGCCTCCGCAAACTCTCGCGCAATTTCATGGGTGCCAATAGCGCCCATGCGAATTTCTCCTCCAAGATGCCATACTGCAATTATATAGGGCCCTGGTGAGACCACACCTGGAGTATTGTGAACAGTTTTTGTCTCTTTACCTAAGGAAGGATATACTTGCCATAGAGGAAGTGAAACAAAGGTTCACCAGACTAATTCCTGGGATAGGGGGATTATCCTATGAGGAGAAGTTGAGTAGACTCGGCCTATATTCTCTAGAGTTTAGAAGAATGAGAGGCGATCTCATTGAAACATACAAAATTCTTACAGGGCTTGACAGGGTAGATGCAGGGAGGATGTTTCCTCTGGCTGGGGAGTCTAGAACCAGGGGTCACAGTCTCAGAATAAAGAGTCGGCCATTTAGGACTGAGATGAGGAGAAACTTGTTCACTCAGCGAGTGGTGAGTATGTGGAATTCTCTGCTCCAGAGGGATGTGGAGGCTCAATCGTTGAGTATATTCAAGACTGAGATCGATAGATTTTTGAATATTAAGTGAATCAAGGGATATGGGGATAGTGCAGGAAAGTGGAGTTGAGCTAGAAGATCAGCTATGTTCCTACTGAATGGCAGAGCAGGCTTGAGGGGCCGAATGGCCTACTCCTGCTCCTATTTTGATATGTTCTTATGCACTGGAGCAGGCCAGATCCTGGATTTGTCCCTCCCCTCCCCACCCAAACTTTTTATGGGCAAGGCTTACACTGCGAAATTGGCACAATATTGCAGGTACATCCTGATTGGCTGCTCCTAGGATGCGCACTGAATAAGATTGTGTGTTTGAATGAATGCACCAAGAAAAATGAGATTTCATTCAATGCACATCAAACGCATTATGAGTACATTAAACCCCTGTCAGTATTCATTTAAAAATCCCTTGATATAATGTTTAAAAGGTACAATTATTTGATTGTTGCACTGTTTATTATATTTTTAATTGTATCATATTATTAATTAAAGAGTCACTTTAATCTGTGCTTCATTATTTCTCCTGTAATCATCAGTGTGCAGGATCGAATGTATATCTTACTTCATGCTTAGAAAACGCTTGTACTCTAATGTTCTTTCCAAAAAGATTTTGCGGCAAAGTAGTTATTTAAGACAGATCTTTAAGTTGAGTTCTAGCAATCCAACACTTGTATACATTTCAGTATCACACTGTTCCTAATAGCATTCAGCTTGGTTTTCCCCTGAGCATGGTAACGGTTCCAATGTTCTTTGAAAGCTTTGGTGTTCCATTCCATACGGCACAAAAGTGATATTTTTAAAGTTCCAACTGTCCGTTCTCATGATGTAATGTCTAAAATTGTTCTGTCCCATCAATTTTCATGGATAAAACAGCTCCAATACTTCAACTAATGAACATTCATGACGCAAGTTTTGAGAACTCGTAGCACCAAAGGTCAAAAGTAATCAGATTGTGGGCATCATTTCAGCAAGCCACTGGCTTTCTATTTTGTAGTTTCTCAGCTGCCCCTTCTATCGGAAGTGACTCTTTGTACCTCAGCAGCTGGATGCTCAATTCTGTCCCCCACCCTCCTGCCCCCCGCCCATCCCCCCACACTATTTCCAGATAGTTTTACTGCCTCCTCCTCTCCTGAAGGCTCGGGCTACAGTTCCATGGATGCCATTCAGCCTCTGATACCTCAGTCAAATCACTGCTCTTCATATGGGAGTCTTGACATTAAAGAGTAAGTTCATCACTGCCTGTGAGGAGCCGCACTTGGTGAGCACGGGTCAGAAAATGAGTGTGTTCGGCTCTTTAACATAGTTGGCCCTGATGATCTCCTCACCAGACACATGCACAAAACAAGTCTGGAGATAAAAAAGCTGGTATCAGTAGAAATGACTATGAAGCTGTTGGATTGTTGTAAAACCCAATTGTTTCACTGATGTTCTTTAGAGAAGGAAACACTCCGTCCTTACCCGATCTGGCCGATATGTGGCTCCAGTCGCATGCCAAAGTGGTTAACTCTTATCTGCCCAAGAAAAGGCCCACTCAGTTATATCAAACCTTAGGAATGGACAATAAATACCAGCCTTGCCACCGAGAATGGATAAAAAACACACACACGTCATGTATTGATGCTTCGGGTCACTAGACACCAGAGGGCGCCACTGTCGGAGGTCATCGGGCTGTACGCGCGTGTGCGCGGGCCCTGGTATATAAGTGCTGGTACCATGTCTTGTAGTCACTTTGGGCGCGAATAAAGTGGACCAGGTTTACACCTGAGCGAGTTTACAGTAACATCTTTTGAGTCATTATATACATAACAACACACGCACACACACACACACACTTCCAGCCGGGGTCGCTGAATAATAATTAGGAGTAGGAACGATAGCCGATTTTTCCTTCTTTAACCTCACGGTGCTGAGGCCAATTGTAGCATTCCAATTGCCGCCGTAGCTGCGATCAGCTGTTCAGTCCCCTTTCCCCAAATCTATTGTGCTCCTGCCTCACTCTGTCCTGTGTGTGTCTAAACCAATGAGAGGCCATTTGACTTATGGCTAGAAATTCATTATAGCCCAGGAATAGGTGGTATAATTGGAAAAGTTGGAGAATTAGCGCCTGGCGCTAAAGCTTTAGACTGCACGCAAACTTTGTGCTCACTGCTGAAAGAAATGATTGGAGTCCTAAGCCCAAGCTCATTGGCGTTACGCTCAAAGGGTGGACCGATATCTGGTGCAGTCTAATCGCAAGTCATAATTGCCACAGGCTTTTTCAAGTTCTTAAAGAGGAGGTTCATTGACACTGAAGAACCTAATTCTCAGCATTGCTGGCTGTGCAGCTGCCTCAGCAAGCAGCAGCAGGTCAAGGAGAAAGAGCCGGAGGACTGAACCAGGTGTATTCATGGTAGATCCACGCCCCAGGGAGAGAGCCTGCAGATTCTGCGATCGAGCATTGGAGGCGTTGGTGTTTACTGTGGAGAGATGGAGGGTGGTGCTCTACCCAGCAAGTGGCAGGAGGCCCTCGCCACAAGTCTTGTGCACCATGTGGAGGGAGGTAGCACAGCACGTCTCGGGCAGCACTGTGGTCCCCAGGACCCACACACAGTGCAGGAAGAAATTTATCAACCTCACTCGGGTGGTCAGGGTGAGTGAATGATTCGACAAATCCTATATACCACCATCTGAACCACAGTCTGCACACACTGCCCAAAGCACCACATCCCCATTCCTCACCCACCAGCAATCTCTACCTACCCACATCTCACACCTTGCACACAATGACAACTGTTCAACCATGGCAGGCACATCACCCAAACACATTGCTCCACACTCACTCACACACTCTCCTTTCTCTTGCAGGCCAAGGTGGCTCACAACAGGAGGGAGCAGGAGCGCACAGGCGGGAGACAAGCCGACATCCAACCACACTGTGCGTGGAGAATCGAGTGCTGCAGATTATTGGGCACCAGGTGGTGGGCACCATGTCCACCGGCGACAGTGACCCCCTTGGGGACAACAACAGTTTGTTCATCCCTGCTCCTTCTTCTTACATCCCACGTCCCCCTCACTCCACAAGCAGTTCACACTTTCCAGCTAATCATGCTCTACACGCATTTCTCCCTTCCTGCCGCCCTCCCCTCACCTTAACTCGACTCTTGTGCCTTTATGCTTTCAGATAATGAGCAAGACCTGAGCAGCCTGTCCCTGAGGGCACCGTAGAGAGTGAGGCGGGAGAAGAGGAGGAAGAACACACCATTCATTGCATGTCTCGCCCGCGGACACCACCTCAGATACTGGCACTAGTGTTAGTTAGAGGCTGGTGTAGTAGCGGGATCTGTTCAGGGTGAGGCGCCAGAGACGAGTGAGCTGCAGCAAGGCACAGGGGGAAAGGATAACTTGGGAGCCAGCTCCCCGGAGGGCGAGATTGTGTGCGAGTTCTGCTGCACAGGTCTCAGATAAGGATCTTGATGGGGAGGCATTTAGAAGAAGGGTGATGGGCATGCACACGGAGATGATAGGTACAATGGCAAGGGTGCCTGAGAGTCCCTCGGCAATGATAAGGAGCAAGGAGAAGTCCATCTACAACACTGCACAGAGCTCTGCGCACAACATGGAGCCCATCATTGCCACTCTGCAAACAATGGTAGACTTCCAGAGAGACCGTGGTGACCCAGACCTGATGCCGCGTATGGTGGGTGATCTAGCAGCTTCCATTGCAGGGCAGGCTGAATGGACACAATGTCTTAGTGCTGTAATGCAGTCTATGCTTAGTGACATCCAATCTCAGACTGCTCTCATGCAGTCTCAGCTTGATCCCACGCAAGCTCTGACTGCTACCATTGAGGCTGGGTCCACCACTGTCAACCAGGGCTTTCACGGTATCTCAGCAGGCCAGCAATCTGAGCTCCAACAGATTGGTGGGGATGCTGAGGTGCTGCCCCGGGGCAGTGGCAGTGGGTCAGTGGAGCAGGTCCCTGTTTTCCTCTCAGGATGACAGCATTCCTGCTCCTACCACTGTCACTCCGCCATTGCCTTTGTCACTGCCTGTCATCTAACCAGCCCAGACTGCTGACACCCATGCTGAGGTGGTGCAGTCTGCAGCTGGGCCTTCCAGGCCCAGAGCTGATCGAGGGTGTCCTGCAAGGTCATCTGTAGTCTCTGGCCCTGACACACAGCAGCCTTCCACCAGCCCTGCTGCAGCCACAGGGGAACGTGGAGGTGGTGGTGTTCCCATGTGCCTGCTGCCTTTGTCCTTCTAGGTGGTAGAGGTTGTGGGTTCGGGAGGTGCTGTCGGAGAAGCCTTGGTGAGTTGCTGCAGTGCATCTTGTAGATGGTTCACACTGCAGCCACGGTGCGCTGGTGGTGGAGGGAGTGAATGTTGAAGGTGGTGGGCTGCTTTGTTCTAATTTAATTCAATGTGCATCTTGGGATCCCAATTTGTTGTTGATAATGATGATGAATCCCAATTTGCATATTAATAGAGTCTACCGCCTAACTGAGACAGGCAGTCTATTCGCCCAGCGAAAGGCCCTGATTAAAATAGGGACCTCACACTGCTGGCGGGTACAGTGCGATAAGTCATCCCTCAACATCCCTGGGGACAGAGGCCTCAAACTCCCCAATAGGCCGGAATCTTACCAGCCCTGTAGTGCGGGTTTGGAGGTGGGCCCGCTGTCATAATGGCCGTGATTGACAGTGAGGCGGGATCTCACTCTAAACCCGGAGTTTACATCTCACTGCGGAGCACTAGAGTAGGCAAAGGCACAGTAACAAGAGGCACTAAGGGATTGCACAAGGGTGAATAGTTCATATTTTGTTGTAAATGTGTTCACTGATTTTTGATCAATTTATTAATTCAGTTTAGATTTTTTGTGGTGTCTCTCATTTCAGCATTGTGCTCTAATATAGCCTGTGACAGGGATGGAATGATGGGAATGTGGTGAATGGGAATGGAGTGTTATGTATGCAAACTTCACCAATGTGTAAGACTTGCCACTAGGGGGCACACCTGTGGGAGACCTAAGGGTCACCTGTGCACCCTGGGCAAGCAGGTATAAAAGGCAATCCACCATGCTGCTGCCTCACTTTGGAGCTATATTAAAAAGACCAAGGTCACAATGGTTTGAGCATACAACACAGTCTCGTGGAGTTATTCTGAACTTAACATGGAGATTAATTCATTCGAACCGCAGTCTCACGGAGCATCCTACCAGAAGGCCGATTGAGTGGCTGCCTCCTCCCTCTCTCCTGTTCCTCCTCATCATGATCCTCCTTGTTTTCTTCCTCCTCCTCTCCCTCTTCCTCCTCCTGAGGTGGTCTCACAATCCCTGGTGGCAAGGGCTGGACCATCATGATAGCCAAGTTGTGGAGCATGCAGCAGACCGCCATGAAATGGGACACCTGCTCAGGCAAGTACTGGAGGACTCCTTCTGAGCGGTCAAGGCAGCGGAACCGTTGCTTCAGCACTCCGATGGTCTACTCAATGATGTTCCTGGTGGCGGCATGGCTGTCATTGCATGAGTGTTGGGCAGGAGTGTTGGGGTTGCAGAGGGGAGACATGAGCCTGGTGCAGAGCGGATATCCCTTGTCTCCAAGCAGCCAGCCGCGAGCTTGACATGGTGGCTGGAAGAGAGCTGGCACAGGATGAAGGCAGTGAGGATTCGCTGTCTGTGGTCGCACACTAACTGCACAGTGAGTGGTAACCTTGCGATTACAGAAGAGCTCAGGATTGTTATGCGATGCCCGCAAAGCCACGTGGGTGCAGTTAATGGTGCCCTGCACCATGGGGGGGTCCTGCTATCCTGGCAAAGCCACATGCACAGTCATCCTGCTTCTCTCTGGTGAGGGGGAAGGAAATGTAGTCCCCTTTCCTACTGTAGCGAGGATCTGTGACCTCCCGGATGCAGCGATGGACGTTGAACTGTGAGATGTTAGCTAAGTCTCCTGTTGCCGACTGGAAAAAGATCCGCTGGGAAAAGAATTTAGGCCACGATGACCTCGACTGCCACTGAGAGAGCTGTGGTCGCCCTGATCTGAGGCTGGAGGTCTGGGTGTAGGAGATGGCAGAGTTCTGTGACCACCTCCTTGGTGAAGCGGAGCCTTCCACTACACTGCTCCTTGCTTAATTGGAGGGAGGAGAAGTGCTCTCGGAAGACCGTCCGATCTGTGAAATTGATTGTCTCCACCAACCTTTGCGCCTGGAGGAAACGGCGACAGGAACAACTGGCATGAAGCACCAGGAAGCCCTAGGAGGGTAAGGCCTCCTGTTGAGAGCTCTGATGGCCCTCCTCCTCTTCTGGCCACATGTTCTAGTCTTTCTCGCTGCCTCCGCTCCCTCCGCCATAGATCCTGGAGGACGAGGTCAACTGCCAGTACAGCCCCCATTAATGTAACCAAGTTTGATTTTTTTAAGAATAAATGTTGCTACTTTTTAGTTGCCACAACACTCCTGAGCGGCGTGCGGCATGGGAGCAGCATGGAGGCATGCCACTACAAGGTACAGCATGAGCTGGCGCAGGAGGGCAACGGCAGCGAAGAGTGATGTCAGCAAGGTCCAGGTCGGTGATTGGAGCGTGGACAGATGCAGCAGGAGCGGCGAGATTGGGGTGAAGGAGCTGTGAGAGACTGTGGAGGGACGTGATCGGAGCCCAGGGGCCCAGGGGCAGTGCGATCCAGCCCACACTGCGATATGTGTGCGGACTAGGCCCGTGCAGCAGAGCAGGTCTCCAGATGTCTTGGGTAACCCTTGCCACTGGACCAAGACCTAGCTCTGTCAAGCCTGTGTGGTGGCTGGTGTGCAACGGTCACCACACGTTAAAAAAATCCACACACAGGCATCTTCCACCCTTGAGGATGTAGTTCGGGTTCTTCATTCGAAACATCTGTGAACTCATCCTTTTTTTGGCGTGGAAGCAAGTCATCCTCGTTTGGAGGGACCGCCTATGGTGATGATACTAAATAACCTTGAAATCGCGGAATGAGACTGTTGCACTGTGAAACTGATAATAAAGCACTGAAACGCCACTGACCTACAGCTGCGACTCATTACTGATGATCACTTTAAATAATGTCCCTGGAGCCAGATTCCTGGTGCTTCATGCCGGTTGTTCCCGTCGCCGTTTCCTCCAGGCAAAAAGGTAGGTGGAGACAATCAATTTCGCAGATCGGATGGTCAGTGAGCATTGCACACTCACTGATGTCACAATCCACCTAGCGTTGAGGCTCCCGCGTGCAGCGCTGTATTCGCCGCACTTCAGCGATACTGTTCTAGCGCCCCGTTAGCGCCATCTGCTGGCACTAAAGTACTGAATTTTTCCCCCATAAAAACTTACGATTTTCCCAGAACAGCATCTAACTGGTTATTGAATTAATCCAGAGTTTTTGCTTCCACTGCCTGGCTCAAAAGCATTCTAGACAACAGTCACTCTGTATGAAGTATGATCGGACATCAGTTCTGAACTTGCCTTTTACCAATTTCTATCAATGGCCTCTTGTCCTGCAGTTGTGGGTTAACTTGAAATTGTGTTTTACTTTTCTATTCTACTTAGTATTTTATGCACTTCTATGAGGTCCACTTTCATTCTCCTCCTTTCAAGTTTGAAGAACTGTTCTAACTTTCTTCTTAACTTAAAGAAAAAGAAAGATCTTGCATTTCTATAGCACGTTTCACAACCTCAGCTTGTTCCAAAGTGTTTTATAGCCAATTAATACTTTTCTTCAAATGAAATGCCTATCTGTGCCCTTCCTCTGTTCTTTCTCACTCTGTGTCTTTCCCTTGTCTCTCAGTCACCTTCTCACACCTATATTTTTCATATAGCTATGTCTCTGTCTCTCTCGACCATAGTGCTCAGCTCTCCCCAAATATGCCGTGGCCCCTATTGTGCCTCGGTGATCTTTCTGTGCTTTTCTGGAATGTGATTCGCACAACCAGGATCTGTATTCACTCCCATGGACATTAATCCCGCAGTTTCCCTTGTTGTCCGTCATATTGAGTGAAACTGAGGTCCCAGTGTCTTCCTAACCTAAATAGAAATCAGGATAAACCGGCATCTTCTTCAACTCCACATGGATTGCCATATTCTATCCAAACATGGACACAGGATAGCTTCCCTACCCATTTCTATAGAAACCTTTTCCCAGCAAACAAAACTGATTCAGGGTCAGTGGTTGGAGGTGCCACCTTTTGGATGAGACATTAAATTAAGGCCCCGTTTGCCATCTTCGGTGGATGTAGAAGGTTCCATGGCAGGATTTCTAAGAAGGGAAGGTGTCCTGATCAACATCCGTTAAACAAATTCTCTGGTTATTTACTTTGTTACTATTTGTGGGACCTTGCTGGGCACAAATTAGCTGCCGTGTTTCTCTGCATTATAACAGTGACTACACTTCAATAATAATTCATTGGTTGTGAAGCACTTTGGAGTGTCCTAAGGTCATGAAGGTGCTATATAAATGGAAGTCTTTTTTCCTGATTAGGACTAATGAGTTATCTCAATTACTTTGGACAAAGAGAAACGAACAAGCAAATGGTGCAAAGCATGGACAAGAGTCCTTAAATCGAGACACCTGAAGAGCCAAAAGATTCTCAGATGAATCTATTTTCTTTGACATGAAGAGGGTTAGGGGACTACGAGTCAGGTCTTTAAGGTGCTGGGAAGCAAGATATAGATGTGAGCTGTCTTTTTGTCTTAGAATGTGGGTGCAGAATCAGAGATATTGGTTTAAAAGGAACAAGCTTCTCGGGATGAGAGGAAATCTTTTCCACAGAATAACAGGTATGTGGAATAGACTCTGAAAACCAGTTGGTGTTGTGTCACACGAACTCCTTCGAGAAGGAACTGGACAATATCTGGATGGGAATGAGGTTGCGGCAAAAAGGATAAACTGAGGTGATTGAATACTTCACGAGGTAAACTGGTCTGCGTGCAACTGGAGTGGAGTCACATACTTTGTGAAGTGGGGTTTAATTGCAGCGATGTGAGGACAGATGAATATTCTGCAGTTTTGGTCAATTACCTTTGGGGAAGAGGGAGTATTTATGCAGAACTGTACCTCAGGAGACCGCAGGGTAGAATTTATAATAGGGTGGAGCGTACATGGTCTTTGGAAGCAGCAGAATCATTGGGCCACACAGTCCATTTCTGTTCCATATTTTCTTGCTCCGATATTTTTATTGATGGAAGATTGAAACAAAGATGAAAAGAAAAGAAAAAGAAAGACCCGCATTTATAAAGTGACTTTCACAACCTCAGGATGTCCCAAAAGATTACTTTTGCAGTGTAGTCACTATTGTAATGTAGGAAACGCGGCAGCTGATATGCACACAGCAAGAACACACCAACAGCTATGTGATAATAATCTGTTTTAGTGATGTTGATCAAAAGAAAGACTTGCATTTATATAGCACCATTCACGACCACCAGATGTCTCAAAGCGCTTTACAGTCAATGAAAGCAAATAAAAGAAAGATTTGCATTTACTATATATAGTGCGCTCTATGACCTTAGGACGTCCCAAAGCACTTTACAGCCAATTAAGTACTTTTGGAGTATAGTCATGTAGGAAACGCCGCAGCCAATCGTGCACAGCAAGGTTCCACAAATAGCAAGGTGATAATGATCAGAAAATCTGTTTTTGTTATGTTGATTGAGAGATAAATATTGGCTAGGACACTGGGGATAATTCCCTTGCTCTTCTTCGAAATAGTGCTATGGGATCTTTTACGTCCACTTGAGTAGCAGTCGGGGCCTCGGTTTAACATCTCATCTGCCACAGCACTCCCACAGCACTGTACTGGAGTGTCAGCCTAGATGTATGTGCTCAAGTCCCTGGAGTGGGGACATGAACCCACAACCTCCTGAGTCAGAGGAGCATGTGCTACACACTGAGCCACAGCTGACACTTGAGGGATATTAGCCAATACACCAGGAAGAGGGGAAGAAGTGCATCATCCCAATAAACGATTTAATGCTCCTCCTACTGTTATTCAATTTGTGCAGATGTGCAGTTTCCACAATGCAGCAACATAAATTACTATTGCTCGTGACATCATTGTTACAAAAAGTCACATCTAGGCTCTTAGGCTTTGCTCCTTTCCACCAAAGGGGCTTGTTGAACATTCTTCATGAAAACGGTGACCCTTTAAATGGGAAAATGTAAAACCCCTGGCAGAAATTTGGATGGGTTAATTCTCAAAAACATAAATAGCGTGATAACTAAAGAATAGGCAGAGAAAGAAACATAAGGAACAGCCAAAGAAACAAAGATCAGGGCAGTACCTGGGTCTACATCAATCATTCCAAGATATGAATTAACCTTTAACAGTCAGAATAACAAGGAGGAAATAGAAGCCTGACTTAAGTAAAAAGGCACATGAACAGATAATTATAAACTAACACAGCTGAGGCTGCACACAGGGAGGTTAAAGTAACAGTGACCTCAGTCTTTATTAAGATATTCCAGAGTGAGGAACAGGCTTATATACAGTGCTCCCAAGGGATGCTGGGATCCCTTGGGACTTCAGGGGATGAGCTCCCTGGTGGCGGAACATGGGAGTGCATGCTTTACAGATACACAACATCACTCCCCCCCCCCCCCCCCAAAGTCAAAGTGAAAACTATTTATAAGGTGAGGCGATCGGGAGCCTTTCTTTCCCTGGTGGACCACCTTGGTACAAATGTCTGTTCTGATGTGTTGGCTGTGCCCTCGCTGGGCTGGCGTGTTGTTGGTCCTGCAGGGCTGCTAGGTGAGCTTGGCCTTGCTGGGCTGTTGGGCATGATGGGTTCGATTTCCTGATCCAGCGTGCTGTCGTTGATCATTTGGGTGTGTGTTGTGGGCTTGAAAAAGATGGTGTCTGCTGTGGGTTGTTCAGAGCAGTCTGTGAACTGCAGCCTTGTTTGGTCCAGGTGCTTTCTGCAAATTTGGCCATCGTCTAGTTTGACTACAAACACCCTATTCCCTTCTTTAGCTATCACCACGCCCGCGATCCACTTGGGACCATGTCCATAGTTTAGCACATACACAGGGTCATTCAGATCAATTTCACGTGACACAGTGGCGCGACCATCGTTTACATTTTGTTGCTGCCACCTGCTCTCTACCTGATCATGCAGGTTGAGGTGAACCAGCGAGAGTCTGGTTTTAAGTGTCCTTTCATGAGTAGCTCAGCCAGGGGCACCCCTGTGAACGAGTGGGGTCTCGTGTGGTAGCTGAGCAGTACTCGGGACAGGCGCGTTTGGAGTGAACCTTCTGTGACTCGTTTAAGGCTCTGTTTCATGGTTTGTACTGCCCACTCTGCCTGCCCATTGGAAGCTGGTTTAAATGGGGCCAAGATGACATGTTTGATCCCATTGCGGGTCATGAATTCTTTAAATTCGGCACATGGCCCATTGTCACTGACCAGTATGTCAGGCAGGCCGTAGGTGGCAAACATGGCCCTCAGGCTTTCAATGGTGGCGGTGGCGGTGCTTCCCGACATTATTTCACATTCAATCCATTTTGAAAAGAATCCACCACCACCAGGAACATTTTATCAAGAAACGGCCCGCATAGTCGACATGGATCTTCAACCATGGTCTGAAGGGCCAGGACCACAAACTTAGTGGTGCCTCTCTGGGCGCGTTGCTCAACTGAGCACATACACTGCATTGCCGTACACAGGACTCTAAGTCAGAGTCGATACCGGGCCACCACACGTGGGATCTAGCTATCGCTTTCATCATTACTATATCCGGGTGTGTGCTGTGGAGATCCGAGATGAATGTCTCCCTGCCCTTTTTTGGGAGCACTACATGGTTACCCCACAACAGGCAGTCTGCCTGAATGGACAGCTCGTCATTTCGCCGCTGGAACGGCTTAATTGGCTCTTGCATTTCAATGGGGATGCTGGCCCAGCTCCCATGCAGTACACAGTTTTTTACTAGGGACAGCAGAAGACCTTGGCTGGTCCAAGTCCTAATCTGGTGGACTGTGCGGTAGCTTCATCTGCCTTAGGTAGCGGGTATTGGTCAAACGCTTCCATGACCATCAACAAGTCTGCGGCAGCGCCACCATCAACAAGTTTGAAGGCTGTGCCATTTCCACCCCCGTGGTGGGCAATGGTAGCCGACTGAGAGCATCTGCACAGTTCTCGGTGCCTGGCCTGTGGCGGATGGTATAGTTACACACTGATAGCGCGAGTGCCCACCTTTGTATGCGGGCTGAGACATTAGTATTTATCCCCTTGTTTTCAGCGAATAGGGATATGAGGGGCTTGTGATCGGTTTCCAGCTCAAATTTGAGGCCAAACAGGTACTGATGCATTTTCTTTACCCCGAACACACACGCTAATGCCTCTTTCTCAATTATGCTGTAGGCCCTCTCGGCCTTAGACAAGCTCCTGGAGACATAGGCGATAGGTTGCAACTTCCCTGCACATTAGCTTGTTGCAATACACACCTGACTCCGTACGACAACGCATCACATATTAGCACAAGTCTTTTACATGGGTTATACAATACAAGCAGCTTGTTGGAGCATAAAATGTTTCTGGCTTTCTCAAAAGCAATTATTTGTTTTTTTCCCCATACCCAGTTCTCACCTTTGCGTAATAACACATATAGGGGCTGTAAAAGGGTGCTTAACTCCGGTAGAAAGTTATCAAAATAGTTGAGGAGTCCCAGGAACGACCGCAGCTCCGTGACGTTCTGTGGCCTGGGCGCATTCCTGATAGCCTGTCTTGGTGTCTGTGGGCCGAATACCGTCCGCCGTGATCTTTCTCCCCAAAAGCTCCACTTCTGTTGCCACGAAGACGCATTTCGACCTCTTCAGCCGAAGCCCTACGCGATCCAGTCACTGGAGGACCTCCTCCAGGTTTTGTAGGTGCTCGGCGGTGTCCCCACCCATGACCAATATGTCATCCTGAAAGACCACCGTGTGTGGTGCCGACTTGAGTAGGCGCTCCATGTTTCTCTGGAAGATCGCTGCAGCCGACCGAATTCCAAATGGGCATCTGTTGTAGATGATCAGTCCCTTGTGCGTGTTGATGCAGGTGAGACCCTTTGAAGACTCCTCCAGCTCCTGCGTCATGTAGGCCGAAGTCAGGTCGAGCTTGGTGAACGTCTTGTCTCCTGCCAGCGCCGCAAATAGGTCATCTGCCTTAGGTAGCGGGTATTGGTCTTGTAGTGAGAAACGATTAATAGTTACTTTATAATCGCCGCAAATCCTGACCGTGCCATCACTTTTGAGGACTGGAACAATCGGGCTGCCCACTCGCTGAATTCCATTGGGGAGATGATGCCCTCGCGTTGCAGCCTGTCCAGCTCAATTTCCACTCTCTCCCTCATCATGTGAGGTACCGCTCATGCCTTGTGGGGAATGGGTCATGCCTCTGGGACCAAGTGGATCCGCACCTTTGCCCCAGAAAAGTTTCCAATGCCTGGCTCAAAAAGGGAAGGAAATTTGTTATGAACCTGGGTACATGAGACCTCATCGACATGTGATAGCGCTCGGATGTCATCCCAGTTCCAGCGGATTTTGCCCAGCCAGCTCCTTCCAAGCAGTGTGGGGCCATCGCCCGGGACAATCCAGAGTGGCAATTCATGCACTGTGCCCTCGTAGGTAACCTTGACCATGGCGCTGCCCAGGACAGTGATGAGCTGTTTGGTGTACGTTCTCAGTTTCGTGTGGATGAGGCTCAGGGCTGGTCTGAATGCCTTGTTGCACCACAGTCTCTCAAACATCTTTTTACTCATGATGGATTGGCTCGCACCAGTGTCCAGTTCCATGACTACGGGTAAGCCATTCAATTTTACATTTAGCATTATAGGTGGACATTTCGTCGAAAACGTGTGTACCCTGTGTACTTCAGCATCTGCCTCCTCTCTCTGAGCCTCGAAATTGCTTTGATCCACTATGGACCGATCTTCCTCTGCCACGTGGTGGTTAGCAGGTTTTGCAGAGCTTGTTTGCAAGCTCGTTGGAGGTGCCCCATTGTTTCACAGCTCTTGCAAACATACCCTTTGAAGCGGCATGAATAAGCTGAATGGAAGCCTCCACAACGCCAACAAAGTGTGAATTGCCTTGCATTCATCCTTTGTTAGGGACTCCGAGCCATCTGGGTCACCTGAGGCCTGCTGGCATTTGCAGATCGTTGTTTCTGCCCTGTACATTTCTGCTCGCAAACACAATTCCAGTTAATTTATGAACATTTATGTGCTGAGAGGTTTGTTTGGTGTTATCACATAAGCGCCTGTGCTATTGCAATGGCCTTACTGAGGGTCGGTGTCTCTACAGTCAAAAGCTTTCGTAGGATGGTCTCGTGGCTAATGCCCAGTACAAAAAAGTCTCTGAGCATTTGCTCCAGGTAGCCATCAAACTCACATTATCCTGCAAGTGGCCTTAGCTCAGCAACGTAGCTCGCCACTTCCTGACCTTCAGATCGCTGGCACGTGTAAAACCGATACCTTGCCATCAGCACGCTCTCCCTCAGGTTAAGATGCTCCCGAAGCAGTGTACACAGCTCCTCATATGACTAATCTGTGGGTTTCACCGGAGCCAGAAGATTCTTCATGAGGCTGAAGGTCAGTGCCCCGCAGACCATGAGGAGGACCGCTCTCCTTTTTGCAGCGCTTCCTTCTCCGTCCAGCTCGTTGGCTACAAAGTACTGGTCTAGACGTTCGACATAGGCTTCCCAGTCCTCACCCTCCGAGAACTTCTCCAGGATGCCCACAATTTGCTGCATCTTTGCGTTGGATTCGTATTCTCGTTGCCAGTTATTGTGTTCCTAACACAACGAGGCTGCACACAGGGAGGTTAAAGTAACAGTGACCTCAGACTTTTATAAGACACTCCAGAGTGAGGAACAGGCCTTAGGGCCGGCTTATATTCAGTGCTCCCAAGGGATGCTGGTATCCCTTGTGACTTCAGGGGATGAGCTCCCTGGTGGCGGAACATGGGAGTGCATGCTTTACAGATACTTCAAATTATCACATCTGGCATTCATGAAACATCAGTGCTTTATCAGTTTAGACTGGATGGGATTTATAGTCTGTGCTGGCAGTCAAACCACCTTTCTAATACTGTACCGTGTTTTCTAGGCAGGCTTATATCATGGCTCAGTGGTAGCACTCTCGTCTCTTTGTCAAAACGTTGTCGGTTATAGCCCCACTCCAGAAACTTCAGCACATAATCTAGGCATGACCCCAGGACTGAGGGAGTCATAAGAACATAAGAATATAAGAATGTAAGAAATAGGAGCAGGAGTAGGCCATATTGCCCCTCGAGCCTGCTCTGTCATTAAATACGATCATGGCTGATCCGATCATAGACTCAGGTCCACTTCCCTGCCCGCTCCCCATCACACCTTATTCCCTTATCGGTTAAGAAACTGTCTATCTCTGTCTTAAATTTATACAATGTCCCAGCTTCCACAGCTCCCTAAGGCAGCAAATTCCACAGATTTACAACTCTCTGAGAGAAGAAATTTTTCCTCCTCTCAGTTTTAAATGGGCGGCCCCTTATTCTAAGATTATGCCCCCTAGTCCCAGTCTTCCCTATCAGTAGAAACATCCTCTCTGCATCCACCTTGTCAAGCCCCCTCATAATCTTATACGTTTCGATAAGATCACCTCTCATTCTTCTGAATTCCAATGAGTAGAGGCCCAACCTTCTCAACCTTTCCTCATAAGTCAACCCCCTCATCTCCGGAATCAACCTAGTGAACCTTCTCTAAACTGCCTCCAAAGCAAGTATATCCTTTCGTAAATATGGAAAGCAAAACTGCACATGGTATTCCAGGTGTGGCCTCACCAATATCCTGTACAACTGCAGCAAGTCTTCCCTGCTTTTATACTCCATCCCCTTTGCAATAAAGGCCAAGATTCCATTGGCCTTCCTGATCACTTGCTGTACCTGCATACTCACCTTTTGTGTTTCATGCACCAGGACCACCAGGCACTTTACCACTACTGCAGCACTTTGCAATCTTTCTCCATTTAAATAATAACTTGCTCTTCGATTTTTTTTCTGCCAAAGTGCATAACCTCACACTTTCCAACATTATATTCCATCTGCCAAATTTTTGCCCACTCACTTAGCCTGTCTATGTACATTTGCAGGTTGTTTGTGTCCTCCTCACACATTGCTTTTCCTCCCATCTTTGTATCATCAGCAAATTTGGCTACTCACTCCCTTCTTCCAAGTCGTTAATATAGATTGTAAATAGTTGGGGTCCCAGCACTGATTCCTTCGCAGCCCCACCAGTTACTGGTTGCCAACTAGAGAATGAACCATTTATCCTGACTCTTTGTTAGTTAGCCAATCCTCTATCCATGCTAATATATTACCCCCAACCCCGTGAACTTTTGTCTTGTGCACTAACCCTTTATGTGGCACTTTGTCAAATGCCTTCTGGAAGTCCAAATACACCACATCCACTGGTTCCCCTTTATCCACCCTGTTCGTTACATCCTCAAAGAATTTCAGCAAATTTGTCAAACATGACTTCACCTTCATAAATCCATGCTGACTCTGCCTGACTGAATTAATAATAGACTCCAACATCTTCCCAACCACAGATGCATGCACTGTCGGAAGGTGCCGTCTTTTGGATGAGACGTTAAACTGAGGCCCTCTCAGGTGGATGTAAAAGATTCCATGGCACTATTTCAAAGAAGAGCAAGGTAGTTATCTCCTGGCCAATATTTATCCCTCATGCAACATCACAAAAACAGATTATCTGGTCATTATCACATTGCTGTTTGTGGGAGTTTCCATGAGATGATTACACTTCAAAAGTACTTCATTGGCAGTACTTCATTTGGGACTTCCTGAGGTTCTAAAATGCATTATACAAATGCTAGTTTTTCTTTTTACGTCACTGATCTAATAGGTATTTGTCTTTTGGAGTTTGCAAACAATGCACCCAATTCCACTTACATAACTCCTCCAGATCATTTTGTGCATATTCACAATTCATAATGCAATATTCTGATATAATGAAACTCCACTCCTTGTTTATAATAACATTACGAAAGACAAAGAAAATACCATGACTACTTGTTCATTATTTCGGGTTTGAAAGAACCCCAACATCGATGGAAACTAGTGCTTCCAATTATTAAGCTCTTCCAGTCACTGGCTGAATTCAGAAAATAGGAAATGGTCAGTAATGTATTTGCTGCATGGGTTCTTTGCTTAAGAATTCATAGCAACACATTGCTCTTAAGAACTAGTTGGTTTATTTACAAAGGTTTAACAATCACACTACACATTACCAGTTCATCCACCAGGCTCACAACCACCTGCCTCATCGTGGATCCCCCGAACCCAACTGGCTGGGGTTTTATTGAGTCTTGTGAAGATCACGTGACAGGCTAAGCCACTCACAACGCAACAACTCTACAACTCTTTTAGTTGAAGACAAAATAAACAATTAAATCAAGTGCTCCCTGATTAAAAAGGGGGAGGGAGGGGGGGGGGGTGGAGGAACACGCCAAACACTTTTCAAATGCCCTTTTTTTTGGGGGGGTCACTAAAACCACAAATTATACAAGTGCTCCCTGGCTAAAAGGGGAGGGGGCACTAAAACCCGGCACAATAAACCAATTAAACTTAAAACATATAAAATCAAATTAAAATTTGGTTGCCAGGGGTGATGATGCACTCCAGTCCCTCCGGTTGCCCACCTCTCGCGGAAGGCCACGAGTGTACCATCTCCCAGGACACCCTGGCTCGGATGTAACCATGGAAGAGAGGCAGGCATTTGGCTGAATGACCCCCTCGACCGCCTGCTGCCTGGACCGGCTGATGGCCCCCTTGGCCGTGCCCAGGAGCAGTCCTACGAGGAGGCCCTCGGACCTACCCGCTCCCCTCCGCACAGGGTGCCCAAAGATCAGGAGTGTGGGACTGAAGTGCAACCAGAATTTGAGGAGCAGCCCCTTCAAATAGTGGAAAAGGGGCTGCAACCTCGCACATTCCATTAAAACTTGAAACACGGACTCCTCCAGACCGCAGAAATTGCAAACGGCCTGGAAGCCCGTGAACCGACTTAAAAATGTATTGCACGGGACTGCTCCATGCGCCACCCTCCAGGCCAAGTCCCCAATAAATAGGGGGAGGACTCCCTCATAGACTGCACTCCATCGGGAACCCCCGCCTCCTCCGGACGGCAAGATGGTACGCCATGGCGTGTCCGGACAGCAGACGAGGATGGCAAGGTGGAAAGTGTGCAGGAGCAGCCCGTACAGGAAACCCCTCTACGCAGAACTGAAAGGCATGGAGGGGATTTCCCCGAGGCGGCTGAAGTTGTGAGGCGCTGGCTCCCGAGGGAGGTTTTGGGGCTTGGCGCTGATGAGGAATTCCGTCCGGACGGGGGTCAGTTCGGACGGGATCTCCCCACGTGCTTGAGCCTCCTCGACACACCTAACGGAGTCAGGGCCCAGCGCTGTTTTTAGCGACTCGATGGCATCGGCCGCGCGGCGGACGTCGGCCCAGTTTAGGCGCCATGCCAGCAGGTCTGGCACCATCCAGCATGCTCCTCCGCCATCGAGCAGGTCCCTGACCCTGGTCACCTCTCCAGCCACAGCCCTCTCATCCGCCTGCCACCTAAAACCGCGGTCGTGGAGGTACGGATTCCTGAGCAGCAGCTCCTGCAGGACAGCCGCCACTCCAGCCGGTGGAGAGCTGCGCTTGGTGGAGACTTTGTTCCAGACCCTGGTGAGTTCCTGGTAAAAGACAGGCAGCTCCCGCATGGCGGTCCTGACGTCCCCCAGGCTCACAAACAGGAGCTGCGTGTCGTAATTGAGGCTGTACTGCTGGCGGAAGAAATACATTGCCAGCGCATGCCACCTAGGAGGGGGCTCGACGTAAAGGTATCTCTGCAGGGTCTGAAGACGGAAAGACGGAAAGTCGCAAGCTGGGTGCCTACGCACACCAACGCCTGACCGTCCTTCCTAAGCGGGAAACTCAAGACCGCAGCAGAGACCCAGTGCTTCCTGTTGTTCCAGAAGAAGTCCACCAGCTTCTTCTGTATCTTGGCAACAAACGCAGGGGGAGGGGTCAAAGTGACCAGCCGGTACTCAACAACTCTACAAACCTGTGAGCATACTCTCAGGTGGGTACTTTATTCTATTTTTTTTAACCAAAAATAAAGCTGTCATTTTCTGGTCATACTCAGGACCTGAAGCAGCAGTGGGAAGTATATAAGGAACTCACTCTGGTCCAGTGGGTTAAGGTTGTGGCACAGTGTAATGATATTTAACCTGCATCTTCAGCTACCCTACAAATGGCTTAGGGAGTGCTAGATGTTCACAGAGGCAGTGTTCCATTCCCCAGCAATGACGCCCGGCACTTGTTAGATTGTCAATCTACTGCTAAGTTTTGTCCTATCTGCTGAAAGCTAGACAAAGACTACCCAGGCTCATTTTATATCAGATTATTAAATCCAGTGTAGACAGAGGGGATTATCATCCTGTCAATCTGGGCTGCAAATCCAGTGTGCTCGCCCATTACATTAACCAGTGTCTTTGCATAGTTTCATCTTTGCGATCAAGTTTGTTTCATAATCGCTGGTATATCAGTTTAAAGAACATGCAAATCAGTCAGTAGGCATCACAGCGAATTAGCCCATGTGGTGAAAATAAACATCTTTGGAAATCTCTACCCCAGAGGGCTGTGAATGCCATTGAGTATATTTAAGACTGTGATCGATAGATTTTTGGACACTAAGCAAATCAAGGGGTATAGGGAGAGGGAAGGAAAGTGGAGTTGAGATAGAAGATCAGCCATGATCTGATTGAATGGCGGAGCAGCCTCGAGGGGCCGTAAGGTACACTACTGCTCCCATTTCTTATGTTATGTTCTTATTACCCTTGGAGGTTGATCAAGATAGAATTAAGTTGAGGAAAATTGCTATTTTCAAATAGAAAAAGATCACTGAAAAAGTATAGATCAATCAAATTCATATGTCAAGTGTAAAGTATTTCTCAGTGGTAGACGGAAATTGATCACCTGTTTATGGAACATTCCTGAGCTACCCAGTTAGACAATATTGGTCTCTGGGCTGGAGTTGATGTGGCCCACAGACACCAACAAATATCTGGAGGGAGAAATTCGTCCCCTTAGCACCACCCATTAGCGCCAGTATTGAGACCAGTATCGACAGGGCGAAGCAAATCCAGCGGTGCACGCCAATGCGGCACCCCCTGTAGCACTGCCAGTAACAGCTATCGGCGGGGACCTCAATGCCAGGGAGATCATCAGTGAGTGTGCAATGCTCACTGAATGCCCGATTTCCCAAATTGCTTTTAGCTACTTACCTTACCGCTTTTTATTTGTTTCAGCCATTGCAGCAGTTTCACTGAGTAATGTGAAGGTTCTTGTGGAAATGGCTGAGACCTTAAACAATTATTTTGCTTCCGTCTTCACAGTGGAAGACACAAAAACCATGCCAAAATTTGCAGGCCACAGGAATGTGGGAAGGGAGGACCTTGAGACAATCACTATCACTAGGTGGGTAGTGCTGGACAGGCTAATGGGACTGAAGGTAGACAAGTCCCCTGGTCCTGATGAAATGCATCCCAGGGTATTAAAAGAGATGGCGGAAGTTATAGCAGATGCATTCATTATAATCTACCAAAATTCTCTGGACTCTGGGGAGGTACCAGCGGATTGGAAAGCAGCTAATGTAACGCCTCTGTTTAAAAAAGGGGGCAGGCAAAAGGCAGGTAACTATAGGCTGGTTAGTTTAACATCTGTAGTGGGGAAAATGCTTGAAACTATCATTAAGGAAGAAATAGCGGGACATCTAGATAGGAATAGTGCAATCAAGCAGACGCGGCATGGATTCATGAAAGGGAAATCATGTTTAACTAACTTACTGGAATTCTTTGAGGATATAACGAGCATGGTGGATAGAGGTGTACTGATGGATGTGGTGTATTTAGATTTCCAAAAGGCATTCCATAAGGTGCCACACAAAAGGTTACTGCAGAAGATAAAAGTACGCGGAGTCAGAGGAAATGTATTAGCATGGATAGAGAATTGGCTGGCGAACAGAAAGCAGAGAGTCGGGATAAATGGGTCCTTTTCCGGTTGGAAATCAGTGGTTAGTGGTGTGCCACAGGGATCAGTGCTGGGACCACAACTGTTTACAATATACATAGATGACCTAGAAGAGGGGACAGAGTGTAGTGTAACAAAATTTGCAGATGACACTAAGATTAGTGGGAAAGCGGGTTGTGTAGAGGACTCAGAGAGGCTGCAAGGAGATTTGGATAGGTTAAGCTAATGGGCTAAGGTTTGGCAGATGGAATACAATGTCGGAAAGTGTGAGGTCATCCACCTTGGGAAAAAAAACAGTAAAAGGGAATATTATTTGAATAGGGAGAAATTACAACATGCTGTGGTGCAGAGGGGCCTGGGGGTCCTTGTGCATGAATCCCAAGAGGTTAGTTTGCAGGTAATCAGGAAGGCGAATGGAATGTTGGCCTTCATTGCGAGAGGGATGGAATACAAAAGCAGGGAGGTCTTGCTGCAACTGTATAAGGTATTGGTAAGGCCGCACCTGGAGTACTGCATGCAGTTTTGGTCACCTTACTTAAGGAAGGATATACTAGCTTTGGAAGGGGTACAGAGACGATTCACTAGGCTGATTCCAGAAATGAGGGGGTTACCTTATGATGATAGATTGAATAGACTGGGTCTTTACTCGTTGGAGTTCAGAAGGATGAGGGGTGATCTTATAGAAACATTTAAAATCATGAAAGGGATAGACAAGATAGAGGCAGATAAGTTGTTTCCATTGGTAGGGGAGACTAGAACTAGGGGGCACAGCCTCAAAATACGGAGGAGCCAATTTAAAACCGAGTTGAGAAGGAATTTCTTCTCCCAGAGGGTTGTGAATCTGTGGAATTCTCTGCCCAAGGAAGCAGTTGAGGCTAGCTCATTGAATGTTTTCAAGTCAAAGATAGATAGATTTTTAACCAATAAGGGAATTAAGGGTTACGGGGAGAAGGCGGGTAAGTGGAGCTGAGTCCACGACCAGATCAGCCATGATCTTATTGAATGGCGGAGCAGGCTCTAGGGGCTAGATGGCCTACTCCTGTTCCTAATTCTTATGTTAAGTACAAATTGGAAACATATATTCTTCAAAGATTCAAACTGCAACACTTGATAAGATTAATGGGGGCTGTACTGGAATGCCACCTCGCCCTCCAGGATCTGCAGCGGATGGAGCGGAGCGTAGGCAGTGAGAAAAATGGGGACATGTGCACAGAGGGAGGAGGACGAGGAGGAAGAAGACGAGGAGGAAGAAGATGAGGAACAAGAGGGAGGGAGGAGGCAGCCAACAATCGGGCTTCCAAACGGTGGGTCCATGAAGTGGTGTGCCATGTCTCTTCACATAGTGCGGCAGACTTGTGGTGAGGGCCTCTTGCCAGTTGGTGGGTACAGGACGGCCCACCTTCTCTCCACCGTTAAAACCAAAGCCTCCAAAGCTTCATGGGGAAAGCCTGCGGGCTCTCTCCCTGGGGCGGCAATCCATGAGCATTTGTAAATAAGTGCTCTTTCTCCTTGTCCTTCTTCTTATGGTTGTTGAGGCAGCTGCACACCCAACAATTCTGAGAATGAGATGCTGCAGCATCAATAAACCTCCCCTTTAAGTAGTGAAAAAAGCCTGTGGCAATCATGAGATTCGAGTACACTGCACCCGATATTGGTCCAGCCTTTGAGTACTGCCAATGAGCTTGAGTTCTTAGACTTGATTTAAGACATTTTACTGAGCAGTGAGGATGAATTTTGCGTGCAGTCGAGAACATTTTTGCCTGGCGCTAATTCACCATCTTTTGTCCTAACATCACTCATTCCTTGGCTATAATGAATTTCCAAGGGTTTCAAACATGTTTCATTCACAGTAAACTTTTTTTCCTTGTGGAGTTCCCATTATGTTACAGTGCAGCATGATTTCTGTCCTGTAGCCCCCCTGCCATTACTTATTGGGGTAAAGTAGGACTAAATCAGTCCTCATGGCATTGCAAGAGGGAGGAAGTCCAGGCACAGAATGAGATATGGAACACAATGCTAGATTAAGGGCTGAGCCCTATCTGTGTGTCCGAGGAGATTACAGATTCTGTCACATTAAATACCAGAAAATTTGTGAGTAAGCTAGACAATGCTGACTCAAGACCACCATCCGCATGTGGAATCTACTCATCAGAGGATCATAGAGATGGTTAATATTGGTGGAGTGGGGGCGGGGGGAGTATTAGAGCTGAGCCACCTCACACATATGCAGCCTGGGACATGGAGAGCATGACATGAAACTGATATCGCACTGGTTAAATTAACTTGCATCAAGTGCTCACACCTTTCAAAGATACAGCAAATTCCCCAATCCACCACCAACAACGAAAATGTTCTTCTGCGCCAGCACTTCCCAGTCCCACTCCTGCCACTGCTTCAAAAACTGTGCGCACTCCACCCACCCCCGACCCTCTGCAGGAGCTGTCTGACCTGGAGGAGTGAGTGCTGTGGCTCACTGGCCCGCAGGTGGCTGGCGCCGTGGCTGGCGGAGATGTTGACCCTGCTGGGGGCAACAATGGTATCTTTATCCCCTCTCCTTTTCTCATTTTCTCATCCCACTTACCCGTCAAACCAGAAGGCTTTATCACTTTCCAGCTCCTGATACTGTCTGCCTTCCTTTCTCCATTCCTTTCCCCCTGCCCTCAGCTTAACGCGAGTCTTGTGCCATTTATGCCTTCAGATAATCAGCCAGCAGATGACCAGCCTGTCCCTGAGCCCCCTCATGACACTGACGAGGGAGAAGAGGAGGAGGACCCAAGCACTGCATCATTGCATCTCTCACCCGCAAGCACTGGCTCAGGGACTGGCACTACACGGTCATTAGATGATGCACCAGGGTCTAGCGGGCTGTAGAAAGGTCATGGGGAAAGGGTGGCTCGGGAGCCAGCTCCCCGGAGGGAGAGTTCACGCGTGGGTTCTGCTGCACAGGACTCAGATGAGGACTTCGATGGGGAGGCGTTCACAAGAAGAGTGATGGCCATGCACTTCGACAGGTTAGGTGCAATGGCAAGGATGCCCATGAGCCTCTCCCCAGTGGTACAGAGCATGGAGGATCCTGCCTCCAACATTATACAGAGCACTGCGCATACCATGGAGCCCATCATTTCCAGTCTACAGACGATGGTGGACACCCAGAGAGACCGTGCGGATAAAGACCTCATGATGCGTATCATGGCCAATGTGGCAGCTTCCTTTGCAGCACAGGCGGAAGCAACGTAATGTCTTGGTGCTGTAAAGCAGACAATGGTTGGTGGCACTGAGTCTCAGACTGCTCTCACGCAGTCTCAGTTGAATAGCACATATTTTGTGACTGCTGCCATCTGTTATGTCTTTAGATGCTCTGATAATGACTCCATGAGGCAATGTGTTGTACTTGAACTGTAATGACCTTAGTCCTTTATTGATAACTCCAGAGTGAGGATCACACCTGGTGGCCTGCATTTTATACTAGGCCAGGCACACCTGTACAGGTAACCTACAAGTCTCCCACTGCGGTGTCCCCTGGTGGCACACCTTGTAATAGTACAAGCAGTAACCATGTAAGATACATGACAACACTCTCCCCCGAGCCTTTAGTGCAAATCGCCTCTGCATTGACTGTGCTCTGGGCTTAGCTCTATCTGGTTGACCTTTGGCGGGTCGTTTCCATCTTGGGTGAATGGGTGGTGTTTCGTTGGCAGTAGAGTGCAGGTGGTTTCTGTTTGTGTGTGTCCATGACCACTCCATTCTCTTCCCCCGCCATCCCCACATACAGATGGTGCCGTTGGCTCATTACATTCATATGCATTCAAGTCGAAAAAAAAATTTGCATTTACAGTATTGCATTCGTGGTACATTTTTGGGATATTCTTGGAGTCAGTGCTGCGGTCAGTGCCAGAACTGCTGGATGGTGTCCAGGTAGTCTGGTGGCGGCGCAGTGCCCAGTGCTGGCAGTGGGAACCCGGTTGGCTCAAGTTGCCTGCTCTCGGGGCTTTTGCTGTTGCTCCTAGCGTCGGGCAGGTTCACAGATGCCTGTGACCTCCCTGTCCTCTCCTTGTGCCCCAGGTCACTGCTGCTCCCTGAGGAGCAGTTGTCTAGCAGTGCACAAGGAATTGCTGACTCGCTTGCCTGGGCGTTATTTGGTTTGGACTCATGGCTGGTCCCGGTCCCATTTGGGAGAACTGTTGCGGGTGACCCTTCGTTCCCGCGTATGGCCTTGGTGGCGATAGGGTCTGGGGGCTGCGCCTCGGCACAGTTTGCTCCTTCAGGCTTGTAGCGGTAGATGCCGTCGGGTGCCTGAGAGGTGGAACCGATCAGGGGCAGGGTATCGATACCGGTGCCGTTGCCCTCCTGAGATCGCTTGCTCTGCAGCTTGTATGTATTAACTGCTTGTGGCCACATTCCATGATCCATAACTCTGGTCCCAGGGATGCAGGCTACTACATTTGGTAGCTCGCTGGAGTTGTGTGCTCCCGATGGGTGTCTGCCCGCTGCATTGACGGAAAGCAGTTGAAATCCTACATCGCACAACGTTTCATTACTCATTGTAAATAACCTGTAGCTCCGATCGCGATCGCACGACTTATCTTTGCTTATTGCATGTACACAATTCTGATCATCAATTGCACATTTTACATCTAACTCTCAGTTGCTATTACGTTGATTGAGAATGTGCCTTTAATTGTAGTAGGTTGCAGGCCTCCATTAAGAGAGCCTTACTTTCTTTACCCCAATCCTCTTCTCCATTTGGTGCCACGTGTTGCTCCATCAGCGCTGCACCTCGTGGTCTGGCCGCCGCCATCTTTTTCTTCAGCGCCTCACCTCGTGGTTCAGGCGCCATCTTTCCTCCATCCACGATGTCGACTGCGGTGATCCTCTTCTCCCCAGGTTCTGCCACCGAAGCTGGGAAGTCGCCTTTGTATCCGTTTTTCTTCCTCCGGAGTCCTGCCACTGGAGCCTGGAAGGTGCGTTCGGGTCGTCTCAGCTGATCATCTCCACGCAGTCATACTGAGCGGTCTGTGCCTCGGGTGCTGTGCTGGTCTGCTCTCTGGTGCCGGGTCCACCCTCAGGTGAGGGCTTGCTTTGCCTCTGAGCACGGAGGACGTCGATCGCTGGAGGAATGAAATCTTCCCAGCTCCAATGGATCTTCTCCATCCACCTTTTTCCGAGTAACGTTGGTCCATCACCTGCAACAATCCACGGAGGTAACGTGTGCAGCACGCCATCATAGAGTACCTTTACATTCGCACTACCAACGACTGGGATAAGTTCATTGGTGTAGGTGCGCAGCTTTGTCTGAACCGGGACCAACTTGGGTCATTCAGTTTGATTGTCCTATAGCCTCTCAAAGGCTTCTTGATTCATTACTGACTGGCTCGCCCCTGTGTCACTTCCATGAAGACTGGAACGCCATTTATCTCGACTTCCATCCTCAACTTGGTGGTGCAGGTAAACATGCTATATACCTCATCGTGGGGCTGAGCTGCCTCTCTGCCTATCGGTTCATAATCCACGCTGGATTCATTGCCACCTGCAGACTCTTCATCAACACAGTGAGTCATATTTCTCTTACACATTCGCTGGAGGTGGCCCTTTATGCTGCAACCTTTATACACATAGTCTTTAAAGCGGCACTGGTAAGCCCTGTGATTCCCTCCGTAACGCCAGCCTGGTGCTACTCGATTAGCCCCCCTCGGCGCACTCTGAGTTAAAGGACTCGGGGCCTGTCCTTCCTTCCCTGAGAGAGTTCGCGCTCCACAGTCCAGCCTCTAAAGGCGCCACTCTGTGCACAGTACTTGCCGGGTTTGAGTCCTGAGGATGAGTTATCTGCCTAGAGCCGCAGGTCGAGGTCATGAATGCCTGGCTCACGGAGATGGCCTTCTGCAGTGTGACTGTGGTATCCTCAGACAGTAGCTTATGAAGAAGTCCCTCGTGGCTGATTCCAATGACAAAGATATCCTGCAGCGCTTCGTTGAGGTGATTGCCGAAATCACACGGTGCCGCCACCCTCCTGAGGCCTGCAGCATATTTCGCGATTTCCTGGCCTTCAGGCTGTCGGTGGGTATAAAACCGGTGCCTGGCTGTGAGGATGCTCTCTTTGGGCTTGAGTTGTTCTTGGATCAGAGTTACCAGCTCCTCGTACGTCTTGGTCGTTGTCTTCGCTGCTGCCAGCAAGTCTCTGACGAGGCCACAGGCGGTGGGCCCACAACTGGTTAGCAGGATAGCTCTGTGCTTATCAGCTAGTGTGGCCAGATTGTCGCCTGCCAGGTCATTTGCTGTGCAAAAATGGTTAAGCCTCTCCACAAAGGCATCCCAATCATCACCATCGACGAACTGCTGCAACGTACCAAGGGTAACCATTTTCGCATGAAAGTCCGCAATCTCGTCGCCAATTGTTATGTCTTTAGATGCTCTGATAATGACTCCACGAGGCAATGTGTTGTACTTGAACTGTAGTGACCTTAGTTCTTTATTGATAACTTCAGAGTGAGGATCACACATGGTGGCTTGCATTTTATACTAGACCAGGCACACCTGTACAGGTAACCTACAAGTCTCCCACTGTGGTGCCCTCTGGTGGTACACCTTGTAATAGTATAAGCAGTAACCATGTAGGATACATGACACCATCACCACTGGGTCCTCCACAGTCGATTAGGGGTCTCACGATGTTGCAGCAAGCCACCAATCTCCAACAGTTTGGTGGGGAGGCTGAGGTGTTGCCCCGGGGGAGTGGCAGTGGGTCAGTGGAGCAGGAACCTGCTGTCCTCTCTCATGTTGACAGTATTCCTGATCCCACCACTGTCACTCCGCAATTGCACTTATCGCTGCCTGTCACCCAGCCAGCCGACTGCCGCCGCCCAGCCTGATTAGAAGAATGAGAGATGATCTCATTGAAACTTATAAAATTCTTAAGGGGCTTGACAGGGTAGATGCTGGGAGAATGCTGGGGAATCTTGAGCTAGGGGTCATAGTCTCAGAATAAGGGGTCAGCCATTTAGGACTGAGATGAAGAGAAACTTCTTCATTCAAAGGGCTGTGAATCTTTGGAATTTTTTTACCCCAGAGAGCTGTGGATGCTCAGTCGTTGAGGTTATTCAAGGTAGGGATTGATAGATTTTGGGATATTAATGGAATCAAGGGATATGCGGATAGTGCAGGAAAGTGGAGTTTAGGTCAATGATCAGCCATGATCTTATTGAATGGTGGAGCAGGCTCGAGGGGCCGAATGGCCCACTCCTGCTCCTTGTTCTTATATTCTTAATTCCCTGCTCTCAAACTCTGGCACCTCCATTGTCTCAGATTGAGTGGCAGGCCTCCTCCTTGTCCCAGAATCAGTGCTCCTTGCCTCTGCTCCCTTCCAGGATCTAGGCCTGCTGCTCCTGGGAATGGAGGTATATCCATGCTGGGGAAGTGAAGCAGGAGCACTGAGCCTGGGAGAGGGTGACGACTGAAGCAGAATCCAGGAGAGGAGGGAAAATGGGTCTTGAATCCAAGAGAGAATGCTGTGGAGAGAATGGAGTGTGAGGTGTCTACTCTGCTCAAGAGTAAAAGCCTGTGTCTGCTCTGGGATTCAGGATTTAATGAGGGTGTTAGGTTTATTTATTTAAATATAAAAAGAATGACTAATTTTCAAGCGCCTTTCATGATTCCCAGGAGATTCCAAAGCGTTTTACAGCCAATGAAATACTTTTGGAGTGTAGTCACTGTTGTAATGTGGGAAATGTGGCAGCCAATCTGCACACAGCAAGCTCCCATAAACAGCAATATGATAATGACTAGATAATCTGTTTCAGTGATGTTGGTTGAGGGATAAATGTTAGCCAGGACACTGTGATAGCTCCCCTGCTCTTCTTCAAAGTAGTGCTAAGGGATCTTTTACTTCCACCTGAGATTTAACATCTCATCCGAAAGACGAAATAAAATGAATGAGGGGCATTGATTTATTTATTTAAATAGGCTTAATGAAGGGCACAGACATAATGGGCCCAAGTTTCGGGCCGCGCCTAAAACAGCGCAACCCGGACCTGACGCCCGTTTTTCGCGCCAGAAAGTGCACCTAAAAAAAAGTACCTATTCTCCCGCTCCCAGCAGGTCCTCTGCGGCTGGGCGCAGCACGAGCTGTGGGGGGCGGCGCCAGGTCCCTGCGCTGAAAACAGTGCCGCGACCTCTGCACATGCGTTCAGTTGCTCCAGGCGCCCAAAACTGTGGGAGGGGCCCGAAGCACACAACCCCTAGCCTTGGCCGAATGGTCTCAATGGGGCTGCGTGGATAAGGCTCCTCCCACCCGACCGGACCCGACCCGACCCGACCCGACCTCCGCTCTCCCCCCCCCCTCCCCCAGCGACCTGCCCCCTGGCAACCCGACCTCCGCTCCCCCCACCCCCGGACCTCCGCAACTCTCTCTTCTCCCCCCCCCCCCTCCGCGACTCTTCCCCTCCCGCCCCTGGACCTGAGCGACTCCCCCCGAGACCCGACCCCACCTACCTGTAAATCCAGCCGACAGCTTGGGCCCGGCCATTCAGCCTCCTTCTCTCCCTTCCCCCCCCCCTCACCTTCCCCCCTCCCTCCTCTCTCTTTCCCTCCCTCCCTCCTCTCTCCTTCCCTCCCTCCCTCCCTCCTCTCTCCTTCCCTCCCTCCCTCCTCTCTCCTTCCCTCCTTCCCTCCTCTCTCCTTCCCTCCCTCCCTCCTCTCTCCTTCCCTCCCTCCCTCTCTCCTTCCCTCCCTCCCTCTTCTCTCATTCCCTCCCTCCCTCCATCCTCTCTCCTTCCCTCCCTCCATCCTCTCTCCTTCCCTCCCTCCATCCTCTCTCCCTTCTCCCCTTCTCCTCCCCCCCACCCCCTCCTCCCCCACCCCCCACCCCCCCTCCTCCTCCCCCACCCCCCTCTACCCCCACCCCCCACCCCACCCCCCTCTACCTCCCTCCTCCTTCCTCGCCCTCTCCCCCCCAACCCCCCTTCTCCCCCTCCCCCACCACCCCCTTTCTCCCCCTCCCCTCGCTGTCAGAAACACAGACACTGACAGACAGAGAGTGAGAGACACACGCACAGACAGACAGAGAGATAGAGAGGTAGAGACACTCACAGAGACACACTGGGGAGAGCATCCCAGCACGCTGTTGGAGGACTCCCAGTGCAGAAGTCGGTAAATGGAAAACGTTTTATTTATTACTTTTTTTTAAATTATTTTTTATTAATTTTTTTTGATTGATTTATTGGTTGATTTATTGATGTATTTATCATTTATTATGATGGCTCTTTATTTTTAAAACTGAAGTGTTTAATGTTTGTAAACTTTCCTTTAAACCCCCCCTCCCCCCCCCCCATTCCCTACGCCTAATTTGTAACCTACGCCTGATTTTCTAAAGTGTAGACAAGGTTTTTTCGAACGTACAAAAATCTTCACTTACTCCATTCTAAGTTAGTTTGGAGTAAGTTTTCACTGCCTAAACTTTGAAAACAGGCGTAAGTGGCCGGACACGCCCCCTTTTGAAAAAAAAATTTTGTTCCAAAGTGAAACTGTTCTAACTGACTAGAACTGGAGCAAACTAAATGCCGAGAATTCAAATTTCTAAGATACTCTATTCTAAACCAGTTGCTCCAAAAAAGCAGGAGCAACTCAGGCCGAAACTTGGCCCCATTGATTCAGGTACTAATTTATTCTTGAATTTCTATTCCTAAGCAGATCGATCCATCATCCTATAATGAATATTCAATCATAACAAGGCCCCACTTCTGAGGTCATTTTTGTTTTTACTCCACTGGGATGTGGAAGTGAGCCAGATTGGGATGTGACTGGCACAGTGAAGATTCTCTGAAAAATTCTACACAGGAGCCATTCTCCGTTCATTACACCCGTGGCTATTTCATTAAAGAATGTTTTGAATAACGCTGACGTAATTTGTGTTGACCAGATTAATTAGGGTCTGGCATCTAACATAACGTTTGCTGCTCCCAAGGTTCACTATCCTTCGAGATGTTCTCGCTCTTGATCAGCTTCCGATATTATTCCTGTTAAATTAATGGCCAAGAAAACACGGCACAGATGGTTTAAAGATGCTGTCAATAAAACGGCGCAGTCCTTAGTGAGGCCGTTTGTCGTTGGGAATAACTAATGCAATGTACGCAATGAAGATAAATAATTGTTCAGCTAACGCTTATTTAACTACGGAAATATCTTTCAAAGTAATAAATTTACAGGCACTGCAGCAAATAGATATTAACTCCGTGGTGTGTGTTTATTTTTCAATTAAGTTCTGATCTTATGTAACCTGTGGTGCTTTGGATCGGTCCATCTCGATTATTATGTCCAAAGCTCTCTTTTGCAGCACTGTAAAAATTTGTAGGAACAGGGAAAGACCATTAAGCCCAAAAAGGCCTTTTCTTTTTAATAAATCAACCCCACCGACCTGTCTCCCAACCGTATCGAAGTCCTGGAGTGAGCCTGAAGCCACAACGTTTTGACTCAGTTGCGTGATAGCTGAGCCAACCTGTGCTATACCTGAGCTGCAAAACTCAAAATTGATACTTTAAAAAATTTTTAACAGTTCACATCCAATTGCACTGGGTGAGTTTGTTTGATAAAGAAAGAAAGATTTGGATTTATATAGCGCCGTTCACAATCACCAGACATCTCAAAGCACTTTACAGCCAATTAAGTACTTTTGGAGTGTAGTCACTGTTGTAATGTGGGAAACGGGGCCTCCAATTTGCACACAAGCAAGATCCCACAAACAGCAATGTGATACTGACCAAATAATCTATTTTTTGTCATGTTGATTGAGGGATAAATATTGGCCAGGACACCGGGGATAACTCCCCTACTGTTCTTCGAAATAGTGACATGCAATCTTTAACATCCACTTGAGAGAGTAGATGGGGCCTCGGTTTAACATCTCATCCAAAAGATGGTACCTCCGACAGTGCGGCACTCCCTTAGATGTTTCTTTATACTCAAGTTCCTGGAGTGGGACTTAAAACTGCAAACTTTGGACTCAGAGGTGAGAGTGCTACCCACTGAGCCACAGCTGACACTGGTAAAATGTTGTTACCTTCAGCATGGAAAACTTGGTCAAAGAAGCGTGTTTTAAGGAGAGTCTAAAAGACAAGGGTGTGATGGTGAAGCGGAAGGTTTTAGGGAAGGAATTCCAAAATGTAGGAACTAGACAGTTGAAGAGATAGGGTGCAGTCAGGCCAGAAATGGATTTAAATACAAGGACAAGAATTTTAAACTGGAGACACTGGGGGACTGGGAGCCAATGTAGGTCAACAAGGACAGGTGGGATGGGTACAAGATTGGATAGGGTCTGCAGAGTTTTGGATCAGCTGAAATTCACAGGGTGGAGGATGGGAGGTTCCCAGGAGAACAACAACAACTTAGATTTATATAGCGCATTTAACGTAGTAAAACGTCCCTTGGTACTTAACCAGAGCGATATCAATAAAAACATTTTTAACATCGAGCCACAGAAGGAGAAATCAGGGCAAGTGATCAAAGGTTGGTCAAAGAGATAGGTTTTAAGGAACATCTTAAAGAAGGAGAGTGAGTTAGAGAGGCAGAGAGGTTTAGGGAGGGAATTCCAGAGCTCAGGGTCTAGGCAACTAAAGGCACGGCCACCAATGGTGGAGTGAAGGAAATGGGGGATGCGCAAGAGAATTGGAAGAGCACAGAGATCTCGAACACTTGATTGGCTGCATGAGGTCACAGAGATAGGGAGGGGCATTGGAATAGAACTAAGCTATAAGTGTGCAGAATCTTGTCAGTGCTTCTAATTGGGATGCCTTTAAAGTACGACTCATGTGTGAAATGGACAATGAAAATTTCAGAATGATTTTTTAAAGATGCTTCAGCTTGGCTAAATCTGCACTGTAGTCGACTGACTATAAATAACATAAGAACATAAGAAATAGGAGCAGGAGAAGGCCATACGGCCCCTCGACCTGTTCCGCCATTTAATATGATCATGGCTGATCCAATCATGGACTCAAGTCCACTTCCCTGCCCGCTCTCCATAACCCCTTATTCCCTTATCGTTTAAGAAACTGTCTATTTCTGTCTTAAATTTATTCAATGTCCCAGCTTCCACAGATCTCTGAGGCAGTGAATTCCACAGATTTACAACCCTCTGAGAAAAGAAATTTCTCCTCATCTCAGTTTTATATGGGCGGCCCCTTATTCTAAGATTATGCCCTCTAGTTCTTGTCTCCCCTATCAGTGGAAACATCCTCTCTACATCCACCTTGTCAAACACCCCTCATAATCTTATACGTTTCGATAACATCACCTGAATTCCAATGAGTAGAGGCCCAACCTACTCAACCTCTCCTCATAAGTCAGCCCCCTCATCTCCGGAATTAACCTAGTGAACTTTCTCTGAACTACCTACAAAGCAAGTATATCCTTTCGTAAATATGGAAACCAAAACTGCACGCAGTATTCCAGGTGTGGCCTCACCAATACCTTGTATAACTGTAGCAAGACTTCCCTACTTTTATACGCCATCCCCTTTGCAATAAAGGCTAAGGTTCCATTGGCCTTCCTGATCACTTGTTGTACTTGCATACTACCCTTTTGTGTTTCATGCACAAGTACCCCCAGCACTTTGCAATCTTCCTCCATTTAAATAATAACTTGCTCTTGGGATCTTTTCTGCCAAAGTGCATGACCTCACACTTTACAACATTAAACTCCATCTGCCAAATTTTTGCCCACTCACTTAGCCTGGCTAAATCCTTTTGCAGATTTTTTATGTCCTCCTCACACATTGTTTTTCCTCCCATCTTTATATCGTCAGCAAACTTGGCTACATTACAATCAGTCCCTTCTTCCAAGTCATTAATATAGATTGTCAATAGTTGGGGTCCCAGCACTGATCCCTGCGGCACCCCACTAGTTATTGATTGCCAACTCGGGAATGAACCATTTATCCCGACTCTCTGTTCTCTGTTAGTTAGCCAATCCTCTATCCATGCTAATATATTACCCCCAAGCCCTTGAACTTTTATCTTGTGCAGTAAACTTTTATGTGGCACCTTGTCAAATGCCTTTTGGAAGTCCAAATACTCCACATCTACTGGTTCCCCTTTATCCATCCTGTTTGTTACATCCTCAAAGAATTCCAGCAAATTTGTCAAACATGACTTCCCCTTCATAAATCTATGCTGACTCTGCCTGACCGAATTTTGCTTTTCCAAATGTCCTGCTACTGCTTCTTTAATAATGGACTCCAACATTTTCCCAACTACAGATGTTAGGCTAACTGGTCTATAGTTTCCTGCTTTTTGTCTGCCTCCTTTTTTAAATAGGGGTGTTACATTTGCAGTTTTCCAATCTGCTGGGACCGCCCCAGCTTCCAGGGAATTTTGGTAAATTTTGGTAAATTACAACCAATGCATCCACAATCCCTGCCGCTACTTCTCTTAAGACCCTCCATTCCTCCTGTTCTGTATTGGTCTTGAGGGGAGTAACATTAAGTACATCAAGTCACCAGGACTTCGACCTATTGCTGCTTCTTCAACTGCGGGTTTTGTGAAGCTGACTGTAAATTACTCTGTCAGATGAACGCAGAAATATAAAACTATTGCAGGTCATATCCAACGATCCCATCAGATCCGTGACAAGGTGAGGAAGTCGCCAAACCAAACTCGCCATGGAAACGTCACTGGACCAATGGAGTGCTGAGGTCATTCAATTCCAGAAAATATTTTTAATCCAATAAAATTGAACAGCAACAAGCTGTCCAATCACAATCGTGCCAAGAAAACCAGGATAAATAGCTTACAGGAACATCACTAATTAATAACTCATCTAAAAATCCAATAGAAATCAGATTAATTCCAGTCAGACTGCAGTAAATTAAAAACTATACAATACAGGATATCAGTTGCACAAGACCCGAGGTTCATTGTAATAGATTAATTGAAAATCTATTAACTTAAAATTAATTTTCCACTGACATCTCATTTGTATTCACGCTTGCCTTTTGTATTTTGTTTCAGTTCCAGGTAGGGCCAGTTACTTGGGTCTTTTACTAGTTTATCGCATAACTTCCCTCACTGCCTGCACTTTGCTCCTGTTTGACTCTATGGGGTCGGTTTTAACGTTTGGGTGAACCGTGCCAGCAAACCGTGCCATTGTTACGCCCATGCCGACAACGAAAGAGACTGTAAGAGTTCTAAATCTCTGGCATTAAAGTGACAGCAAGACCGATTCTTTTGAAACAATTTGGAATAGTTTATTAAACACACACACATGCACATCTATCAGCAGTCCTCAGCTATCCTACAGATCTGCTTAGTTACAACAGATACAATGATATTACAATAAAAAAGGGTATAAAAAGGTCTTGTCTTCCCTTCCCTTCCCTTCCCTTCCCTTCCCTCTGGCAAAGCACATGGCCTGTTTCTTTGTCTGTAAAGGGGGGTTCTGCTTTTGCCATATGCTAAGGAGAAGAGGGAGAGCAATCTTTGCTTGGATTTTTATACTCCTTTCGGCCATTGTTTCTCAAAAAGCCTCAGGATTGGGTCTTGGTTCCAGGGCCATTCCTGATTGGCTTCTCCTCACACATGTGTCTGTCTGGAGGGCCGGTGCCATTCCTTGATTAGGTTAATGGCTTTCCAATTAACATCTTTTCTAGTTTGGTGAGTTTCAAAGCCATGCTTCCTTTGTAACTTGAGTTCTGTCCAGCCAGGAGACATGAACTTGGGGAAGGTATCCATTTTGTCTCTTTTAACACTGCAGCCTTTCCATATAATCTACACTTTTAACATTTATATATATACAGAATCAATTTTATCATTACTAAACGCTTTTTATTCTTACAGATTCCCCATCTTGAGGGGGAAATATCCTTATTGACTCCTCCACATGGTTTATCTCCTCAGGGCTCACATATCATAAACATTGTGAGGGTTCTGATAGCTCTGCTGTTTGTGTTTTTGTGAGGTGGATGACCGCTGTATAATGGGTTTTAAACTTAGAGAATGAGAGAAAAGTGGATAGCCTGTCTGTCCCCACCTCGTAAGGCATATGCCACATGTAGGGGATTTACTATAGCACAATAACATCTCCAGCAGAGACCCTCCCCTTCCCTTCCCATCTCTTCAGTGCACCATCGCTTCTCAAAGCACATTGATGTTCGTAAGTCATGCTGCAGCTCCCGCTTCTCCATCTTCCCTCGGCTTTGGTCGTGGCCAGTATCGCCCCGACAATCATAAGGATCCGTATCATGGTCTGTGGGAAACAAGATCAGTGTAGTATTTACTCTTCGGCAGTTTTTAACTGATTAATGTGAAACCATTTCTTGTATTTAACGCCCTTTTCCCCTGGTAACTGACTCAAATAAACCACGGGATTCAATCGGTCTATAATCGTTTGCAGTCCCCACCACCTGGGCTCAAAGGCCTGCTTCTTTTTCCCATAATTTGGAATCATTACTGAGTCCCTCACCTGATATTCAAAGGGACATACTTTCTTGTCAAAGTACCTTTTAATTTGTCTTTTTGACTTCCCCAATTTGGTGGCCACAAATTGATTCATCTGATCGGTGTGATCTACTACTTGTTCCAGCCACTTGAAACTACATGATTTCATTGTCAGGGGACTCATCCCTGTTAGTGCTGGCTAGCCTGACGTTCTCATGCGTCTTCCCATCATGACCTGATATGGGGAGACCCCTGTTGTTCTATGAGGTGTGGACCTCATTGCCATTAAGCACATTGGCAGCATGTTAGCCCATTGAGTGGGGTGGTCCGTGCTCAATATTTTTAACTTTAACTTGAGGTTCTGTTCCCCCTTTCGATCCCTCCGGATGACTGGGGGTCGTGAGCAATATGTAATTTGTGTTTTATCCCCAACATTTCCTGCAGGTGGGTAAAAATGTTACTGGTAAAGTGTGAACCTTGATCGCTATCCACTTGTACTGGTACTCCTCACCTACAAAACACATGATTTAATAGTGTTTTAGCTGCCGTGATTGCGGTGTTGGAGCAGCAGTGGAATGCTTCGATCCATTTAGTGAATTGATCCACCAACTTTAGGGCTGAAAATTGCCTTGCACCTGTGGAAGTGGCCCAATGAAGTCTATCTGGAGGTGAGACCATGGTCCTTGAGGTGGTGGCGTGCTTTGAAGCAAGGCTCGGTTAGTGCAGCTGGGAGGATTGTGCTGCAGGCATGATAGGCATCATGCCACGTATTGGTTGATTGTTCTCCTCATAGAAGGCTACCAAGCTGTGGATGCTACCTTATAGAAGGTTACCAGGGCCGAATAGTGCCCTGCTGTGGGGTGGGAGTGAAAGAGGGAGAGCAGTTCCTGACCCACCTCTGGTGGAACACACACCACCGGGCAGGCGTTTGGCTTTCTTTTGAACATCAGCAGCTCTCATCTGAGTCAGGGACAGTGGCTAGTCTGGTATTGGGAGCCCAGGCTGTTGTTTGAGGAAGGGATCTGGCTTCCTGGTGCCAGGCACTTACAACAGCATATGGCCAGTATTCTGTAGCAGGGATTTTAAATCTAGATGATCTGTTGGGGAGGCCTTGCTAACAGCATTGCAGAGCTGAACAACTATATCCTCTATCTCCCCATCAATCGCAACATCCTTGGCTGCTCTGGAATTTCCCTCACTATGTGGACCCCCTTTTCTATGGGCTGCTACATTTCTTATGAAGCAGGGCTGGGATCGCTGTTTAAGGTATGACCAGAGCAGGCGTAACCAGGGCCTATGGACCAGGGCCTTACCACCTATCGTACAATTTTTGTGGTATCAGAGCAAGGAGAGCATGGTGTCTATAACATACTATCTGACCAAATATTCACGGATCTATCTGAGGTTTCCTTCACAGCGGTTAGAAGTGCAGCGATTTCTGCATATTGTGAAGACTATCTGTTGCATCTTTGCTGGATGGTTCTTTCTGGCAATATCACAGCATACCCAGTGTGATGGGATCCTTCAATGTGATATGAGGACCCATTGCTGTAGCTATCTGGGGCACCCTGTATGGGCTCTTCCTGCACAGGATGGGTCTCAAAGTTAATCAGGGGTAACGGACATTCATGCGGGTCCCCCTCATAGATCAGAAATTGTGGTAGCAATGTGGTGGGTTTGAAAATTGTATCAATGTCTCTTTCCATGAATTCCAATGTCCATTTGCTGAGGCGCTGCGAGGAAACTAGCGAATCTCCAGGTTTCATCAGTAGTTTCAGAGGTGTGTGTCCGCTGTGCAGGATTGTAGCCTGTTACCCAGTAATAAAGGTAAAGTGATGTACCGACCAGAAGACAGCCAGTAGGTGGCGCTCGCATGCGGTATACGTCTTTTCTGCCCCCTGCAGGATTCGAGACGCATGTGCAATGGGCTGTAGTCAATCAGCTCACGTTTGGCACAGAACTGCAGTGAGACTTTGTTCTGTAACCCGACCTCTAAATGAAAGGGCTGTGTGGGATCGGGAGGAATCAGATTATAGCACTGCAGTTTTTAATTTTGCCACGGACTGGGTGTGAGCATCAGTCCATGCCGGGCATATGTCATCACCCTGCAGTTTTATCAAATTATACAGGGGCTTTGCGCACTCTGCAAAGCCTGGGATAAAGTTCCTTTAGTGCCCCACCAGACCCAAGAATGATCGTAGGGCTGTTTTGGAAGTGGGTAATGGCAGTCGCTGTATTATCTCCACCTTGTGAGAGTCGGGGAATGATTCCCTCTGGAGAAATGGACACTCCTGAAAGGTGACCCGTTCTTTTACAAATTGAGCCTGACGGGGATTCACCTTTAGTTCCGCCTGAGCCAACAATGTCAAAAGTTCGTGCAAAAGGGATAGATGCTCCTCCATGCTGTCGGTTGCCAGCAGTAGGTCGTCTACATACTGCAGCAAGCAGGTAGGGCAGGAAAAGTCTTTTAAAATTGCAGCCATTCTTTTGTGGAATATCGTGGAGGCATTGTGAGACCCCTGAGGCAGAGGTGTCCAGGTGTAGCTCTGGTCCTCAAATGTGAACGCGAATTTGTACTGGTCTTCCCCTTTAACAGGGATACTCCAGAATCCATTGATGATGTTGAGGGTCAAGAAGTACTTGGAACCAGTAGGAATGTGAGATAATATGGTGGGACCTTCTCTTACTACCGGTGAGCAGGCTGGTGTTATCGAATTTAACTTTCTGTAATCCAATAGTCAGTCGCCAGCTGCTATCAGGCTTTTTAACCGGCCATGTAGGTGAATTGGTCGTGAAAGTGCCTGTCCTAACTAGGGATTTTATGGTATCCCGGATTGGGTACTGTTTAGTGAATGTGTGGGGGGGAGGGGGGATTCCCTCAATAGATTCCTCGCCTGCCATTTTTCCACATGCTTGCATGTGGAGAACACCGCTAGGTGTTCCTGAATTAGTTTTGCCACAGCTACATGTTCGCTCCCCGGAGGGTCATACTCAGATGGGTTTTTAATAGTAAAACTGAGTGAGCATCTGAAATCTCGCATTATCTCTCAATCCCACCCAAACACAGTCCCGATTATAATCCATCACCGCGCCATACTGATCCAACACATCAGTCCCAACAATTCCCCTTCTGTCGGGGGTGGTCATCAGCATCGACGCTGGGACCTTACAGGTGAGGCCACCGAACTGATGGTTGTATCATCATCAAACCCTTTAAGGGTCATACAACCCTTGCCCACCGCTGCATGGCATTCAGGGTATGGGGTATGGATGATGATAATGGCTAAGCCAGTATCGATAAGTATAATCTGCTGCCAGCCCCCTTGTAAGGCAACAAGGACTACTGGACTGTCGCTACCATCGTCGGAACCCCACTTCCAATCAATCTTTGGGGGCCGGACCCCATCATAGGGTGGATCCTTGAATAGGTCTCTCTAATGAGCGTGCATCAGCGATTGCGTCCACCGGTAAATGATTTTGCATCCCTCCGTGGCAATTTGGGTTTGTATGAGAGTTATTAACTGGACCAATCGTTGATCCGTCCCAGAGGGCTTGGATTCGTCCCTCGGGAGGTATCTATGCGTTGCACCGTGGTCCGGTGCCTGTCTGGGTCTGCTGCAGTCTTTTACTAGGCGGCCTACCTTCTTACAATTAAAGCACTGTCCCTTAAAGGGGTAACACCTAGATCCCTCCACTGTTGACACTGGTTTATTTGCGGTGGGTGGTGACTTCACCTTTATCATAAGAACATAAGAAATAGGAACAGGAATAGGCCATATGGTCCCTCGAGCCTACTCCACCATTCAATAAGATCATGGCTGATCTGATCATGGACTCAGCTCCCCATAAGCCCTTATCCCCTTATCGTTTAAAAAACTGTCTATTTCTGTCTTAAATTTATTCAATGTCCCAGCTTCTACAGCTCTCTGAGGCAGTGAATTCCACAGATTTACAACCCTCTGAGAGAAAAAATTTCTCCTCATCTCTGTTTTAAATGGGCGGCCCCTTATTCTAAGATCATGCCCTCGAGTTCTAGTCTCCCCCATCAGTGAAAACATCCTCTCTGCATCCACCTTGTCAAGCCCCCTCAATCTTATACGTTTCGATAAGATCACCTCTCATTCCTCTGAATTCCAATGAGTAGAGGCCCAACCTACTCAACCTTTCCTCATAAGTCAACCCCTCATCTCCGGAATCAACCTAGTGAGCCGTCTCTGAACTGTCTCCAATGCAAGTATATCTGATCTTTTACCACCTCCCAGGCTATTTGAGCGCTGATCTCTATATCTGTCCACTGATTGGTGAGCCTCATGGCTTTGCCCAGGGTGGTTTTAACTAAAGCGTGGAGTTGGGTCAGGAACATTGATTTAAATTATTCCTGATTCTTTCCTACTGCAGCATTTACGAGTGCCTGGTTCTGGATACGTTCATAGATATTGTACAGGCGATTACTGAAGGCACCAGGGGTCTCTTCTGGGCGCTGCTTGGTCTGATTAAGCAGAGCCACTTGGTTTAGCATCTCGGTCATGAGTGCTTCGGCTCTGTGCCAGGCTGGAGGACTGCGTCTGGCAGAGTATCTTTTAGAGAAGTGGAACAGGCCAAGAGGAGGACTCGTGTTAAGTCTCTCTCTTCTAACTCGGGATGACTTGTCGTGAAATTTGCCCACCTCCTGTTAACTCCCAGTGGGTCGTCCCCATCATTAATGGGCCCCAACTCGTGGCTACTCGCCGTGGTGTCAGCACCAGATATGGGCCGTGAGTCGGTATGGTTACTGGTGATGTGACCATGTGCATTACGTCGTAAGGAAGTGGTTACTACTGCTACGCTTGGCTCTTGTGTCTCCAAGGTATTCCATGCTACACCACCCTCCTGGGAGTTATACTAACTGCCTTCTTCTTCCCAATCTGTCTCCCCCTTGTCCCCTTCTGTTGTTTCTGTTATGGCTCTCCGTGTTACTGCGGATACCAGGGCATGCTGCTCCCCTAACTTACTTTTTAGCTTCGCTATTTCTAGTTGGCACTGGGAGTGGTCTGCCTCCCTATGTGGCTTCTTAATTACTTCCCTTAATGCGCCCTTGGCATCTTCTACCTCTTGCCGGAGCCCCAAGTTTTCCAATTTCTATTTTTTTAACTCTAATATGTTTTCATTCACTTCAATGACGACTGCTGTGGCATTTAAATTTGAAAGGCTTTGTTGCTGTAGCAACGAAGCTGCCTGTTCGACCCGTCTTTCTGATTGCCTATCGATCAATTTCTTGTCTCAAATGCTGTATTTCTCCCTCCTTTAACTGCCAAATACGTTGAAGGCTTTCTTCCTTTGGCTCTTTTATATTTTGAATCTATTTTTCGTTTAGGCAAACCTCTTTTACTTGCGATTCTTTTAAATCTTGTATCTCTTTCCTTAAATGTTGAATCACTTTTGCATCCTGCCTCATTAATTCCTCATCTCTCTGAGCGCAGTAATGTGTGCAGAATGCCAAGAGTCCGTTTACCTGTTTTGGCCTTAGCTCTCTTTGATTTACTTTGTCCTGGATAAATGCCATGAGCTCCCCAAAGGACACATGTTGGCCCTTACAGTGCCTGTGCCTTTAACTCTTGTATGTCCTTTATAGATACCTTTTCGTATACTTTCTCCTCACATACAGCCTGTATATCTTTTGCTGGCTTTCTGTACATGACCAATCCCTTCATTCTGTGTCTTTTGAATACTGGTGGGTCCCCACTTAAATAGTTCCAACTATCAAGACTACTGCTACTTCAGACATAACTTCTCCCGATCCGTTTAAAAATTTATAGTTTCCACTTCACAGCACAGGTTAGAATCGCAACTCCCGAGATTTCCAATTGTTCAAAAGAATGATCAAAAACTGTCTCGCCAGATCCCGGACGTCAAACAGATAGGTTTTAAGGAGCATCTTAAAGAAGGAGAGCGAGTTAGAGAGGCAGAGAGGTTTAGGGAGGGAATTCCAGAGCTCAGGGTCTAGGCAACTAAAGGCACGGCCACCAATGAAGGAAGTGGGGGATACGCAAGAGAATTGGAAGAGCACAGAGATCTCGAACGCTCGATTGTCTGCATGAGATCACAGAGATAGGGAGGGGCATTTGAAGAGAATAAGTGTGCAGAATCTTGTCAGTGCTTCTAATTGGGACTCCTTTAAAGTACGACTCATGTGTGAAATGGACAATGAAAATTTCAGAATGATTTTTTAAGATGCTTCAGTTTGGCTCAATCTGCACAGTAGTCGACTGACCATAAATAACCCTCCATTCCTCCTGTTCTGTATTAGTCTTGAGGGGAGTAACATTAAGTACATCAAGTCACCAGGACTTCGACCTATTGCTGCTTCTTCAACTGTGGGTTTTGTGAAGCTGACTGTAAATTACTCTGTCAGATGAACGCAGAAATATAAAACTATTGCAGGTCATATCCAACAACCCTATCAGATCCGTGACAAGGTGACGAAGTCGCCAAACTAAACTCGCCATGGAAACGTCACTGGACCAATGGAGTGCTGAGGTCATTCAATTCCAGAAAATATTTTTAATCCAATAAAATTGAACAGCAACAAGCTGTCCAATCACAATCGTGCCAAGAAAACCAGGATAAATAGCTTACAGGAACATCACAAATTAATAACTCATCCAAAAAAGTACAACAGAAATCAGATTAATTCCAGTCAAACTGCAGTAAATTAAAAACTATACCATTCAGGGTATCAGTTGCACAAGACCCGAGGTTCATTGTAATAGATTCGTTGAAAACCTATTAGCTTAAAACTAATTTTCCATTGAAATCTCATTTGTATTCACGCTTGCCTTTTATATTTTGTTTCAGTTCCAGATAGGGCCAGTTTCTTGGTCCTTCTACTAGTTTATCGCATAACTTCCCTCACAGCCTCCCACTCTGCTCCTGCTTGACTCTATGGGGTCGGTTTTAACATTTGGGTGAACCGTGCCAGCAAACCGTGTCAGTGAAACGCCTGTGCCAACAACGAAAGAGGCCGGAGCCATTTTGAGGCCTGGGCCTCATTTAAATAGAACCAATAAGCTGCCTGCCCAAATAGGCATCCCAAAGCATTCAAATTGGCGCAAAATAACGTAGCCAGGGGGTCACCTGGCCAGCAGCAAGGTACGTTTTGGCTCACATTCCAGTTCAGTACTGTTGGAGGTGCTGCATTGTTGGAGGTGCTGCTCTCTCTTTTGGTTGAGACCTTAAGCGAAGACCCCACCTACCTTTTGTGGACATTAAAGACCCGGTGGCACACTGCAAAGTAGAGCAAGAATTCTCCCAAAACGTCCTGGCCATCTTTCTTCTCTTAACCAACACCAAACAAAAAAAAACAGTCGTGTCATTCATAAGAACATTAGAAATAGGAGCAGGAGTCGGCCATTTGGCCCCTCGAGCCTGCTGCGCCATTCAATAAGATCATGGCTGATCTGATCATGGCCTCAACTCCATTTCCCTGCCCGCTCCCCATAACCCTTGACTCCCTTATCGCTCAAAAATCTGTCTATCTCCACCTTTCATCTCGTCTACTGTTTGTAGGACCTTCCTGTGCCCAATTGGTGTTCGTCTACGTAACAATACTGGCTGCACTTCAAAAGAAATCCATTAGTTGCAAAGCACTTTACGAGCTGAGGATGTGATAAGGTGCTCAATAAATGTAAGCTTTTTCATTCTTAGTGTATCTTTCTGTCTCTTTTGGTACTTCTCTTGGTCACTCATCTTAAAATCGGGCTTCTAGAGGTTGGCTGGGACCAAGAAAGCTCTACCTGAGCAAAAACCAGCACCATTGGAAGAGAAGGGGGACAGTTACAAGGGAGCGGAAAGGAAGAAAGAAAGAGAGAAAGAATGAAGAGAAAGAAAGGACTTGCTTTGTTATAGCTCCTTTTATGACCTCACAACATTCCAAAGTGCTTTACAGCCAGTGAAGTACTTTTGAATCGTAATCACTTGTAATGTTGGAAACGCAGCCAAATTGTTGTATGAAATAATACAACAACAACTGGCAATTACATAGCACCTTTCACCTCATGAAACATTCCATGCTGCTTAGGATCGTTATCAAACAGAATTTGACACCAAGCCACATAGGAGATTTTGGGACAGATGAGGTAGGTTTTAAGGCATGTCTTAAAAGGAGGAGAGGTTTAGGGAGGAAATTCTAGTACATAGTGCCTAGGCAGCGGAAAGCCCGACCATCAATGGTGGAGCGCTGAAAATTGTGGCTGTGCAAGAGGCATGAATTGGAGGAGCGTAGAGATCTCGAAGGGTTGTATGGCTGGAGGAGATTACAAACATAGGAAGGGGCAAGGTCATGGAGGGACTTGAAACGAAGGATGAAAATTTTAAAATCCAGGCGATGCCGGACCGGGAGCCAATACAGGCCAGCGAGCACGGGAGTGAAGCTTGAACGGGTTTGCACATGGGCAGCAGAGTTTTGGATAAACTCAAGTTTACATAAGAACAATAGAACTTAAGAAATAAGAGCAGGAGTAGCCCATACGGCCCCTCGAGCCCGCTCCATCATTTAATACGATCATGGCTGATACGATCATGGACTCAGGTCCACTTCCCTGCCCGCTCCCCATATTATTCCCTTATCGGTTAAGAAACTGTCTATCTCTGTCTTAAATTTATTCAATGACCCAACGTCCACAGCTCTCTGAGGCAGCGAATTCCACAGATTTACAACCCTCTGAGAGAAGAAATTCCTCCTAATCTCAGTTTTAAATGGGTGGCCCCTTATTCTAAGATTATGCCCCCTAGTTCTAGTCTCCCCTATCAGTGGAAACATCTTCTCTGCATCCACCTTGTCGAGCCCCCTCATAATCTTATACGTTTCGATAAGATCACCTCTCATTCTTCTGAATTCCAATGCGTAGAGGCCCAACCTACTCAACCTTTCCTCATAAGTCCTAGTGAACCTTCTCTGAACTGCCTCCAAAGCAAGTATATCCTTTCTGAAATATGGAAACCAAAACTGCACACAGTATTCCAAGTGTGGCCTCACCAATAACTGTAGCAAGACTTCCCTGCTTTTATACTCCATCCCCTTTGCAATAAAGGTCAAGTTTCCATTGGCCTTCCTGATCACTTGCTGTACCTGCATACTATCCTTTTGTGTTTCATGCACCAGGACGCCGAGGTCTTGCTGTATGCAACACTTTGTAATTTTTGTCCATTTAAATAATAACTTGCTCTGCGATTTTTTTTCTGCCAAAGTGCATAACCTCACACTTTGCAACATTATACACCATCCAAATTTTTGCCCACTCACTTATCCTGTCTATGTCATTTTGCAAGTTCTTTATGTCCTCCTCACACATTGCTTTTCCTGCCATCTTTGTATCATCAGCAAACTTGGCTATGTTACACTCAGTCCCGCCATCCAAGTCGTTAATATAGATTGTAAATAGTTGGGGTCCCAGCACTGATCCCTGCGGCACCCCACTATTTACTGATTGCCAACCCGAGAATGAACCATTTATCCTGACTCTCTGTTTTCTGTTAGTTAGCCAATCCTCTATCCAGGTTAATATATTACCCCCAACTCTATGAACTTTTATCTTGCGCAGTAACCTTTTATGTGGCATCTTGTCAAATACCTTCTGGAAGTCCAATTACCCCACATCCATTGTTTATTACATCCTCAAAGAATTTCAGCAAATTTGTCAAACATGACTTCCCCTTCATAAATCCATGCTGACTCTGCCTGTCCGAATTTTGGTTATCTAAATGTCCTGCTGCTGCTTCTTTAATAATGGACTCCAACATTTTCCCAACCACAGATGTTAGACTAACTGATCTATAGTTTGCTGCTTTTTGTCTGTCTCCTTTTTTAAATAGGGGCGTTACATTTGCAATTTTCCAATCTGCTGGGACCTCCCCAGAATCCAGGGAATTTTGGTAAATTACAACGAATGCATCCACAATCCCTGCCGCTAATTCTCGTAAGACCCTAGGATGCAAACCATCAGGTCCAGGGCATTTATCCGCCTTTAGTCCCATTATTTTACTGAGTACCACCTCCTTAGTGATTGTGATTATGTTAAGTTCCTCCCTGGCCATAGCACCTTGACTATCCACTCTTGGGACATTTTTAGTGTCCTCTACCATAAAGACTGATACAAAATATTTGTTCAGAGTTTCTGCTATCTCCATGTTCCCCATCACTAATTCCCCGGTCTCGTCCTCTAAGGGACCAACATTTACTTCAGCCACTCTTTTCCTTTTTATATACCTATAGAAACTCTTGCTATGTCTTTTGATATTTCGTTCTGGTTTATTTTCATCTTCCCTTTTTTTAGTCATTCTTTGCTGGCTTTAAAAAGCTTCCCAATCTTCTGTCCTCCAACTAGTTTTGATCACTTTGTATACCCTTGTTTTTAATTGAATACCATCCTTTATTTCTTTAGTTAGCCACGGATGGCTATCTTTTCTTTTACACCCTTTCGTCCTCACTGGAATATATATTTTTTGAGTGTTATGAAATATCTCCTTAAATGTACACCACTGTTCATCAACCGTCCTACACTTTAATCTATTTTCCCAGTAGATCTTTGTAGTCTCCTTTATTTAAGCTTAGTACGCTGGTTTTAGATCCAACTTTCTCGCCTTCCATCTGAATTTAAAATTCAACTATGCTATGATCACTCATTCCAAGAGAATCTTTACTCGGAGATTGTTTATTAATCCTGTCTCATTACACAGGACCAGATCTAAGATAACCTGCACCCTGGTTGGTTCCGTTACATACTGCTCAAGGAACCCGTCCCTTATGCACTCTATGACCTCTTCCTCAAGGCCACCCTGACCAATTTGATTTGTCCAATCAATATGGAAGTTAAAATCACCCATGATTCTTGTTGTTCCCTTTTTACAAGCCCGCATTATTTCCTGGTTTATGCTCCAACCAACAGAGTTGCTACTGTTAGGGGGCCTATAGATTACGCCCACCAGTGACTTTTTCCCCTTATTATTCCTTATCTCCGCCCAAACTGTTTTAACATCCTGATCATTTGAGCCAATATAATTTCTCACTATTGCAGTGATTCCATCCTTTATCAACAGAGCTACCCCACCTCCTTTTCCTTTCTGTCTGTCCTTCCGAATTGTCAAGTACCCCAGAATATTTAATTCCCAGTCTTGGTCATCTTGCAGCCACGTCTCTGTAATGACTATCAGATCATACCCATTTGTATCTATTTGTGCCGACAGTTCATCTAATTTGTTAAGAATGCTGCGTGCATTCAGATAAAGAGCTTTTAAATTTACGGAAAATTCAAGGCCAGAGGTTGGCCAGTAGAGCACTGGAATAGTTGAGCCTAGAGTTAAAGAAGGCAACGATGAGGGTTTTAGCAGCTGAGGCAGGGATGATGTTATCTGTTTTTAGTGTTGATTGAGGAGTAAGTTTTGGCCAGCATTCATTCAGTGCTACACTGGAATGTTAGCCTAGCTTTTGTGCTCAAGTCCCTGAAGTGAGACTTGAACCTACAGCCTTCTGACTCCAAGGCGAGAGTGGTACCACGGAGCCATGACTGACATCCTATATCGAGATTTTCACGACCTGACGTCCTTCGCAACCGATGAATTACATTTGAAGATTAGTCACTGGTGTCCTGTAGACAAACACAGCAGCCAATTTAAGAACTTTTGTTCAAACTGGGACTCTTATTTCCTTTCTCCCTCAATTTCTAATGATACCCTCCTCCTCCTGGCTCCTACCGGCTGCTGTTCCAGGGGTATGATACCATTGCATGTCGTGGTTTGAAATTCTTCTCTCATTAAAAGATCAGGAGAAGTCTACACACCTGCCCATCCCCAAATCCTCCTCCGCCCGTCCCCTGGAGGTGACAGTGGCACTGAATCCCCTGGAGATGCTCTGAGGGAAGAACCGGGAAGGGTGCTGACAAGTAAATACCAAGTTGACTGTCCGCATGCTACCGCTTCAGGCTATGCCCAGCGGTGCCCAGCCTTGGTGTAATGACCCTAAGTCCAACTTTCTCCTCATGCCCCATCTTTTTATTTATTTATTTGTACAATAGACACCTCAAGTCGCTGGAGAAATATCACCAACGATGTCGCCGCAAGATCCTGGGAGGACAAGTGCACCAACATCAGCGTCCTTGTCCAGGCCAACATCCCCAGCATTGCAGCACTGACCACACTTGATCAGCTCCACGACATCACCCCAACCTCTGTCGTTGAGCTGCAGTACGCGGACGATGTCTGCGTCTGCACACATTCTGCGGCTGAACTCCAGGATATAGTCAATGTATTCACTGAGACCTATGAAAGCATGGGCCTTACGCTTAACATTCGAAAGACAAAGGTCCTTCACCAGCCTGTCACCGCCGCACAGCACTGCCCTCCAATCATCAAGATTCATGGCGCGACCCTCGACAACATGGACCATTTCCTATATCTCAGGAGCCTCTTATCAACAAAGGCAGACACTGATGCGGAGATTCAACATCGCCTCCAGTGCACCAATGCAGCCTTCGGCCGTCTGAGGAAAAGAGTGTTTGAAGACATGGCCCTCAAATCTACTACCAAGCTCATGGTCTACAGCGCTGTAGTAATACCCACCCTCCTGTATGGATCTGAGGCATAGATGATGTATAGAAGGCACCTCAAGTCGCTGGAGATATATCACCAACAATGTCTCCGCAAGATCCTGCAAATCCCCCTGGGAGGACAGGCACACCAACATCAGTGTCCTTGTCCAGGCTAAAATCCCCAGTATTGAAGCACTGACCACATTCGATCAGCTTTGCTGGGCAGGCCACATAGTTCGCATGCCAGATACGAGACTCCCTAAGCAAATGCTCTATGCGGAGCTCCTTCATGGTAAACGAGCCAAAGGTGGGCAGCGGAAGCGTTACAAGTTCACCCTCAAAGCCTCCCTGGTAAAGTGCGACATAACCACTGGCACCTGGGAGACTCTGGCCGAAGACCGCCCGAGGTGGAGAAAGTGCATCCGGGAGGGCGTTGAGGTCTTCGAGTCTCAACGCAATGAGCGTGAAGAGGTCAGGCGCAGGCAGCGGAAGGATCGCGCGGCAAACCAGCCCCACCGACCCCTTCCCTCGACGAATGTCTGTCCCACCTGTGACAGGGTCTGTGGCTCTCGTATCGGACTGTTCAGCCACCAAAGCACTCACTTTGGGAGTAGAAGTAAGTCTTCTTCGATTCCGAGGGACTGCCTATGATGATTATGATGAGCCAAAGGTGGGCAGCGGAAACGTTACAAGGACACCCTCAAAGCCTCCCTGATAAAGTGCGACATCCCCACTGACACCTGGGAGTCCCTGGCTAAAGACCGCCCTAAGTGGAGGAAGTGCATCCGGGAGGGCGCTGAGCTCCTCGAGTCTCAATGCCGAGAGCATGTAGAAATCAAATGCAGGCAGCGGAAAGAGCGTGCGGCAAACCAGTCCCACCCACCCCTTCCCTCAACGACTATCTGTCCCACCTGTGACAGAGTCTGTGGCTCTTGTATTGGACTGTTCAGCCACCTAAGAACTCGCTTCAGGAGTGGAAGCAAGTCTTCCTCGATCCAGAGGGACTGCCTATGATGATGACATATGTTCCGGGTCCACCTGTCACCTTCAATTTAAAGTTCTCATCCTTGAGTTTAAATCCATCATGGCCTCACTCCTCCCTATGGAGACATTAAACCGAGGCCCCGTCTGCTCTCTCAGGTGGACGTGAAAGATCCCATGGCACTATTTCGAAGGGGAGTTATCCCCAGTGTCCTGGCCAATATTTATCCCTCAATCAACATAACAAAAACAGATTATCTGGTCATTATCACATTGCTGTTTATAGGAGCTTGCTGTGTGCAAATTGGCTACCGTGTTTCCTACATTACACAGTGACTACATTCCAAAAGTACTTCACTGGCTGTAAAGCGCTTTGAGATGTCCGGTGATTGTAAAATGTAAGCCTTTCTTTCTTTCTTAAACTCACTCCTCCCCAAACCCTGACTTCAACCACGTGTGCACCCCCCCCCACTCCCTTCGCCCCGCGATTGGCAGCTGTGCCTTCAGCTAGTTAGACCCCACACCCTGAAATCCCCTCCCACAGCTACGCTCCAGCTCCCTCCCCTCCTTCAAAAACCCTTTACAACCACCCCTTTGAGCAAGCTTTAGGCCATTTTTCCTGACATCCCCTTCTTTGTTGCAACGCTCTGTGAAAATGACGATGAAAGCTGCCGAGTGTCATAAAGACACAACTGGTTGACCACTGTCCGTCAGGGAAGGGAACCAGCCGAACACACAGGGCCTTGGCCTACATGCAACTGCTGTCCCACACCATGTGGTTGACTAATAATGGCCTCAGGGCCACTGGGGTGGCCAGTAAATACTGCTTTGCCAATGTTGTCTCATCCCAAGAACAAATTTTAAAAATAACATGGCCTTCGGTGCTTTTGCTGCCCCCTCAAGTTCTTGTGTCAGTTATTCAGTAGTACAGGCCCTTCTGAAGGAGCTCCCGCCCTCTGCCTGCTGCAGCATCCCTTGCAGCAGGAAGCAAAACCGAGGGAAAGGCTTGTTAAGAAATAAATCTTCAGCCGGAAAAATGGCTCCTTCTGCAGCAACAGGAACTAACGCTTCAATATTTTGTTTTTCCAAAGAAACCTACAACACTTAGCCAATGCGAACCTAACTTCAAGGATCCAACTTCAGCAAGGCCAGGGCTTTGCATTGGTCACATGCCCAGTCTACAAGGACCTGGGTGGGTGAAGCTTGTGGGAGGACCATGAGGTTCAGCACGGACGGGGAACAAGGAACAATTTTTGAGGTTGCAGAGAGGCTCACACCTGCTCAGCATCCTGAAAACTGTCCAGTTTCTTCCTCACAAAATGCAGCAGGTCAATGAGTGGGCTGGATGTTCCTGCCCGTGCTCACCATGGGCCGCGGAGCTGCGCACTGCCACAGGGGCTGCGATCTACAAAGTTCTACAGTAGCTAGCTCTGTCAGACACCCTCCTTTTTACTGGTTTTATTTGTCCTGTTTTTCAAAAAGAGTGCTGCTGGTGGTGGGTGGTTCAGAATTGGCATTCCTTCATATTAATAAAACCGACACATTGTGGATGTTGCTCAGTACTGCTAATGATTTTCCAGAGTGGTGTAACGGCATGTACACTATGTCTGCCTTGATTTGATTATCCCCTTTGCAGAGCATCAGATGCCTAGCCTGATCTATGATTTAACTCTTGCCTCTTCTCTTCATTACAGTCCCAGTGTTTGTGTTGTCAGTCTAATCACTGGCCAATCATTATTCCTCCATCAATGCTTCGGAGATCCATCTACATTTAAATGATTCTAACAAATAGCATATGTGTTCCAGCCACACAGATATCCGAAGAGACTGCTTGCCAATTGTTTATCCTGAGAAGCACCATCAGGGTCAAATAACTTGGGTTGCACAGTAAGGGCAGAAAAAATAATCGCCCCAATTTTGCGGTCAGCGATGAAGTGACGGCGTTCATGGCTGACCTCGAAGAAAGCTGCCCCCAAAGATTTAGCGGGTTCTGTGGCGTCGATTTTGCCTATTACGGCAATTTTGGCGGCATCTATACGGGAATCTCTGGTGTCCAGGAACAGTGAAGTCATCGAGCAGACTGAGCAGCCAATCAAATTGAAGCATTCTCACAGACACCAAACCAGGAAGTAAAAATCACTGATTATCATTCACTTTTTAATCATTTTACAGAGAGAGAAATAAAGATTTGGACATACACATGGGATTAAAGGAGAAGCTGAAATATCATTAAAAAAACCTTTTAAAAAAATAAGCTTTTTAAAATTATTTTAAAATAACACCAGATAACAAGATCTTCAACTCCTTCCACATAAAACTGCAAACATGTTTTTTTAATTTTACATATAGACAGATAGAACAGAGTGTACTTAATATTAACCATAGCAACAATAACAAGTCGACAATACTTTGCCTCTGGCTCATTCTCCCTTCTGGGCTGTGCACCCAACCATTCCCTCCCTATCCCCTTGGCTGGTAGGAGCCAGAATGACGCCATCCCATAGCCCAGTCTCTCAGGATCATTACAGCCCCATCAAGCCCAGTCTTCAAATAAAGATTGTGACATACACATGGGATTCAGGGAAAAGCTGAAATATCATAAACAAACTTTAAAAAAAAATGTTTTTATTATTTTAAAAATCTATCATTTTTTATCATGGAATGAAGTGAATGACACTCCACACTTGTGAATTTTGTTTTTCAACACCAAAGAGGTTGTTCAGCAGTAATTATGACTTAGTATGCCGGTAAAACTTACTTACCCCTCATTCAACAAGGCTTAACTTTTTCAACGGCCGAGATTTTCTAGTGGATCAGCGGGCATGACCGGTGGTGGGTCAGGTGGGAAAATGTTTTTCTTCCCCAGCGAGTCAGGACCCTGCTGTGAACCCACCTTTCCCAATGTCAGGTCTGTCAGCGCTGAGCAGACCCGACACGGAGAGCCAGGGGACCCAATTCAGCTAATTATGACCTTGTTTAAAGATTATTAAGAATACATTTGAGCTTCCCTTTTGATTTTATGTGCTTTCCCACGCTGTTCATGGACCATGTCTGTCAAGCTGAGGCAGGAATTTAGTGGCCATTAAATCAGCTGTTGAGTTGACAGTTTCAAATGTACAGGAAAAGCTTCCAGCTTACAGAAATATCTTCCCTCAGCCACAAACTCTTCCTCGCTGCATTTCCACAACAGATTCACCATGCTGCAAGTCTTTATACAAGTGTCCATCCAGTCTGACCCCATTTCCTCTCATCATTGACAGATCGCTTCTGTCATCTCTACTTCACATGCCATCTATTGCTTTAGCATGGGTGCCCTTTATACTCTCTCACCTTGGTTCTCTTTTTTAACCAATAAGGGAATTAAGGGTTACGGGGAGCGGGCGGGTAAGTGGAGCTGAGTCCACAGCCAGATCAGCCATGATCTTGTTGAATGGCGGAGCAGGCTCGAGGGGCTAGATGGCCTACTCCTGTTCCTAATTCTTATTTTCTTATGTTCTCAGAATCCCACCACAATCAGCCCCAACACCAGCAGCACCAACAACACCAGCAACCTTCTCCATAATCACCTGATGATGCACAGAACAGAGGGCTTCAGCACCTGACCACACTGCTGCCCGGAAGGCCAGGGATAGCCTCACCATGGCCACCTTTACTTCACTTGATGCTGTACACCCTGGCAGCCATATGATGTGCCAGGTTGGCGCCACCCCACACTAACACCTTAAAGCATCTCTACAATGCCAAAGCCATTCCTTTCACACTCTCAACCATTGTGGGGTGTACTGTTATGTCTCACCATTCACTGCAACTCACTAAGCCACTTCCAAAGGTGCACACAAAATCTGTCCAAGAACGCAAAGTGTAGAAAATAAAGGTTTCAATATTTGACACCGCATTAACAGAAACTTTACATTAACATTGCATAAAACACCCAAGTGCCTATCCTTGTGTGTTGTTAGTTGGTATGATTGCACTAGGGTAAGGGTGAGTATGAGGGGTGGCTAGTGAGATGATGGTGTGATAATATAGATAGAGAGGGATGGGTAGAGGTGCAAGGTAAGTTGAGGTGAGTAAGGATGTGCAGGGGTAGGGTAGGGAAGGTAGAGTAATGGGGATGTGATGAGAGGCACAGCAGGATGAGGTTGAGTGTGGCTTTTTGCTAATGTTTTGTGATCTATTGAGATCATTGAAACATTTGCAGCACTGCAGCCAGATCCTCCTAATCACATCCCTGCTTGTGCCTTCCTGTATAATGTGTAACCAGGCTATGTTGATCTCCTAGGGAGGTCACTTCCGCTATGGGAAGGGAAGAGGACCTCCCTGCATGCTGTATCTCCCTACATAAGCATATGCTTGTCAGTGTTTGCAGCACCTCAATGCTGCAGAACACTGACAGCACAAAGGCCAAATTAAAGTTGGTCCCTTTAAGGAAACCGGTTAATGACGCGTCATCAAATGATATCACCAGACCCGCTTCCTCGAATTGGCCTGGAAAAGTGCTGGGCGGGCTTAACAAACCTCATCAAGGGAAATTCATTTTACAGAGCCGCTTTCCGTCCATGCCACTGTAACAAAACGGCTCTCATCAAAGTCACAAATGACATCCTTTGTGAGTGCGACAGAGGCAAATTATCCCTCCTCATCCTTCTTGACCTGTCTGCAGCCTTTGACATGGTTGACCACTCCATCTTTCTCCAATGCCTCTCCACTGTGGCCTGCTGGGTGGGACTGCACTCGCCTGGTTCCATTCTTATCTATCTAATCGTAGCCAGAGAATCACCTGCAATGGCTTATCTTCCCACTCCCGCATCATTACCTCTGGTGTCCCCCAAGGATCTATCCTTGGCCCCTCCTATTTCTCATCTACATTTTGCCCCTTGGCGACATCATCCGAAAACACAGCGTCAGTTTCCACATGTACGCTGATGACACCCAACTCTACCTCACTACCACATCTCTCGACCTCTCCACGGTCTCTAAATTGTCAGACTGCTTGTCCAACATTCAGTTCTGGATGAGCAGAAATTTTCTCCAATTAAATATTGGGAAGACCGAAGCCATTGTTTTCGGTCCCCACCACAAACTCCGTTTCCTAGCCACTGACTCTGCCCTTTTCCATAACATCTGTCTGAGGCTGAATCACACTGTTCACAACCTTGGTGCCATAGTTGACCCTGAAAAGAGCTTCTGACCACATATCCGCGGCTTATTTCCACCTCCGTAACATCGCCCGTCTCCACCCTTGCCTCAGCTCATCTTCTGTTGAAACCCTCATCCATGCCTTTGTTACCTCTAGATTTGACTATTCCAACGCATCCCTGGCTGACCTCCCACATTCTACCCTACGTAAACTTGAGGTGGTCCAAAACTTGGCTGCCGTATCCTAACTTGCACCAAGTCTCGCTCACCCATCAACCCTGTGCTCGCTGACCTACATTGGCTCCTGGTTAAGCAACACCTCAATTTCAAAATTCTCATCCTTATTTTCAATCCCTCCATGGCCTCGCCCCTCCCTATCTCTGTAATCTCCTCCAACCCCACAACCCCCCCGAGATGTCTGCGCTCCTCTAATTCTGCCCTCTCGAGCATCCCTGATTACAATCACTCAACCATCGGTGGCCGTGCCTTCTGTTGCCTAGGCCCCAAGCTCTGGAACTACCTGTCTAAACTCGCCACCTCTCGACCTCTCTTTCCTCCTTTAAGACGCTCCTTAAAACCTACCTCTTCGACTAAGCTTTTCAACTCCTGCGCTAATTTCTCCTTATGTGTCACGGTGTCAAATTTCTTTTGTCTTATTACACTCCTGTGAAGCGCCTTGGGATGTTTTACTACGTTAAAGGTGCTATATAAATGCACGTTGTTGTTGTTGGTTTCACCAAGCTCGGGGAAATCCAACATCCTCCTGCTCTGCACCAGCATCACTCAGTGATAGGTCCAGCACGACATAAATTATGCGTGTTCGAGCTCCTCCACACTGTTCCCTCTCACCTCTGCCTCAGCAGTTGATAAATCCAAGTCCCACTCCAGGGACATGAGTTGACAGGTGCTTTTACATTGCTGCTTTGGATTGCAGAAAAGCAGCGTCTGTATACAGCCTCCCTCATCCTGGCAACAGAATCGTGCAACCCTGAATTTGTACGGTGTAACAAAGCTGCTCTGTCAGTGACACCATCAATGATTCAAACTGAATAAGCACCGAATATAACTGGAATTATCAAGCCGAGACTGAATTGGAAGTAATTAAGAGCAAGTAAATTCTTATTGCAAATTCCTCTCATCACTCTATCATGATTTGTAGAAAGCACCAAGCACAAACTTTTAAGAAAAGATGCAAATCTGATGAAGCAATTGAGTCATTCGGACAAGACACGTGAATTGTAGCAAAGGCTTTGCAACGGAAAAAAAATAGTCATGGGTAAATTGAATTGGGTTTATTCCACGATTCCTGTTAAAGTTGCATGATTTATATGGAGATTTCTGGAGAGAAACAGAGTAATTGGGCGCGGAGAAATGGCCGGGTGAAATAATTTCAGTTATTAGTTTAATCAGAACCTTCAAATTAACACGATCACTGAATTAACAGGGTTTATTGAGTAATAAAAGGTCAAATATGGGGAAGAAAGTATGGGCTGGATTTTAAGAACATAAGAACATAAGAAATAGGAGCAGGAGTAGGCCATTTGGCCCCTCGAGCCTGCTCCACAATTTAATAAGATCATGGCTGATCTGATCATGGACTCAGCTCCACTTCCCTGCCCGCTCCCGGTAACCCTTTATTCCCTTATCGCTCAAAAATCTGTCTATCTCCGCTTGAAATATATTCAATGACCCAGCCTCCACAGCACACTGGGTCAGAGAATTCCACAGATTTACAACTCTCTGAGAGAAGAAATTCCTCCTCATCTCTGTTTTAAATGGGTGGCGCTTATTCTGAGACTATGTCCCCTAGTTTTAATATCCTCTCTGTATCCACCTTGTCAAGCCCCCTTATTATCTTATATGTTTCGATAAGATCACCTCTCATTCTTCTGAACTCCAACGTGTATAGGCACAACCTACTCAACCTATCCTCATAAGTCAACCCCCTCATCCTCAGGCAGTGACTAGTGGGGTACCGCAAGGCTCTGTGCTGGGGCCCCAGCTGTTTACACTGTACATTAATGATTTAGATGAGGGGATTAAATGTAGTATCTCCAAATTTGCGGATGACACTAAGTTGGGTGGCAGTGTGAGCTGCGAGGAGGATGCTGTGAGGCTGCAGAGCGACTTGGATAGGTTAGGTGAGTGGGCAAGTGCATGGCAGATGAAGTATAATGTGGATAAATGTGAGGTTATCCACTTTGGTGGTAAAAACAGAGAGACAGACTATTATCTGAATGGTGACAGATTAGGAAATGGGGAGGTGCAAAGAGACCTGGGTGTCGTGGTACATCAGTCATTGAAGGTTGGCATGCAGGTACAGCAGGCGGTTAAGAAAGCAAATGGCATGTTGGCCTTCATAGCAAGGGGATTTGAGTACAGGGGCAAGGAGGTGTTGCTACAGTTGTACAGGGCATTGGTGAGGCCACACCTGGAGTATTGTGTACAGTTTTGGTCTCCTAACCTGAGGAAGGACATTCTTGCTATTGAGGGAGTGCAGCGAAGGTTCACCAGACTGATTCCCGGGATGGCGGGACTGACCTATCAAGAAAGACTGGATCAACTGGGCTTGTATTCACTGGAGTTCAGAAGAATGAGAGGGGACCTCATAGAAACATTTAAAATTCTGACGGGGTTAGACAGGTTAGATGCAGGAAGAATGTTCCCAATGTTGGGGAAGTCCAGAACCAGAGGTCACAGTCTAAGGATAAGGGGTAAGCCATTTAGGACCGAGATGAGGAGAAACTTCTTCACCCAGAGAGTGGTGAACCTGTGGAATTCTCTACCACAGAAAGTTGTTGAGGCCAATTCACTAAATATATTCAAAAAGGAGTTAGATGAGGTCCTTACTACTAGGGGGATCAAGGGGTATGGCGAGAAAGCAGGAATGGGGTACTGAAGTTGAATGTTCAGCCATGAATTCATTGAATGGCGGTGCAGGCTAGAAGGGCCGAATGGCCTACTCCTGCACCTATTTTCTATGTTTCTATGTTTCTATCCCCGGAATTAACCTCGTGAACCTTCTCCGAACTGCCTCCAATTGGCTGTAAACCACTTTGAGATGTCCTGAGGTCATGAACGGCGCTGTATAATTTCAAGTCTTTCTTGCGAGGGTTCCCTCTGTTGCCGCCCCTGTTCGCACCCCAGAGGGGCGGTAATGGTGGCGGGAATGCTTTCCGTGCAGGCGGCTAGCTTCCAGCGCCCCACCAGGAAATCAGTTGCCGGTTTTGTGGCTCCACTGAGCAGCACTGCCCAGGAGCGTCGAGCTTGCGAAGTTCGTTTTTCAGCACCAGAGAGGTTGTTCAGCAGTAGTTATGACTTAGTACGCCGGTAAAACTTAGTTATCCCTCATTCAACAAGGCTTAGCTTTTTCAATTGCCGAGATTTTCCGGGAGGTCAGCGGACACAATCGGTGGCAGGTCGGGCAGGAACGTGTTTATTTTCGCCAGCGAGTCAGGACCCCGCTGTGAACCCACCGCCACGCGCCTTTCCCCAATACCGGGTCTGCCAGCGCTGACATGCAGCGGCCCAGTCTTTCCACAGACCATAAACAACTCACGCCTGCAGCCTCCTGGGAGAAAGTTCTGCAGAGATACTCCCTGATCCTAAAACATTATCAGGAAAACGTCAGAATATTTATTCTATTTGGACCAAGTCTACCACCCTCCAAAGCTCACATGATCCCCATCCCACATTACAGAAACTAAAGTATCCCACATCCCTAACAGTGTCAATCTCATCCCCTACCATATATTCATCCAATTCATTTTTGAAGGAGTTCATTGATGCAGCACTAACTGTGGATGAAGGAAAAGTCCTTCCAATCTCCAGCCTTAGTTCAAGGTAATTAAAATCAGGTCCTTGCCAGTATGGAAATCAGAGCAAAGGACTGCCACAGAGGTCATGAACAGATTTGGAGACTTTCCACCGACTGTCATTCAGAATGAGTCCCACGGGCTGAATAGAATGCGACTTTGGCGCCATCTACTGGAAAAGGAGGGATTTAACACTTTAAATCAACCATTACCTGCGACTGGCTAGTTTTAATTTAATTCATTTGTGTAAAAGAAAGACTTGCAATTATACAGCGGCTTTCACGACCTCAGGACATCTCAAAGTGGTTTACAGCCAATAAATACTTTTGAACTATCAGAGGTCCACTTTGTGCAAGAGGTCAAATAGCTCAGAGTGACCACAGCCATTGTGCACACCACGTGCTTGACAGAGACTCCGTCGTTGAGTGGGGCCAGCGGCCGGGGAGAGGCCAGAACGTTGTTGGTGGAGTGAAGGCCAGGAAGTCGCCAGAGGAATGAAGGCCAGGACGTCGCCGGTGGAGTGGAGGCCCGATCGTCACGGAGGGTTGGAGGCACGAACATCACCGTGACAACGTGGACCACTTTCCATACCTCGGGAGCCTACTATCAGCAAGAGCAGATGACGACGAGGTTCAACACCGCCTCCAGTGCGCCAGCGCAGCCTTCGACCGCCTGAGGAAGAGAGTGTTCGAAGATCAGGCCCTCAAATCTGGCACCAAGCTTATGGTTTACACGGCTGTAGTGATACCCGCCCTCCTGTATGGCTCAGAGACATGGACCATATACAGTAAACACATCAAATCGCTGGAGAAATACCACCAACGATGTCTCCACAAGATCCTGCAAATCCCTTGGGGGGATAGACACACCAACGTCGGTGTTCTCGATCAGGCCAACATCCCCAGCATCGAAGCACTGACCACACTCGACCAGCTCCGTTGGACAGGCCACATTGTTCACATGCCCAATACAAGACTCCTAAAACAAGCGCTCTACTCGGAACTCCTACACGGCAAGCAAGCCCCAGTGGGCAGAGGAAACGTTTCAAGGACACCCTCAAAGCCTCCTTGATAAAGTGCAACATCCCCACTGACATCTGGGAATCCCTGGCCAAAGACCGCCCTAAGTGGAGGAAGTGCATCCGGGAGGGCGCTGAGCACCTCGAGTCTCGTCGCCGAGAGCATGCAGAAACCAAGCGCAGGCAGCGGAAAGAGCGTGCGTAAAACCAGACTCCCCACCCACCCTTTCCCTCAATCACTGTCTGTCCCACTTGTGACAGAGACTGTAATTCCCGTATTGGACTGTTCAGTCACCTGAGAACTCACTTTTAGAGTGGAAGCAGATCTTTCTTGATTTTGAGGCACTGCCTATGATGATGACTTTTGAAGTGTAGTCACTGTTGTAATGTGGGAAATGCAGCAGCCAATTTGTGCACTGCAAAGTCCCACAAACGGTTTTATGATGTTGGTTGAGGGATAAAATTGGCCAGGAATCCTACGCTCTAGTTTGAAATAGTGCCATGGGATCTTTTACGTCCACCTGTGAGGGCAGATGGGGGTCTCGGTTTAACATCGCATCCAAAAGACGGCACCTCCAACAGTGCAGCACTCCCTCAGTACTGCACTGAAAGAAGCTGTCCTTCATCATACAATAGTGATTCCTTACAGCTGGTTAAGGCAGTGAGTTGCTGAGCCACACATTAACAGCTTCAATCCTGGCCTTCGCTTAGTTAGAGTGCCTCAGGGTGGCTG